>NW_027192145.1:281060-583857 GCF_041956525.1 Rhizomucor pusillus | reverse complement strand
GGAAAACGAGACTCTGATGAGCAGAATCAGCGAAGCATCCATTAACTTAAGGCTAAGTGATTTCGAAGGTATTGTCTCTCATTCTTATAAATGCTTAGACAAGTGTCGCAACAGAGAGCAACTCTGATGAGGTTCTCTGGGCATGCGACATCTGATTTGTCAGCGCACGCAAAGACTTTTGGGTAACTACGAATTTTATTTTTGTGAACATGCGACTTCGAAATTTGCTGAGAAAGACTTTGCTTTTGGAAAAGAGTGTAGGATTTCTGCATTGTATGACCCCATGATGCTTATCTGTGCAACTTTCCCAGCGAAGTAATATGCTTCGCCTCACAGGTATTCTCCATCATCCATACAAAGATACAAGCCTGGGGTTTCACGATAAGCTGATTCTTATAAGTACAACATTGAAACTATCAAAGTTTCGAGCAGACTGGAGTAGGATACTACAAAGAGTATCAAAATAGTATCGAGTATGTACCAACAACCACCCCATCCGTCCCAGCTACAACGATGTAGCGGACGAAAAATATTCTCAGTCAGGGCATTTGTCTTGACCATTCCGTTTAGAGATCTTGTGTCTTCAGCTTATCTTTGTTACATCTCGGATCAGTGCTGATGGAAATATGGTGGAATCACCATGCGCAAGATCTTGTTTTTTCAATATCATTAGCCTATACTGTGGATCTTTGCAACGATTGAGGTCGATGAAAGCGTTCTCTGTTTTAGCCGTGGCATTCTATGCCATTCGAAAAATATATAAGTATAAGGTTCTAGAGCAAAATGTATTCATGGCTGCTTTTCTGCGACCACCATATCTTCTCCCTCGTTTCTGCGTTCCTCACTATATGTTTTTCTGCTACCTACAGCAGCAGCAATGAATTTTATGCATTTTTCTAGCCAGCGGTCCAAGCTGCTGATAGCATTTATTTGGCTTAAAGTGGTACTTTTCTACATATCTCCTTTCGCTTTTTCTACCCTTTCTCAGTTTATTTTGCTATCGCTATCTTTGTCTTCTTTGATCATCTGTGACTTATAGACGCCAGCTATACATTGCTTTCAATGGACAAAAGTTTGGTTTTATGAGCAGTGAACCAATGCGAGCTCGTAACTATGTAAAGTGAAAGGCTGTAGTCGCTTCACGCTTCAGGTTTCCACTGAAGCAATACTTCGGTTCAAGCTGTTCACATTTTGCCTTTACAAAAGCATCTGGACATGATGCAAGTTTAGGAGATACAATGTGCAATTTGCGCGCAAGTCCTCAAATGGACCCATTAAAACCTATTAAAGACAAGTCCCACAGACGCAAACATTTGTGTATCGTCTTAGTTTGTGTAACGGTGAGATCCAATGTCAAATTTCTCAAGAGCTTTAGCCGAACTTAAACAGGAAACTATGATTCACTTTGCAAAGAGCTGCTCACCCAAGCATTGTTAGTCAAGATTCCTTTTTAGGATTGATAGGAAAGTTGTGGCTTCACTGTATCTGTAAATCTGATAAAAAAATGCGATCTGATCAACAGTTGCAGTCAATATCGTATGTGCTATATGACCATATAATACGAAGGAATCATTTATTTATTTCAAGGTGACCGTGCATCCAGAAAATTGGACGAATTAGGATCTAGAAGACCGAAATCCATGTGTATGGCTGCAGCTGTGCGTCTTTCTTTATCACGTGTCATCAATAGTCCATCGGAGTCAACTTTGAATTTCATTATGCGTGGTGTTCGGCACCAATCCACGGCTTTCGTAGGATACCGACTATATTTATCGTCTGAGCTACGTGTCTGACTCAGATAATCTTGCTTTGACCAGTGTCCTAAAACTAGCGTTGGGTATCAAGGAAAACACCGTACATTAACAATGTATCTATAACTTGGTCCGTGTTGAAAACAAATGGACCGTCGGTCCCCAACAAACGCCAGTCGGGACCCGTTTCCCAAATCCAAGCCAAAAAAGGTGGTCTGTGTCATCGCGCACTAAGTGCCAGCCATAACAGCGAGCCGATGGCCGGGTTCTGTAAGCTGATTCGTCGCCGCCGTGCTCTGTGACCTTTTCTGTAGTGCTAAATTTACCTGTTGATATTACAACGACAATGTAG
Source organism: Rhizomucor pusillus (assembly GCF_041956525.1). NCBI lineage: Eukaryota > Fungi > Mucoromycota > Mucoromycetes > Mucorales > Lichtheimiaceae > Rhizomucor > Rhizomucor pusillus. Next base: position 581,754 of record NW_027192145.1, on the reverse strand, counting down.
AAGAATATAGATCGATACTACTTGTCGCCGGACATGCAGGTATGCATCTAGATGTATATAACGATACCCCCTGGTCATCGTTGTCCTCATGATCAAGTTTTTTGTTTGGGGGCCGATCGAGGAACATTCCAGCTTGACGTTGACCGACGATGGACACGGGACGCTATCATCTTACTTCCACGTGCAAGAAGCTACTGTACAGAATAAAGTGAAGTATATATATAGCCCGTGGTGTAATGAGTATACTTTGTTGCTATTTATCAGCGGAAGTGATCCTCCGAGCTAGTAGGCAAATCATGATGGCGTGCGCAAAGCTCCTGATAAATTGGATCAAGTTGCTACAAGCAGAAATTGTGGATTGTTCGAATTAAAAAGAGAAAAGGTGAGCATTCGATCCATCTCACAGCATTCAGGTTCCTAGGACCTCGTGTAGATAACCGCCATTCACTGAGCAGCTGGCTGGCTGAAAAAGAAAATAACGAGTTGACAACAAATTTTCATTGGGAGTCGAGTTTCACATGCAAATCCTAACAACATTAAAGGCATTTTATGAACCACATCTTGGACTGAACCATTTCCCTTCTTTTTCTCTTCTATTTCTTGTCTCTACCTCCCGTTCCTACTTTTAGCTATGCCTTCGTTTCTCGGGTCTAAATCAAATAATAAAAGACGTTCACATACCCCAACAACCAACACCTCGCGCACGACTACTCCTCAACAAAGCACTCTCCTCTCCCGCCTTCCTCTCAATGCATCCTCACCTGCTGTTTATTATGCCAACAACGTTCCTCGTGTAAACAGGAGTACGGAATACTTAAGCACAAGCGCCGGCAGTTCCAGCGGCGGTCCGCCGCCTCCGTACGACTTGATGGTCTCGCGATCCGGAAGCCCTGTGCCGACGCCAAGTACTTCATGGACTTCGGAAATGAGTATGCTCGCCGATAAGATCAGAGATGATGCCGCAGCTCTCTCACCGACTGCGTTTTCAATATCCACTGTCGAAAATCTCGATCGCAAAAGTATCTCTCAGGGAATGAAACTTGTGGCTATCGCGGCAGACGAATACGAAGACGGCAACGAGACTGTAGCTCTAGACATTTATCTTTCTGGCATTGACAAAATCCTCATGGCACTCCCAAGTATGTTCGAAAAGTTGGGGTTGAAAGAATGGGGCATAGTTAGGCTGAATAATTTCTTCCACAGACAAGACGGATCCAAAGACCAAATTTGCATTGCGCGAGAAATTGACGAGGTAAAGTGCTACAAATAAAACAAGCCATGCATGCAAGCATGGTGTGAGATCGGGATGACCCTGTTTAACCTGACGGTGGTCATTTTCTAGCGTTGAAGAAAGAGTTGGAATCTTAAACATGGCCAGCCAATCCAGACAAAAGCACCTCCAGGAACAAGCACTGGCAACATGGGAAGAAGACGATCAAGAAGGCGAGCAAGTTAAAAAGTCACTTTTCAATTCACTGGGACTATCTCGTATTACAACAACCATAAGCACCATCACCACCATTGCAACGAGTCGGGTATACAGCGGTGATAATCTTGAGACAGCATCAAGCTCTGTATTGAAGCGCAACGGCCGTGACCACAAAGACCATATTGAAGTCTCCCAGGCTTCCATCGACCGTTTCAAACGCTTTGGTCAGTTTGTTATTAATACTACCGTGACCTGTGCCATTCTCATCAAACAATCCCCACTCCCGGGTAAGTAAGATGAACTTTATCTTTTTTTTTTCCACCTCAGCGGCGCCTGTTTCCCCAGACTATTTGCTAACACGAGATTCGTACTAGACATTGCCTACTTTTTATTTGGATACCTTGTACAAATCCTGTTATGGATCGACAGTCAATACCACCTTGCCCAAAAGGCACAGGATCTCAGCGTCGAATGTGTCAAGCTGATTCTCAAGGCCGATGAGCAGTACCATCTCCATGAATTTGCGTCCGAAGCCATGTATATGCTTATCGCTGCAGGTCTAAAAGCTGCCGTGGCGTACAAGGAAACGCCTGGATATCGGGAACAGATCGACCAATTGCAATATTACGAGGATGATGAAGGACCGGTCTTGACCACAAAACAGAGCCCATCCCCACCACCACCACCGTCCAAGTCAACTTCTCGAATTCCTTGGATATGGTCAAGATGGCACTAATCTTTTCCATTTGCATACTTGTATGATACTTCTTCATCATCCGCAACATACAGTACACCAGAGACCAGAGAAAGAAAGAAAATAATACCATCCCTCCGCTCGTTTGCTTTGTTTATCGCGTTAGAAGTCGCTTTTATTTGTTACACATGAAAGTAAATCGTTTATCTTTGCTCGGGATCCGCGTTACGGAAAATAGACTATATTTGCACGCACACACGTTCTTGGAGTTCCCAGACGGCGAACACCCCACCAAGTTTAGGGGATCCTACTCCGGACCATCGAGAAGCGATCTACGTTTTCGAGGGTATACTTGACCGGCTTCACGCCCATCAAACTGTCGGCTGGATCGTCGAGGTACTCGCGCAGATGCTTCTTGTATTGTTCTTCATCCTTGCTCATTTCCTTGATCTGTGCATCCTTCTCAGCTTCAGCCGTATCACGCTCGGCCATACCAGCATATCTTCGATAAGCGTATCCCAGCAAATTGGTGCCAACCAAAACCTTGAGAGCCAAAAGACTATTACGTGCGGGCAAGTCCCTCTTTCTTTTAGCACATGTGCGTTTCACAAGCTAATATGTATAAGCTCCAACTTACCATATGGCAATGACAGACCAGATTATAACATGTGCAACCATCCTGAATCCTCTGTCCAGTCCGCGTTCCAGCCAGCCACATCTGACCATCGACAGCAGAATAAACTGGATGCGCGCGGGTATTACCTTGCTCCAAATGCCCTGATGATCTGTCAAGTAGCTCATAAGCCCTCCAGAAATAGTCGAGGCAACAGTCATTGAATGCTCGTTCGTCTGATCACTGTGACCCATAAAGATTATCGGCAAAATCGGCTGTACCATGCGGATGACCTGTCAAATAGTGGTCAGCTGGCTGGATGATTTGCCATGTGTTCCAAACTTACAAGGCACGTTAAAGGCAACGAAGGGAATCCGATCCTTCTGGATACTACAGGCGATTGATCAATGAAGGCCTGTATATTATCCATAAATAACAAGTTAGAATACATGGAACTTATTCTTAACCATACATGTCTCGAGCCAGCCAGTCGTCCTGGGCTACCCACAACCAAATCTTTGCAAAGTACATCGATGTACTTGCCATAGATTGATGGTCGTATCTGGTTGAATTTTGTAATAAACGCATGCTTGAGCCAATCAACGGCCAATTCGGAAGCGATGACCATCAACACTGGAGTCATGAGAGCATTGAGCGTGCTTGCAGCAGGCAGTTTGATGAGAGGAACAAAAGTTGAGGGCATGATGGATGATGGGGATGAGTCGGATAGCTCGATTACGTTGCGAAGTGTAATGATAAGTAAAAATGCCAACTGCTGGAATCGCTCCACAATATCTGCATGAAATCAAACAGTGAGGAAAATGATATTGTATTGACCAATTCTTGTTAAGACTCACCACTGCAGCTCAGTTGGAAAAGGTTTTCTTTTTCAAACTTTTTGAAAACAGATTGCTTGATTTCCACAAATTGGTTAGATATCAGTAACGACAGCAGCATATTGGAGTAAAAGTTGGTTGCCACATTTAACGTAATCATTTCATAAAATAAAACAGCGGTATGCAAAACTAACTCCAACATCAATGTCAAACCACAAGACAATTTCTTCTCCCGAGACTTACCCATATATCCTGTAGCTAGTAAGAACAGGGTGATGGGTCGCAATTGTCTTTTCGCATAGGCAGTGCCGCCTATACCTTGCTCGGGATCGCCGAGCGTGGATTTTGAGAACAAGGCATCAAGGATATCTCCGCCTACGGAGCAGCACAGCTTGTCAAATACTTCAAGCACATTGAATATCACATACAATTTTAACAATGCTTGTCCACGGATCGAATGATAAATTCGAGATGGATCCAGTGACCACATTATTACACAAGTGATCATGACCAACAGGCCTTTGAGAAAGTCGCATTTTTGTGACGGACGCAGCCTCGCAAATCTAGAGCAATTCCAAGTTAATGCTTGCTTTACTACCACAATGCACCTTGAAAAAATGGTTTACCCGCTCATCTCGCCTTTGATTAATTTCTGAATATTTGTGCGTATATGTATAAGATAGTGGTAGAATGCAAGCCCAAACCTCAGAGGCAGGATGGTAAAGGTATATAGGAATGAATCGAGGCAGACAACGAATCCAAAAATCATAAGCTGTAGAATCCGACGTGAGATCTTGCCTTGGATCGACTTTTTAAGTCTGTACCTTCTCTACAGCTGTCGGTACACCAAGGAAATTCGTGATACGTTCTCGTTTGACCTCTTGCGTCGTATCAAAATCAGATACTGTTACTTCATCGCGCAGATAATCCCAAAAAGAAAACATATTTTGTGATGTTGCAGAAGAAGAAGTAGAAGCTGTCGTTTCTGGTTCTACAAGCTCTGGAACTTGCTGCTCTGGAGTAGACACTGTCGATAGTTTGCTTTTTCTTTTCCGTTTCTTCTTATTGTTGCTGGTAACGGGTGACGGCGGAGAGTGATCGAGAAGATTATATGCATTGGTGTTGTTCAAGGCATGCGAAATTTCAGAGTGATGAGCGACGTTAGATAACGACGATGATCGATTGAGAGTCTGATTCTTTAAGCGCCTGCGTACAGGAACAGTGTGGAATCCGTCCATGTTATGCCTTTGCTGATCTTATTATGTGTGGGTGTGAGCGTTCGAAAAGCGGGGAAAGGAAAGGGCACGGGCTTCTCTTCTCAACCTTCAGCAGCTACTGGTCTGCCATGTTCCCTTCACAGGGACTATTTAAGAAATTACCGTGTCCCCAATACCCACATTGTAGCCGAACGCAGTGCTTTTATTCTCACGATGCAAAAAGTAGGCAGGGGAACGTGCGGATCTAGGGTAGATCGCGCCAGCTAAGCATAGATCCATCATAGTTCACACTCATGCACCGACGGATTCCTCGGCAACATCGGGCAAAGTGACGCAACCCACCCAGAGTACTAGTACTGGTAGTAAAAGAAAATTGACAAATACGTCTGTCCAAGACTTGAGCACAAGCTCGGATCCTACGCCGACCGCGAAGCGTAAAGTAATATCGACGAGCAAAACGACGGTTACCAGATCAGGCGTGGATATATCAAAGGATACTACTACCAGAACAACGAAAATGTCGACGAGTACAGCATCGTTATCATTATCATCTTCAACATCAACACGTCCAATACCATCTAGCAATTTTCAGGCGCCCAAGCTCGAAAACCTTACTGTACCTGTAAAGCGACCTGCGATCTCGACAGCACCGACACCCCCTGCGGTGCAGCGTCGTACACCTGTCACAGTATGCAATTTGCGATCTTATATTATCTTCATCTCTTTGACTAACCAACGGTAACTCCTAGGCGACCGCATCCACTGCTGCTGGTGGACCTCCACGCATTGCACCGGATATTCGTGCGCGTGCTGCACTGAAGACACGACAGACTTGCGCAAACAAAGTCTACGAACAGTTCTGTAGAATATATCAGCCGCTTTTAGGTCAATATCCATCACTTGCTACAGAACATGCATACAGACAAGAGAACGATATACATAGCAAGACGACAAATGAAGCAGGCTACAAGCAGATGACAATGAATGTACTAATGCGGCTTAAGCAACGACCTGTTGCTCGCGATATCAACGACACTGGCATTGACGGCGAATGGATCGATCCGGCTACCAAGGCTGCAGCAACACTTGCGACGCCAATGGAAAAGCTACAGCCTTTGATCCTCTCGGAAACGCAGCGAAAGCAAATGAATTACCCGCCGTCGCTGGATCTGCTGGAAAAAGGAAGCAAAAAGAATGTACAGACCGTGGGATCCAAAAAAATATGCGAGAGATGCAAAAAGGAATATATTGTAAACGACATGCTAAGTGAAATTGATCAAACGGCATGTACGTATCACTATGGAAGAATGCGACAGACCATGAGCTTTGGTGAGAAGCAACGAGTTTACATGTGCTGCAATGAATCACACGGAAGCGCAGGATGCGTCCGTGGACCTCATGTATATAAAGGTAGGCAGCAAACCGACCAACGTCAACATTGTTGTTTCCAACATAGATATGTACGTCGCACTTATAGATGCAGACTTTGCTGAAATGCACGCCAAGATACCCTTTGTAAAAGCACCCGATACCAGCTCGCCAGAACGGAAGAACCTTGTAGCATTGGACTGTGAGATGGTATACGATTTGTCCCAATAATATCCATGATTGGATAATAACAATACATTGACGCGAATTAGGCTTACACGACAGCCGGAATGGAGCTTATAAGACTCACAGCCGTGGATGAGAGCGGACAAATCCTTGTGGATGAGATGTGCTATCCTTCGTACATGGTAATCGATCTGAATTCCCGATACAGCGGCATTAAAACACTTGCGGAAGTCAGGAACGATCTGAAAGGTGTAAGAGATATGCTATTTAAATATGTCGACAAGGACACGATACTCCTCGGACATGGTTTGGAAAACGATTTACAGGCGTTGCGGGTAAGTTGTCACTCATCGCTGTGCATTTGCAAGCAGGATATTTACATGTGGTATGGTTTAATAGCTGATTCACGACAAGATCATTGACACCGCTGCGGTAGGCAGAATGATCACCGCAGATCAAAACTTCCCTTGCTAATGGTTTCTGCGTGCATAGCTTTTCCCTCATCCCAAAGGTCTTCCATTCCGCTTTGGTCTTCGTGTTCTTGCAACACAGTATCTATCTCGATTTATCCAAGAGAGCGCAAGCGGACACGATTCATTTGAAGATGCAAAGACATGCGTTGATTTGTTGCATGCATACTTCAAGCTACCACGAAACAACTAATAAACTTCTTTTTAATGACATGAAAGAAAAAACTAGACGACTTTTTGTCAAATGAACAATGCTGTTTGTGCGTTATGTGTGTACGAGTGTGCGAATATTTCAAAGTATGCAATAATGAACGTGAGAGAAGAAAAACAGAAGCTGGGAAAGAAGCGAAGGATGGTTCGATGGGCGGTAGGATGAAAGATTAAGCCAATAATATACAAGAAAGACACAGACGTATATTCAGATCTTTCCCTTGTCAACGTAGTCCTAGTATTTCCGTGTTAGCGTAATCATCTTTGAACACCAAGTTTGCTAGATTAATATTTACAGTAAACTTGAAAGAAGGGTCAGGGGTGCAGAAGGGATGCTTCAAAAGAGCTGTTGCCGTAGGACGCTTCTTTGGGTCACTATTTGCTGACTGGTGAGCATATCCCATATCTTAAATATTTTACAATGGCTCCTTACACTATAAAGCACAGCCTTATGAAATCCTTGGCGGTATCAGATATATCTTTGGGAATATCCGGATGTTTCTGGCATCCGAGCTAAGGGACGGCGTAGAAAAAACAGTGAGCATTTATGTGAATCTAGTTTTCCGCACTTCACTCACGCTGTAAAGAGCGGCAATCTGATTGAGTGTTAGCCACGGTCGTTGTCCTGTAAACATTTCAATGACCGTGCAACCAAGGCTCCAGATATCGACCTTGGCGCTGTAAGGTTCGTTCTTGACTACTTCCGGGGCCATCCTGCACACGCCCACGCACGCTGCAAGTGAGTAATTTAATGCAGAATGAAGCAAAAAAAAAAAGCAGCACTCACCAATAGACTGAGCCACGCAGCGACATGCGAGAATTCTGGTCGTAGACTTCGTCGTAATCGTTCTTTTTTGATAAGCCGAAGTCTGAAATTTTGCATACACCGTCTGCCTCTACAAGAATGTTTGCAGCTTTGATATCCTAACGTAATGTGAGTGAGTGAAAGACAGAAAGTATTGTATGAATGGCCCACGTACTCTATGCAAAATGTTCTTGGAATGCAGATAGGCAATACCGAGACATATTTGTCGCGTGAAATGCCGCACGACGGACTCTTCCAACCCACCGTGGAGTGCCAGCCGACTGGCAATGCTGCCACCTGAGACGTATTCCAGAAAGATGTTTACGACGCCTTCGCTGTCGTCACGACCGTATCCGAGATACTGCACTATGTGATCGTGGTCCAAATCTTGCAACATGGCAATCTCTTGATACAGCGCGTCTTCAACTTCACTTGCGTTGGGATTCAACTTGGAACCGACTTCCACTTGCTTGACGGCAATAACTTCACCGGTAGCGACGTTGAATGCGAGATATACGCGACCGAATGAACCTTTACCAATGAACTTGCCCCGTATCCATTGCACAGGTTTCTTGCTGTCGTGGCAGTGGGTCATATTCATGCTGACTTGCTCCTTGACAGACTGGAGTCCAGGTTTGACCTCGACAACCCGTTGGCCCCAGAGCTTTGTACTTTTGCGACGCACAATGTTTGTATCTTTGCGTCGGTATTTCTGGCTTGCCTCGCGAGCTACGACACGAATGGACTTGGTGTAACGACGCGAACAAGGTTGCTCAACAACAATTTCCTTGTCCAGGTCGTGGTCGTCAAAGTACTGATCCATATTTTGACAGACAACATCGGCCGGCGGACGCTCACCCCAGTATCTTTTCTCGTCTTTTTTCTTTCGAACCGTCGCTGGAGGCACAGCCCATAACTGAGCTGGAGGATGCAAGCTAGTATCGTCAGCACCACAGCTGCTGCACTGATCTGGATGCGGTGAACTGTCTGTTGGCCACAGCGCAGCAGCGCTTTGTGCCAGCATTGGCTCTGAGCGCCTTGCAACGGCCGATTTCGAAGGTTTGGATGCCTCGTGGATGAATGGTACGCTTCCTTTGCGTGGACGGTCGTACGCAGCAGGTTCTTCCAGGGGTGCCTCTGCGTTGCCGGGTGTGGGAGGGTCGCACAGCCGTACCCCAATGGACTCCGAGGTGTTGCGCGTATCAACTAGTTTGGTCGATGGATATCCTGGACTCCGTGGACTTGGAGGTTTAAGTGTTTGCTCGATGTAGCGTGGAGAGTATGTATCCGAAGGAGAATGACCAAGTTCAGGAGTCGACATTGAGAATACACTGTTTCCGTACGGCAACAGTCGCTGCTGTTGGGGGTTGCCGTAATTCTCGTATTGTGATTGCAGATAGTGAAAGTCGGTCAGCGATGGCGCTTTCATGTCATGATTGGCTACTGGAGGAGCGAGTCGTGATTGCTGATATGCATTATTGTCTTCTTTGTAAATGAATTCGTAAACTGGTTTCACCAGAATACGTTGAGTTGCAGTGTAGTCTGCAACGAGACACAACGCAAGTATTTCCTGGCAAGTCAATGGCTTGTCTGTCACGAAAACAAAAAAAAATCATGATCAGCATGTATGAATTCCACTCCTTTCAACCAGTTAATACCTGGAGTAAGGCCATTTTCGTGGAAAAAGTAATAGTCGCTAGGATGCCCTTGTAGTTGCATTCTTTTGAGCATCATATCTTTGGCTACCTCAGCATCGCGTACGTCGGTAACCACCAGGCTATACCAGGTCTCCATGTCACCAGTGACTTGGATACGCTGGTCGCTTTGCTGCTTGTATGTGAGCCTAAAGGCGTGATTTACCAGTGTTGTTCGAAGACTTACTCGTCTGTGCTGTGCTAATGCGCTTGGCGGTCGTTTAGATTGATGATGATCGGTAGTTGAACTTGATGGCGTGGTTGCATGGTTTTTGTTTTTCTTGATGATGTGATTGTTTTGGTGATTATGATTAAAGTTATTGTTGATGTTGATGTTGTTGCTATTGCTGTTTATATTGGAATTATTTGCGCGGCTGGACGATCCTGGATATCGCCACTGTGAGTAAGCAGCCCACAGTTTCGAAATCTTATCAGGAGTACGATTTGCCGATGTGAAGGTTGTAGCACTGATTTGTTTGGCCTTATCGTCACTTTCAGATGTAAACGCTGCTGCATCATAATGCATTGAGGATATTCGGGGACTAATGAGAGGGCCTGTCGTAGACGGAGTCAGGGTCGAAGGCGCATGATTATGCATCAGGTTGAGACGGATTTTCGAGAATGCTGTTTTCGGTGAATAAGGGTGTGTGGGCGAGTTGCGGTTGCCAGGACTGCGCATTCCTAGAGGGAATTCTGACGAGGAAGGTGACGACGAAGTCGAAGAGATGCCAGCGGAGTGGCGGGACTGATATCCGCTGTCTTTTGGATGCTCCAGGACACAGTCGAAGCGAGATAGACTGAGAGGAGTTGAGGGAGATGCTGTGTCTGGCAACTGGGCAGAAGTTGGTGTTCCCCCAGATGGCAGATCGACACCGGCAGACGAGCTGCTACTTTTTTGGTGATAGGAAGATTGATGGACATTAGTGTTAATTGAAATCTAGCAGCAATAGTTTAATGACTTCAAATGTACGGGGATATGTATGTATCCATCTTACATTGGCTGGAGTCTTGAGTGCAGGAGACGATGCATCGGCAACCGGAGTACCGAGAGCACGAATCTCGCTCAAAAGTCTCCGTCGCTCAGCGTAGGTCGTTACTGGACGTGGGAGGATATCTACAAGCTGTGATAGCGTGATGGTGAAGAACTCTTTACCGCGGATCCCATGCTCTATGAACTCGGTGTAAGAGAGCCAGCTTACCCAAAGTGATGGTTGGATAATGAACATGATCGTCTCCTTATTCGGAGTTACCTCTGAAGGTGGCAGCAATGTGGCCCCATCCTTTCTCTTGCAACCAAAGTGAGACCTTGTCGTGATCCCAACGATCTTCATAGTCATCGCCGAGCGCCGCACGTAGATCGCTCTCGGAGGGAATGGGTGTCTGCTTGAACATATGGCAGTGAGGGTGTGTTGGTTGTCCGTTCGCAGAAATAATGGTCTTGTCCAAAGACGCAACGGAACGAAGTTGGAAAGAGGAAAAGCGAGTACAGAAAGTAGGGTGGGGTACTGATCAAGTAAAAGAAAAAAGAGGAAGGGAAGGGAGGTGGCAGAAGCAGAAGCAGCAACAGCAGCAAGAAGGGTTCTTTGCGTGACTATCGCGCATGAACTCACCGAGCGCAACACGATAGGCAAACAAACTTGGCCTCCTTGGACTCGCAATAACTCCCCGACTGAGCAAACACCCCTTGATTCCAGGCTTGCTTACTTTCGAGAACATTGGAGATAGTTCCTCTAGCCTTTTTCTCTTTCTCTCTCTCGCACTCTATGTGTTTTTCTGTTAGTAACTGTATGTGCGTATCTGTGTATGTGCGTGTGCGCGCTGTTTGTGCGAGTGTACGTGCGGCGTGTGGCATACGAGAAATTGCATGATTCCGCTCAGGTGCCGTTGTTGTATCACTTGACTCATTTGGCAAAGGAGAGACGAGCCGGGGATCATCATCACATTTGGACACAAATGTGCGTGGTAATGAAGTAATGTAATTGTTGCCAAAACGAATTTCGTCAGTCGATTTTCAACGGATACGACATTGAGCATATTTCATTTGATTCGTTCCTCACTGCCCATCCTCCTGCTCTTCCTCCTTCTCCCTTCCCTCCCTTTCTACGCGGCTTCCGTCTCGTTTAGTTCTAATAGAAAAACGCCTATAACACAGATGTCTGCGCGATTATTAACAGGAAATTTAGACACGTAGTGCAATAATATCATCGGCTACTACTTGCTCCAAGAATCTTCTAGCATGCATGTATCATTAAGCAAGTACAATTGCTTTTGATCTTGCCCAGCAGAAGCTGTGACTCATTTCTTTATTGATACATTCTGTCTTTGTTCATTGCCTTCTACCGAAATGGCTGGGTAGCAATCAATTTTTTGCATATTTTCCTTTGATCTATTCGTCGGTGCAATCTCCGGGTCTCCGCGGATGACTCGAGATTACGAGATTACCATCAGGCTGGGTTTATAATGCTTGATCTTTTGATCGACCAAAGCAAGGATATCTCATCCCGAAAGAGCAACAAGTTAAGCACAATGTCAACGCAACCAGTGCTTAACTTCGGTGCCGGTCCTGCCAAAATGTAAGTGCAATGTACACTCCATTGCTCGAAATGTCGCTCAGATCGAGAAACGTGTTCCAAAAGTCCTGAATCGGTTTTGAAGCGCGCGCAAGCAGAGCTCTTGAACTATGACAACACGGGCATGTCGGTCATGGAGCTTTCCCATCGCTCAAAGACATTTGGAGAAGTCTTGGCACGTACCAAGGCAAATCTAAAGGAGCTCATGTGTATACCGGATAACTATGAAGTTATTTTCATGCAAGGCGGCGCGACGACCCAATTTGCAGCCATTTTTTACAACCTAGTGGCTGCCAAGCAGATAGCATTGCAAAGAGCCAACAAATCCGCCGACGAACCCATTGTAGTCGACTATCTGGTGACAGGCTCGTGGTCCAACAAGGCAGCACAAGAAGCATCGCGGTTGGCACAGGGCACATCCGTGCGAGTAAACAGAGCTTTGGATACCAAGAAGGCGACTGGAGCGTACGGCAGCATTCTCCCTGCTTCAGAGTGGCAGTTGTCTGATACACAAAAGGAGAATGTCGCTTATGTATATTATTGTGACAACGAGACTGTGCATGGCGTTGAATGGCAGCAAGTGCCCGATGTCGATCCCAATGTACCCATCGTGGCCGATATGTCAAGCAACTTTTTGAGCAAACCTGTGGATGTCTCTCGATTCGGTGTGATCTATGGCGGTGCACAGAAGAACCTTGGACCTGCTGGGGTCACTCTCGTCATTATCCGCAAAGATCTCATCGCAGATCTCTCGGCTGGTCCTCTGCGCCCTGTCATGTTGGATTATAGGACCATGGTCGATAACGATTCAATGTACAATACCCCTCCCACATTTGCCATCTACATGGTCGGCCTAACTTTGGAGTGGCTGCTTGAAGTCGGCGGTCTTCAATCTATACTGGTTGCAAACGAACGCAAAGCAGAAAAACTGTACAAAACTATCGATAACAGCAACATCTTCAAATGTCCTGTCGAACCTGCCGCTCGCAGCCGCATGAACGTCGTCTTCCGACTTGCCAATGAAGATTTGGAAAAGCAATTCTTGAAGGGGGCCGAGGAACGAAATATGGTCCAGCTCAAGGGCCATCGCTCAGTTGGTATGTTATTTTGCCGCTACATATTAGACATCTATTGGACCATACTCACAGAGTAATTTAGGTGGCATCCGTGCTTCCATCTATAATGCCATGCCAGAAGACCATGTAGACCAATTAATTGCATATATGCTGGAGTTTGAGAAGACTCAATCAAGTGCTTAGAGTTCCCAATAATTTATATTTTTATGCATATTAATGCTTGATTTCTGAACCCGATGGTAAATCCCAAATAGAAGTCGATCATAACAACTACGCTGACTCTCTTGAATATTATGACATATTTGGGAGATTACTTGAATATGCGTTAACTTGACTAAAGTCTCTTGCCAAGTTACCTGTCAAAAATGCGAACAATACCAAGATCAGCCAAGTGCTATGCATAATCGTTCCAGGTCCTAGGACTTTTTCTGAGGGTCTATGTATTATCTTGCGAGGAAACTCATACATACAGATTCGTACTTTTGTTGAATTAGCGGAAAGATCTTACGATCGATTGATAGACTATGTCTGCATCTTCTTCAATGAATCGAGTATGATGTTAAAGAAAAGAAGCGAGGCTCAGTGCCAGATATAGAAAATGATATAATCAAACAAGCTTACCTAATACCACCAATGCTCAGGGTCCGCCTTCCCAGAATGTGATCTCTCTAGATTTCGTCGATCTGTTTGTTGGCAAACTAATCTTTCCGGGACTTCATCGTTTTGGCCATCTGATTGAGCAACGGTAGAATGGTTTGATGAGAAAAGGGAACGATGAAGACTAAGAATTCTTCTGCATAAGCTACTGTGTAACTTGCCATAGTTTTCCAAGGGGGAATGTCTTTCTGAATATCAGCTTTAAAAGTTGGCAGGAACCAATGCAGATCGTTCATCTTCATAGCTTGTTACTGTTCAGTCATCTGCTGCGCGTTCCTCGTGCTCTTTAAAGAGAAATAGCACGAAGGTCATGTACTAAATTTGTTACAGTAAAGAACGAGTGCTGAAACCAGCTGCTAGAAGAAAATTATAAATCTCATTGTATTTTGTGTATTCGCGTGCAAGTAAACGTAGCAGTTTGGAATATTCCTGGGGATATGCAATAAAGTGATGTATGGCAGATATGAATCTGCAAAGACGCAATCCAAATCTACGCGGTCGAATCTCAAGGAATTCTATTCTGGCAGGAAAAAAAAGGTGGGAAGGGACGATGTGATTAATCGTATTACATACATATAGAAATCTTATTAGGGTTGGCGTCGTTTGATGGACGGCGAAAGGATCAAGGTGTCGTTGCAAGACGGGTCACAAAAGGTATTGGAGTGTCTCGTCTAATCCGCTTAAAGTTTTACTTGAATAAAGATGTAAAGCTCCTCAAAAGGGTCTTTCTCTCTGATTTCGCGCCTGTATCGCGCCATAAACGATTTACTTGCTGCAGCAAAGCGTAGTCATACCGCCCATGAAATATACAGTACATGTTAAAGATACAACTATTTTATGACCTTCTTGTCAATCATCGAAGCATTCATGGCAAAGCAGAGACAGAACTTTTTATATGTACAACCAATCATATACAACTGAGTTTATAGCATCCAATGAGAATTCAGTATTACACTTGGGATGCGTAATGTTCCAGTTTGCTCGCGAGCGCCTGAAGCTCGTCGCAGACTTGGCCATCCATGGAGCTTATGTACACCAATACGTCCTGAGAAAGTTTGCAGACGCTTCGATCGGGGCTCGGCGAGGGCCTCGGCGAGGAGCAAGCGTCGTCTTCTTGACTGACGCGAGTTCGCCGCTTTGTTGGCATCACAAAGTCACAGTTGTATGCAGCCATGCGCTCCATATGCTCAGCGTACTGCTTTTGAAGAGGCTTTGATCCATACTTGTCCAGATACTGTGCAATGATATCTGCTTCTGGGTCGAACAGGCCAACAAGAAGCCGTTTAGCTTGACACTTCCTTGTGGGTTTTAGTTTGTCGCGCCCAGAGAGAGTGAGCACGTGATTATTTATGACTTCCTTCTTGCCATGGGAAGATTCGTTTGGCTTGACAGTTGGATACAAGGCAAATATGGAGAGCGTTTTGACGCTGGAATAGGCAAGCAGCATAGCGGCCTGGACAGCGAGCTTTGATACACAGAAGACCAAAGAAGTCACCAAGGATGGAGTAAAACCGAGCTTGAAGGTTAAAATAACCGTTGAAAACGCAAGCAAACGACACTGCTTGCTGACAGCAGCGTACGCAGTGTCAAAAGAGGGCAGATTGGCCGTGTTGCTTTCCTCACCGTCATCCTTTTTTGTGATGCGTGGCAAACAGAGACGCATGCAAAAAGGACGGACGATGAAAGCAAAGGGGAGGAGCCAAAGGGTAGAGATTGTAGCAGTGGATACAAACAGAAATCCGAGCAAAGTAGCGACGGGGTCCATGTTGGGGGCAGTACAACAGGGAAAAGAGAAATAAAAAAGCAGTGGAAGAGGGCATTGCTTGATTTTAACGGAAGCGGGCATTTTGGGTGTCTGTGCGCATCGCTTGTCATTGACGGTGGCATTGAAACTTTCCATGGTTGCCTTTACTGTGGGACAGACAGCGACAATAAACAGTATTTCAAGAGGCGCGTATGGCTTTAGCGTATTTGACTCGTCATTGATGAATATATCCGGTAGCACACAAAGCGCGTGAAACTGTGCGGTTCTATCTAGCGTTGAATTAACAATAATAGTAATAACAATAATAATATCCAGCATGTTAAAAGTATGCGTAAGATAAATGAAGATTCATAGACGTGTATAAAAGAAAGCGAAACGGTGGAAACAAATGAACAGAAGGTGGGCGTTGCGACGTGTATGTCTGGGTGTTAGAATAGCGAAAGAAATAGGAACAATAGGAAATGAATTAAATAATCCCCTTTCAGACAACAGCCGATTGGAAAGAGATTGTAGTTTTTACTCCTTAATGCACAGTAATGACAAATGAAGCAGATCAGGTCGTGAAGGAAGAGAAAAAGTTTGCTTTTCAGCACAGACGAAAAGTTTACTTTTGTAACGTTTTGCCGATGGTGATGCAAGTCAACAATGGCTCCCTTATATTGTCTTTATAGCCATTTAAATGTCGAATGAGACAAGGAGTTGCAAACCCAATTCATGCCGATGCATCCTTGCTCGTTACTCCCTTACGAGGGACCAACGAATCTCCGGCAAAGCTCGTGCTCAAATGCTTGACATGTACACAATCAAACACCTTTTTACAGGGTCTTGTACCAATGACGATATGGGGCCAAAGACAGTTCCAGCGCGGCCCATTTGCTTCATTGTCCTCGCTCCTTCCTGTCACTTTCCTTGTGTCTCTGTTTTTGGTTGGTCTGTCCTCTCGGAGACAATGGTTCGCGGAGGTTGGCGTGATATGTATATCATGAGGAGATGTTGCAGCAACGTGCACTTCGAATTTATATTGATTTTTGCATGACACATCATACGCAATAG
Organism: Rhizomucor pusillus; assembly: GCF_041956525.1. NCBI lineage: Eukaryota > Fungi > Mucoromycota > Mucoromycetes > Mucorales > Lichtheimiaceae > Rhizomucor > Rhizomucor pusillus. Next base: position 565,111 of record NW_027192145.1, on the reverse strand, counting down.
AAGTATGAAACCTAGACGTCAGACTTGGAAGGGGGATAGCTTGCAACGCTGGCTTATACAGATTGCGGCTGTTAATACTATGTCTCTTTGTGTGCGACAGTGCACGTCCGTGTGTATCGTGGTCTGCAACCAAATCAGCTTTCAATACACGAGTCAAAGTTGTTTGGGATTTTGACAACTTTGCAAAGATGGTAATCCCGCGTTTCTAGTAGATTTTGCAACCACGATGGTGGATAGTCGTACAGAACACAAAACTTATGCTAGCCTATTAATAGCAAGATGGGCAAGCTTAAGGACTAGACCGGGCAACGTGGCTCCAAATGGCAAGACGGATTGTTGGCGCTGATCTTCATCACTGGTTGCATTTGTGATAAACCAATACTAGGCCATGTGTCGATCATTGCTGTTACCGTGAAAATTCCAGGCTCTAGGAAAAATAAATACGTAACGATCGTTTTCCCCTCGCAAATGAAAAATTAATAAGGAGATAATTCACGAAATGAACAACTTTGCCAGGGCGCAAAGGGGGTGGGCATGCCAGTGTGCGCGGAATCTAGGCCTAGCTTTGTTTGAATTTCTGCACAAGTCTTTCAGCCCAGCAGGATCATTCTTCCTTACACATTTGCATTAGCTTGCATGACCTGCAAGGCCAGGGCAAGGAATTTCCCAAGCAACTAAAATTACCGGTCAGTGTGCTACCAAGTTGCTTTGCTTCGTCCGTGCCCAGTTCCGTGCTCGTCAAGTTTGTGGAACTATGCCAATGAAAACTGATGACAGACACATAGGCACTCTGTGCCTTTTTCGTTGGCTCCTCCTATCGTAAATGTAGATCCCTTAGCTAGGAAGATAAGGGAAAGAATAAGGAAGAGAACATTGTTATGATTGATATTCGTCTAACTTTATGTCATCGATCTCCTCGTGGGTCGTCGTCATCCCTCATCACCCGCCGCTATTATGGGCTTCAGGGCAAGGGCCAACTGGGAACAGTTGAACTATTGTTATGCAGTGATCGGGGACGGAGGGCTGGAAGGCTGATGGGCGATGCGAAGTGCAGTCCGATTGGGCTGCATGGGTGGGACAAAGGCAAAGAAGAGCTTGTGAAAAGCTTAATGAACTTGTAATCATCAAACATGAGACTCGGCGATCGTTGCGTTTCCCCAAGAGGGAAAAGAGGAGCGAATCGGGTCACAAATGCAGGGCCTATCCTCCTTTTACTGTATCTGTATCTGTGTGTGTGTGTGTGTGTGTGTGTGTGTGTGTGTGTGTGCATGCCTTTCCTTTTCTCTCACCCAATCTCCACTTGCTTATTTTACCCGGTCTTCCACTTGGGCAACCTTTTTCAGAGTATAAAAGTTCCCAATTTTTTCTCTTCTTCCCTCTTCTTTCTCCATCCTACTCACTCCTTCGCTACTCATGAAAACAGTCATCATCAAGCTTGGCGGTGCAGCCATCACAAACAAAAAAGGCAACTGCCAATTGGTAGACGATAGCGCGCTGGATTCCTTGATCCTTCAAATCCAACAAGCTTACACATTCCTTGCTGCCTCTGGTCATCGACTTGTGCTCATTCATGGCGCAGGTAGCTTTGGCCATCCACAAGCTAAGCGATTCAATCTCAAGCAAGGCTGGATCGCATCTTCTGGGCTCTCGACCCCTCCACACAATACCAATGAGACCGATGACGACTATGACTATCGTGACCAGAAAGCTGGGTTTGCTCACACTCGCAAATGTCTCTTGGAACTTCATCTAGCATTACTTTCAAGGTTGCAGCGGCGCGGTCTGCCTGTTTTGGGTCTGTCGCCCTTCGATCATGTTGAAACAGATGGCGGAGACAAGAGCGCCGACGAGTGCTTCCAAGGTCTAGCAAGCCGCGCTACACAACTTCTGAAACTCGGTTTCATTCCATTGTTGCACGGTGATGCAGTTCTCGACCGGAGCTTGGGTTGTACAATCCTATCTGGAGATATTGTCATGCACAAGCTCGCCATGCTTCTCCCAAACGTATCTCGATGTGTATTTGTGACAGATGTCGAAGGCATTTACGATGCAGATCCGAAGATCGCAAAGAAGAAGGCTAAGCTCATCAAGCATGTACCCATTGATCTGCTCGGAGACAAGGAAGAAAAGCTTTCAAAGCATGTGCGATCAAATAAACGGCAGCGCCGGCTCAATCCGATTGCTAGCAAAGCTGTCTCCAGCAACGGCGGTGTTGTCGACGTGACAGGTGGCATGCAGGGCAAGATCAAATGGGCTCGACAGATGGTTCTAGATGCCGCAGCGCATCAACAAAGAAACGATTTAGAAGTTGTTATTTGCAAAGCAGCATCGCAGGAGGCAACTCGGGTCATGTCGTTGGAGCCAGTGCTAGAACGTGGATTACCCATACCTGGTCAATTGATGACAGTTATTTCCATTGCTCAGACTGATTTATAGATTCTCCTCTCTCCTATCCTCGAAACCATTATTTTTCCCGTACTACATACCTCCTAAATATTCTTTCTTTACATCTGTCTGTCTCTTTCTCTCCGTCTCCGGTGCCATCTAAACAGCTCTATATCATGATCAGATCAGTACCTACTTACTAGTTCAGCGCTCATCACCCCCAACAGTTTTGTTTGTGTGTATACGTTTTCAGTAAATCGATTATTTTTAAAGTTTCAATTCTCAATCGCCTGCAGTAGCATCACATTCGGTTGTACTACACTTCCATTTTTCTGTTGCAAACCGGCACACCTTGTGTTGCATCTTAACTATCTGAATATGAGTATATCAGTGTTATGTCAAGAATATTTGTATCAGAACTTCGAGTTTGCGACGCCCACTGGCATTTTGTGCATGTGAATACGTTCCTCGCACCTAGCAATAAATCGTTTTATTTAATCTTTATTCCAAGTTTGATCGCTCAACAGGTCGAGATTTGCAAGCTGCAGCTCGTCACACCCAGCTAACAGCATTGGCAGCACAATTCATGTACGCGTGTGCGTGGTCAGCGGCGCTTTGCTATATATCAGTCTTAAGTCGTCGTGGTAACTTGAAACTATTTATTATCGCTCGCGGGATAGGTACTCTTGTACTAATTGTAATATAACTTTGGGTGCCTTCTTGTGTAAATCCAATAACCGCTCAGTTGCGAGCGCATCCAGATCTTTCGCGTGCTCAACTTCCCTGGATGAAATAAGTTTAGAAGCACACTAAATTTGTAAAAAATGGTAATGAGTTTCTCTTTATGCCTTGCTTTCAGAACTCCATTGGTCGGCTCTTACCAATTGAAGACCATACAAAGCTCGAACATTATCCGTGCATAATTCGAGCACTTTGCAGTAGTGTTTCAGAGCGAGTGGCAGGTTATTTACAGTGTACAGAATTTCTGCGTATTTAAGATACCAGATATGATTCGCGGGTTGTAGGATGATAAGTTCTTCGCAACAGAATGCAGCCTGCTCATACAAATTCTGGGAAAGATACAGGTTGCATAACTCTGTCCAGCCCTCGGCATCATCGTAGTAGGTGTCCAGGTATTTTGTCAATGCGTCGATAGCCTCATTGTATTTGCCCCGCTCCTTCAACAATGCTATTTGTCGTTTAGATGCCAACTTAATGATATAAGTGACAATACAAATTAGCACTGTGGACCTCTACCATTAACGTACAGACTTCCAGTAATCATACCAAGTTTGTATCGTCTTGCTCCAGTATCTTGTCATACAAAGCCTGAGCTTCCGTAAGTTTTCCTTGAGCTTCTAGGCGCATGCCTAATAGCCGCTGTAATCGCATCGAGTTCGCTCCAAATCGAGTTTGCAGACTTTCAATGCATGCCTGGATAACGCTTGGTTAGCTATCTCCAGGTTTCGCCATAAATGCAGAGATATACATTGGCTAGTTCAAAATCTCCAACATCCAGAGCCGCGATTGTAATTTGTTCGTATACAGGCCAAACTATGTTGGTTGAGTAATGGTACAACGAGTGCAGCATAACGAGGTACACGGTTTACCTTCATCACCAAGCTTCGTAATATACTTGTCACGAATTAGCCTCGCGCCCAAGGCTGCTATCCGTTCTGGTCTTCGTTCATTAGTTATCCGGAACTGTTGTAGCTCCTCCACAGCTGCTGCGTAGTCAAATCGCGGCATGGTGCCTGTGTTGCGTATATGGGTAGGTCGCGAAACTGGATAAAAGGCGGCAAATTGAATGGCCGAGATCGTCGACGTGGACTAGGTAGGAGCAGCAACGTAAGCGTATGAATTGCTATTACTACAACTTTCTGATGTTCGATCTACAAAGCAGACTATACAGAGCTTTTTTTCTATGTCTCCTCAAGTTCGAATCGCACGACATAGAATATAGATGAAAACCGCGTGATTTTACTTTCCACTCTCAGTATTAGCTTAAACAACCCGAGCTATCATGACGATGCCAAAAAGCTAGGAGCCAAACTTTTTTTTACTGAGGAGTAACAATGTGGAGAGGGGCAGAAAAAGCGAGAGAGATTATGATGGGCTTAGGGGAAGTACAGGCTGCAAAGGAGAAAGCCCAGCAAAAGAATGTGTGGAGTGTGTAATCCCATCGCCTAGAAAAAATGCATTGCATTGCATGTTGATGGAAGGCAGCGCTAGTTTTTTGCACATCTCTTTCTTCCTTTCCTTTCCTTTCCTTATTTTCTTTTTCCCAAATGTCATCACATTCCAGTCCGTTGCAACAACCTCCTCCTCCTTCCATTGTTGTCACTCCGCCTCCAGAACAACAGCAAGATGGAACGCCCTTGTTCCTGCCCAACCATAAGCGTTCAGAACACAAAGAGAAGAACCAAAAAATACTCGCAAGTCATCAAAGAAATTTAGCAGCCCTTCTAATTTAGCCTTTTTGCTAACGACATGGCGTATTCAGAGCGCCGTTCGAGATCTTTACGGTCTTCGGACGTTTTTGCTGGAACCACACTTTGTCGCGGTAACCAAGACGTGTGGATTGCCACGATACATGAATATTGCTCTATTCCGTCGGATCGACAGCATGAATCAGCAAGATGAACGGATATCATATGATCAATTTGCAAAGTATACGATACACTCGTCCTCCATTACCCAGGCAAGCACTTTGCTGACATTCTGCGTTCACCTCTAGATCGTGGATGCAGTTATCGCAAAGTCCTCGATGCGACGATGATTCACTTTTCTTTAACATCCTCAAGAGGCCAGGCTGCGCCTGGCTTCATCCAGAGGATTTTCTTCCCGTTCTGGAAGGTACGGTCAAGTAATGCTCGAATGAGCAGCACACGCAGATATGCATATGCATTTTGCTCAGCAATGCACCGAAAGAGGAATTTGGCTAAAGCGTGGTGTTTGCATAGATATCGTACTGAATCACCCTGGATTGCAGTTCTTGGCGGATAATCCGATGTTTCAGGAAAGATACAGCAAGTATTTTGTTTTTCCAATGTCCTCCCCTATTCTTTTCTAATCAATAGTCTCCATCTAGTCGAAACCGTGATTTGCCGCTTATACTACGATGCACGCTGTCCGGGTGGAAAAATGAGCCTGAGCCAATTTAAACGGTGTCAATTTACTCGCATGATTAATGCTCTTTCACCTGGTGTGGACTTGAATAGTGTATGTTGCTTGTTTCTCTTAACTGAAAGGACTTGCTCATCCCTACGTGCTAGACCCGTGATTGTTTTTCCTATAAACATTTCTACGTGCTTTATTGCAAATTTTGGACGCTGGATGACGACCACGACCTCACAATTTCAGAGTCAAATCTAGCACACTACAACCAGTCTGCGCTGACACCGCGTGCTGTGCACCGGATAATGCAGTGCGGCCGCATCGCAGCCTTTGCACGAGATCAAGGCGACTCACAGTACGGTGGAAATCCAAAGCTCACTTATCTTGACTACATATGTAATGTGCAAAACCAATTTTTTTGCTAACAGATATCTGGTAATATATTTTACAACTGATCTTTGCAAACATTTTAGGGTTTCTATTGTCAGAGGTGGACAAAAGCACTCCTATGGCGATCGAATACTGGTAAAGCGATCCGCAGATTACGGCTCCGCCCATGTGGCTAATAAATGCATGGTTTATAGGTTTCGATGCCTGGATACAGACGGAGACGGCGTTCTGTCCGGTTATGAACTGTCACAATTCTGGGAGGAACAAGAAGCAAGGTTTTTATCTTGATATAGCAACACATGGAAGATATAGATGCATGCACACTAAACCTTTGTTTTGATGCAGGCAATATTCGTATGGCATATCAGATGAAGACCGAATCAAGTTTTCTGACATTTTACGTCAGATGAATGACTTGATACAACCGGATGTACCTAATCAGTTTAGATTACGGGATCTGAAACGCAACGGGTTCCTTGCAGAGCGCTTCTTTGACACGTTTCTGAATTTTGACCGGCTCCAGATCCACGAATCTTACCAAGGATCTATCCGCGCCAAGCGGAATTATGAGCTAGGCCGGAGACGGTCTGAGGATTACGATCAATTACAGCTTAGCATGCTCGACGACAGCTTGGATTGCTTCGTGCTGAGGTGGGAAGCTACAGTGAATGTGGGACCCGTGCTCGGATAATATCTCATATTCTATTATTAGCGATTGGTGCGATTTTGCCGAGGCTGAGTACCATCAACTGCTGCTCAGTGAGCACAGTGACTCTGTTTGGGATGATCAGTCCGGAGACGAAGAAGGAGACGGAGAGGAAGTGGAAGACGACGACGATGATGATGATGATGATGATGAGGAGGAGGAGGAGGAGGAGGAGGAGATTCGCCCAGCAGCCGATGAAAAAGAAAATGATGATGGTTATCGGGACTATGACGGGCACCAAGATAAAGCTAAGCAACAAGATACAGTAAGAGTGCTGCTTGATGATGCTGTCAGCAGAGCTGAGAGCAATAGCGGAAGCGACCACGACAGTGATACGAGTAGTCCTGCAACGCCGACCAAAGATCCGGCTTCGCCTGATTCTCGAGATTGGGACAAGGCAGATATATGTAAAAAGTCAAGGCAACTGTCCCCGCCACCATTAGTATGGCAACATCACCCAGCCGAACAAGACGATGTGGACGAAGGAAGCGAGGAGGAAAGAGAGGACAGAGCTGCAGAATGGATTTGGTGGTTGTCAAGACAGCGTATATCTTCAAGCTCCAACGCTTTGTAGACTTTTTCATCTACACTAGTTTTCCCTTACTGCCGTATTATATCAATATTTATTCATTGCTGACTTTTTGATTTCGTAAATGCTAACTACCAAGCTTTACTATGCTCGCACCGTTGCTGGCTCGTAGCATCTACTGTCTCATCCAAACTTTCACGTAACAATAAGCTACGTTTGTTCAAAAAAGCAGAAGGAAAAGTTCATCGTATTTGGCATATGTCATACACTTTAAGAGCTCGCAGCATACTACAAGCGCTTAAATTCTCTTCGTACTTCAAGGTTTTGATTATTCGTCTACTATTTTGCCTTCCCCCATTCGCAAAAGTGTCAGTGCTCTTTCCGGTATGTAACACATTTGCCCATTTGGTATGTCTCGTGAGTGAAATGACGTTTGCAGATTTCTGGAAGCCAAAAGTTGTTGTCACCTGAAGCAAGAACCTCACTGCTCCTGGGATGCTCACAAAGGTTTGCAGCTTAGCTGTCGGTTTCGATCGAGTACATAGTTGGTCGATAAATATTACATTAAGTTTGTACTTGAATAATACATAACAATGTTAGATGCTTTCACGACGGCAAGTAATAGCGAACATTTCGTCCCGATTCACACAGAAGAATCAATGTGTATTCTGCACTCATTGCTGCATTGCGATGGAAATCCAGCCTCCAAAGGAGATGATAACGAACACAAAAAAGGGTTCAGAAACAAGGTTTGAATGCAACATCATTAGTATGGTTATTATTATTTTATTTTGTCGTTTTTTCTCATGCACTTTGACTTTTTGATGTCATCGGGGGCATCGCGAGACAACTCAGATGAATAAACTGCTTGCACCGACTTGTCTACTGTGATTTTGAAGCTTTCATGGGGAATACAATCATTATAACAGTGCTCGTCTAAAGGATTCCGAAGAGAAGTGTGTTTCAAGATTTTGATACTACTATGGATGCATTTGGCCGAACTTCCTGCGAGTCAATTTCTTTTACTCGAGATGGAGAAAACATTACAACGTGCTTCAGGAATAACAAAAAAGGAATCCATTGCGAGGCATGTGAGGAATCGTTCCGAGACTGTCACTTGGCAGGACAGCGGCTCAAACATTACACATTTGTTTGCCTGATGCACAACCGGACTTCTTAGACTCGGAGGAATGCTCCGTATACATACGTCAATAAAACACATCTTAAAACATACGACACTGCACAGCAGATAATTTGCTAGTCTAAAGCCCAGCCCAGTATGTAATCACGTCTTTAAATCGCTCATGCTTTTCACAGCAGGCCGGAGACGCTAGATTGTAAAGAACCTCCTCACACTTTAGATGAAATGCGGATGACCGAAATGACTACATGTATCCGCCTGTACTCTGGAGAGACCGGCTTACATCGTCAGAGCTGACTTTGCAGTCCCGAGTAAATGATCTCGCGAGAAAGAATGTTCTGGCAGTGCAAGTTGTGGGTATTAGCATAAATCACGACTTTTCTTAAAATATACAATGCGAATGAGGTGTCGGCCGGACTTTTATCTGTGGTGATATTTCTCTAACTGTCTAAGGACATCCTCAATCAATCATGAGAACATCAAGATAATTAGGTGTCTTGAAACTTGTCCGATCAACAGCTGAATTCCCTGAGATGAAGATTCCCTGATAACGCTGGAACTATGTATTTAGTTACTATGGGTCGTATGAAGTAAACACATCATGTGCATCCATGTGTACGGACTTAACAATAAAACATGTATTCCAGGTAAAACAATGCAAATAATGAACGCAGGCTTCACTTTGGATTTCAATGCCTTTTCCAGTGAAGCAAACGGCGTACCTCTACAAGCCACGTGTGACCTGTGAGAGAGGCTTTTAGCTTAAGAAACAATGCAGTGTAGATCAAGGGTCAGGTCAGCCCACATCGGATTTTCTTCAAGAAGGGTTGTATCATTATCTCGGGTGGGTATCGTCCAATGAAAAGTTTAGGAATTTATATGCTTCTTTTTTGCTTGTGGCACATGGACGAAAATTGTGTTCCAGTGCCGGTGCAACATTCCCGCTTCACATGGCTAGCTGGGGGGGCGGAAGAAGTGCTCGTAAAGTAAAGTGGCGTACAGAGGACATCATATTCAAATTTTTTTTCAAAACTGTTTTTTCGGCTTTCTTCCTCCTCCAACCTTTCCCGAACTCCCCAACTCTTCTATATATTCGCCTAACAGCTCATTCTATATATTTTTATTGTTTATGAAAACTACGCATATTCGAATCTACCTCTACTCTTTCGCATCTGCGTTATAATAATAATGACTTTGGCAGCACTCTCTCACATTCCTGCCCAACACCACCAAAGCCCCTCAGCCCCAGGCAGCCGCTGGCGACGTGGTCTAGCCATCTTTTCGAAACGACACAAACAGGCATCACCCACGGCGCTGGCCGCTGCCACTGAGAAATTCATCCGACACACACCTGCGCAAGTTAAATGCGAGGACCTGACAGCCAAGGAATTCGCTGAGCTCACGGGCATCAAAATTAAAATGGACGATAATTGCATAACAACAAACACCCCGTTGCAGCAAACAGTCGAAAGCGACAGTTACGAAAGGAAACGTTACTCCATGCCACGTATCTGGGACTCTGACTTTTGGCATCAGGGCAGCGGTGCCGGGTCCTCGCTATTTTCCGCATGCTCCAGCTCCACCGCCACAACCACCTGCCCACCATGCGAGTGCTCTCCTCTACGCCGGAGTCGTGGTCCAAGCATTATCACCAAAGGACGCTTTAAAATCGTGCTCGGCCAGGATGACGAACACGACGAAAGCAGTCAGGAAACACAAACAAGCTGCGAGGTTGTTGAGTGGAAACGAAAACGAACGCACACCACCGAGTCGAGCGACTCCTGATCAGCATATTTTATCTCCTCCTCTTATTCACAGCTTGATGCTAACTATACCCTCTATACATTCATTCTTCAGAGCTTTGATTTCCTTTTTTCAGTAATCTTTCAATTCTGCTTATGCATCTTCTATATTGTATGCCACACCGACTCCTCCTGTCCCTGCCGCCTGTCTCCATATGATAGCACACGCACTTCCACTTGTAATATTCCAAAATCGCTTTCTGTATAATGATCCAGCAGTCCAAAAAAGAGAAAGCCATGGCTGTATACTTGTACAATCACTTCACATATTTGATTATATCATTTGACTGCATGGCAGCATGAATGGAATTCTTTCATTTGCTCAAGTAGAAAATCTCCTTCTATGGTCCATCGAAAAGAGGCGATATAAGATCTTTAGAGAATATCGATCCTGATAATACTGAATTGCTGTGTCTTTAAGGAACTGGGCGCGACCTGGATGCTCAATTGGAAAAACGCGTGCTGACTGCGAAAAGAAACGCGATTGTAAAGACGCTCCGCGGTCCTACTGCAATAGACTTTTCAATTCTCCTGCTAAAAAGAACATGAGCGCCATGGATGTTGACCCGGCTCCTATCAAGGACAAGGGCAAGGGAAAAATGACACGATCTGTATTCCACGATGCCAGTACAGATCACCTTCCTTGGTGGGCCTCCAGCAGCAAAGACAGCCACGCTCATGGAACGACATCGTATTGACCGTTTTCGATCTGTAGGATCGAAAAATATAGACCCAAGACTCTAAGCGAACTCGTTTCTCATAAGGATATAACAGCTACTAGTTAGTTTCATACACTCGTCGAATTTGTTTTTATGTATTATTTCTCTGACTGTTGGCTCCTTTATCTAGTCGAGACATTCATCAACGCCAATCGACTCCCGCACCTTTTGTTCTATGGACCTGCTGGTACTGGAAAAACATCAACGATTCTCGCATGTGCACGCAAGCTATATGGAGACAACTATAAATCAATGATTTTGGAGGTATAAAACAGTGAAGACACGAATTCCACAAAATATACGTAGGATTAGAGGTTAATTGTACTTCCTGCAGCTTAATGCTTCAGATGATCGTGGTATCGATGTTGTCCGTGAGCAAATCAAAAACTTTGCGAGCACCCGTACAATCTTCAGCTCTGGATTCAAAATGATTATTCTGGATGAAGCCGACTCCATGACCAACCAAGCACAGTCAGCGCTGCGTCGTGTGATCGAAAAATACACCAAAAACGTTCGTTTCTGTATCATCTGCAACTATGTAAGCAAGATCATTCCCGCCATTCAATCTCGATGTACCCGCTTCCGTTTCGCGCCACTGGAAACTGAACAAGTTGAAGGACGCTTGCAAAAGATCGTTCAGATGGAAGGGTATGATTAAATAACATTTCTATATGATGCTCTTTGTTTGACGCGCTTCCTTCTTTGCAGAGTCAATTTGACAGAAGATGGAAAGTCTGCATTGCTAAGATTATCGAACGGTGATATGAGACGAGCACTTAATATCCTGCAAGCATGCCACGCTGCGTATGATCGAGTGGATGAGACGGCCGTCTACAATTGTACAGGTCACCCGCATCCTCAAGATATCGAGCGGATTGTCAACTGGATGCTTTCAGAAGAATTCACATCTGCATATTCCAGTAATAAGACTTGCTTAAAGAAAAGGATGTATGGACATGGATGATTAATATATTTAATTTCTCAGATATTGAAAAGCTCAAGCGAGAGTCCGGCATAGCTCTTCAGGATATCATCAGCGAAGTATACTACTATATACAAACAATCGATTTCCCTGCGGATATGCGCATCTTCCTCCTCGACAATCTTGCTGATATTGAGTAAGTGCTTGGCTGATATCTGGCTGGGCTAGATCATTTATAGCTGCTTTTCGTGACTATGTAGGTACAGACTAGGAGAGGGCGGTAATGAAAAGATCCAACTTGGCGCCTTGATAGGAATCTTCAAATTGGCCACAGAAAAAGCAGCCAGTGCAGCGTGAATACATAATCCACAGGATATATCAAATTTGTCTTGCATAGCATACCTTCTTTTCAACTTTCTTTAAACAGCCATTAAATGCTTTCCAATGCATGATTCAAATGTAATCAATGTCACCAATATGGAGATGATGCTGGTCGGATTTCATGATAGGGAACTGGGGGACCGAAGCCAGCGGGGATCGGTGATGCAAACTGAAGCAATGGAATCTATTCTGTTTCAGTCCTTTTACGTCAGAACACGGTCATAGCAAAAAGGAATGTATTATAAATACATAATCTTCGTCTGGTATCTGTCACTGCTTAAGCTGAAACACAATGGAATTTAAGGACAACAACCTGGATAACGTTTATTTCGACGAGAAAAACCGTGCCTACGTCAAGCAAGACATCGGTATGTATGGAATGTGCACAGTGGCCTTCTCTCTCTCAGGTTAATAACGTATACGCAAAGGTCGCGAACCAAACTCTGCAACGGTGGCACATGCTCAACCACGAAGTACAGCCGCTTCTGAGCAAGTAATTGACGTCGTTGACAAGCGAAAGGAAGAGCGCAACAAGATTGATAACCCAGTTACTCATATCAACAAGGACGACAAAAGAGGTGTTATTGGCAAACCCAATAAGGATTGGCAGTAAATAATTGCTTCTTTTAATCTGTACATACGTTAAGAAGACGCTTGAAAAGCTCGAGATGAGCAAAATTCAGTTTTGTTTGTACATATAGCACTAATTCCGTTTGTTTCTTTTCTAAGTAAGGGATGCTGCGGCGTAACGGAAGCAACGAGGAAAGGGGAGGGCGAGGTAGTGACGTGGAAAGAAAGAGAGGATACATGTGAATATATATACTTGTACGACTGTGTGCAGGTGCGCATGCAGAAACGTTTCTCATTGTAGAGTGTATCATATGGAGGAAGTTCTTATCAGTACGTAAAGGGGTATAGAATAAGAAACCTGCTTTTCTGGTTACGCATGCGCATCGATTTCATGATAGAACAAATTGTGCATGCGAGGTCGGGGGTGCGCTGCTGGTGGTCGAGGTGGCGACGTTACCATTATACATGGCAACATTTTTGTACCAAGGGTCCAAATATGACAATTTTGCGTTCAAACCCTTGACAGATGCAGCAAGCACTTGCCACTGAGACCATAGAGGCATGGCAGGACCGAACAGTTCGTGTACATGCACTTGGGTTGCTTGCTTATCTTGTGTAAAGTCTCGGCATTGCGTCCATGCGCCGTTGTTGAACATGTAAAACGATATTCCGTTGTCATCCGACGATTGAAGACAAATTCTTAGTCTTCCGATGCCAGGGCGTTCCGAACACAGGTCCATCGAGATGCTCTGGATAGTATCCAGACTGAACTGCATTTTGAATGCATGTAGCCCATCTTGAATTGACCAAATCATAAGATGTTGCACGGTATCGTAATGGCATTGAATGTCGCGTTCTTGGAGCATCATGCGCTTCCACGTGCCAATTTGTAGTGTATCCACAGGAAACTCGTGCATTGCTGTATTCAACGTGGTACTAGCAGAAGTAGCGGTAGCTGTATAGGTTGTATTGGAAACAGTCATAGGGTTAGCAATGTTCATTGCGATGTTTGCTATGATGGAACAGGTTATTGATATGTGGTCTTCAATTTTTTTGTTATCCTACCTTGTGTAGACGGTGCCAGCGATTCAACAGATTGAATACCATCAACATCATGCCAGAGTATAGAGTTGAGGTTGGCAGGAGCGTTATCGCTTGAGTTGGACCATGTGAGCTCTTCCTCACTTAATAGCATGCCCATAAAATCGCTAGCATTTAGCGGGGTTGTTTCCACAGGCATCGTAGCGCCCCGTTGGTATCGCATGGGTCCCTGTTGCTGATCTTGTTGCTGGCATACATGGTTACTGAAACGACTCTGGTATGGACCCATAGAATGTGCACGGAAATGTCGCTGCAGGGACATTTTTCTTGACTTTGGCGAAGCCGACGGTGGCGGTGTCACAGACATGAAGGTTGGCGGCGGCGGTGGAGGGGGCGGTGGGGGAGCAGGCAAGAGGACCGATCGTTGTTGGGGGACAGGAGCCGGTGTGAACGGAACAGACGACGGCGGCGAGGACGACGACGAGGATGCTGAAGGAGGTAGAGGGGGCGGCGGTGGTGGAGGAGGGGTTGTTGCGAATGCATGATTCTGCGCAGTGGTGCTAGATTGCTGCCGAAGCTGTTGGTTAAAGTAGAAGTAATAGTAGTAATAATAGAGCTGTGGATCCATTTGCGTCGACCCCATAGCATGACAAGCAGCTACTGCAGCCGAAGCAGCATAGTGTTGCATGCGTAGCATTCTATCATGCGCCATGGTAGATCGCTTGGCGAGGTTCTTCTCCTTAGCTCTCCTGTTCTGAAACCAGATTTGAATGGATCTATCAGTCATGCCCAACTGGCGGGAGAGTTGATCGCGCACACGCGCATTCGGTGTCGAGTTCACTTGAAATGTTTTTTCCAGGACAGCCAGTTGCTCAGGTGTCGTGCGCGTTCGTTTACGAGGCTGCTGCTGTAGCTGTGGTTGCCGGTTTCCGCGTTCACCATCATCAGAACTCGACAGCCGTCGTTTGTTATTGGACATACGGTACTGGGCAAGATTTGAAAATATAAAAGAAGTCCTGCAAATCGAAATGAAGAATATTTGTTTATATAATATTTATTGCTCGTTTTCGCCGTGGCCCATTTCCTGGTGACACAGTCGGCACTGGAGGAGATCGTCTGGTATGTATAAGCTCTTATTTTGCGTGACCTTGTTAATTGACAGATGCCGAATTGAGTAAATAGACTTTACTACTCTTTAATGTTTTCTTCCCCTTTAGATCCAGCTTTTGCCACAAAATGCGTTTTCCCCAGGAGAGCCAGATTTTCTTGTTATATTTAGCAACTTTTACCTTTTCTTGACGTCGGAAATAGTTACGGTGAGCCATGTCGGCAACATCGGCCCTTCACCCTTACAGCCTGCTAAATCAGGCAATTGTCCCTGAGGGCTGAAGTTGCACACAATGTGCGTCCGTCATTACAGTGTCACCTATTGCTATAGCATGCAGTGCACGAGAAAAAACTTTAACATTCACACGGGAAGCCGACGAAGATCTGGGCCCAAGCGTGGAATTATCTGAACGAATACTGGGAAGATGTTTTGAAAACTTTCCATCGAATAAAATACTTTTGATTTGAAATGTAGAAGCTTGGCTTTTGAATTTAAGTAACTTCTTTGCAACCATCGGGTCTCCTTTTTTCTATCCTTCCAGCCAAAAATATGTTAACTTTGACAGAAGCTCTTCTGCACGTGTTAACAACCATGGCAACGACACGTCCAATTGCAGCGATGGAGTCTCTTCAGCGCCCGTTCGAAATCTCAATCATCGAGTTAATAATGCTGCGAGAGAGGCAGCTCTGTTGGAACAGACTTTACTCGCGCTTGAGCATGAAAGACCCAACAGTACAACACCAGCATATAAGAAAAAACAACAATTATTTAATGTACAAACTAATATGCTTAAATTTTGAAAGGACTTGTGCATGTAAGAATCACAACGAGGATGGTACTAGCTGCCTAATTACTAGAGACTGCTCCGATTCTTGAATGAAGAGGTAGTGCCGGAAGGCAATTTGAAAAAGAGCGCAAACAGGATAGCACAATATATGAGAATTGATGTGATGGGATCAATCTAACAAAATATCAAAGCCGTTGTCAACCTTCATGAAACTATGTTAACGGAGATCGTACGTCGCGCAGAATTTCATCTGCTTGCTTAATAAAACTGCTATATCCGAAAATAGTAATGTTTATTATCCAGACGAGCTTGCAGGTTACAACTTTCTAGCAAACGCGTCAGGGAACCGCCGGTTGCTGCGTTGTATATAGAAAGGGAATAAAACAGAAAAGTATCTTTTGATGCGTGTTGTATCCTGTCATCACAACCTCGATATCTTAACTGAGTCCATACATACCAGCCACCCATGAGTTTACTGTAATAATTCTACTTTGCCCAAAAATTGGTTACAGGACAATAGAGTTTCAAGAAACTCTACCCTTTTTGCCACTTTTAGAACATCGTAAAAAAAGCGAACTTATGCCTATTCCAGACGACGCGCCAGAGATGTAACATAATAGTTTGTCAATTCCTCGGTTCTTCATGGTCCATGAATTCCAAGTCCGAATCACCGCTTTTCACGTTATCTCGTTATAGACACGTTCACACGACTGCATGTTGGGATCGTGTAATTTAGTGTCTTACATACCATTCGAATATAAAGTCCGGAAAATAAGATCCTCGTGTAGCATAAAGATTTCTCAATATATGAACACAAAGTTTACTTTTCGCGAGGATGGAGTTATTCAGCGGATATGGTTAATTTACGTATCAGAGTAAGACAAAGCAAGGAAGAAATAGCAACGAGCTGTGTTATCGTTAGAACCAATACATTGGGAGTGTTATTAACATCAATAGGGTATGCAATGTAAAAATAACTGGGCAAAATTATACAGGCTAACTATACATAATCTGGAGGAGGTATCGATGGAATGCGTTCTAGATCGTTGTCGTGAGTTTCGTGGTTGGTCGTTGTGGTAACAAGGAACGGGAACTGGGAAGCATATTGCATCTGTTCAGCAAAATCATAGTAACATGGACAAAGAAAGGTAAATGGGGGAGCGTTTGGTTTATCAATCTCTGGCGCGCCTGACTTGCCAGTGAAGAACCCTTCCTTCTTGCTGTGCTTCTTTGCGTGGGACCTGACGACGGATGGTGTAACACCAAGCTCAAAATACGAAGGCAGGCGTCCAAAGTCCTCCTTTAACCTGCAGTCGAACACCGTGATAGGTACATCAAGCAAGATGGTTTCGTGGATACGTTTGTCCTTATGTTTGCCGCGGGTTACTTTGAACTTGGAGAACATATTGTGCCAACCCGCATAACCAGCCTCGCTATCTGATGAGTGTCCAGATCCGGTGCCTGCCGCTGACGTCTCTGCAGATTGAAGATTCTCCATACTACTGCTCCTGCTTACGACAGGAGAGTAGCCATCGTCGGGATAAGAGAGGATTAGCTTGATGGTGAGGAAGTGGCGATACTGGATTTCTTTAAAGTGTGTAGATGTATGGTGGATATTTTGTTGGCAAGTAGGGGTGGCAAATGTGAGACGATGAGCAAATGTGTCATCAACTTCTACGGGTCTATAACTGTTTTTCTCGAATACGGATTGCAGCTGTTCAGTCGTATCTTCTGAAGTTTCTCCATCGTTGACCGAGCAGGATGCTTTGAATATTAGCGGGAAATTTTCCTGGCCCGTGCGGCTTGCACGGAGTTCAAGTTGCAAGTACCGATAGAATTCAGTAACCGTCAGGTTCAAATGTTCAAGGCGCACGTGCTTGCGTTGTGGTTGAATGAGTGTACGAATATGGAAAGCATCTCCCGATGAGAAAGCAGCTTGTTCAATTATGATTTGTATGTCGGCACACGATGTTCGTTTCTCCAAAGTTCTCGAAAGATCTTGAAGCGAATTGTTGGTCAAAAGAGAGTTCGACATGTATGTTCGTAATATTAGTACAGTCTTTGATGTACTCAACGAGCTTAGAAATGGAATTCCAGGTCGGCTCACACGGGCTTCCACAACATGGCGAACTCTGCCGTAAACATCCTCTATCGACTCTACAATAGACTATAAAGAAAATGAGCCCATTTAGCAACTTCCATTGTAACAACTTTACGGCGTACGTCTTACGTTCGGCACAAGAAAAACAAAGGGGAAACGATGCACACCAGCGGGCAACTGGACCGTGGACTTCTCCTTTGCTTCAGCCGGGTGCAAAATCTGCAGCGTTTCTTCCCCCAAGACCTTATCAGCAGTCAGTCGGGTGCCCCTCTCACCGATGCCTATTGTTCATTGATCAATATCGGCGAGTAAGGATAAGATAAGATAACCTCGCACCTTCGGGCCAATAAGTAGTCGCTGTCGATTTCAAGGTGACCGAAACGCTCGAGACCTTGGTAGGTTTCGGCAACGTCAAAACGACATTGCCAGAGAACACAGATTTAGCGTCCTCATCAGGTGATCCTCGTAGAATTACAGGTTTCAACGGGTCGAAAGACAAATGAGTCTGCGTAATCTTTTTGAGATTCATTTGTCCTTTATTTCCCGGAGAAGAAAAGAAAGAATCGAAAAATTGATGAATCGATGATCGGCCCTTGATTGGAGATTATTTGCCCGAGTTATCGGTTGCACCCGCTGTCAACTTGTTCTCACACTGCTATGCAAGTATGCAGGGTCCACTTGAGAAGAGCCACCCGATAGATCAGCACTTTTTTCTATCGACAAACCCATATGGTTTAATTCTTTCGTAACATCCCCAGGGTTTAAATGGAATCTACGCTCGTGCTTTTAGCAAGTTCCATGCTTCAAAGGGCGTGTGCCTGGTTTTTGAGAATAAGGGAAGCACTGGAACTTTATGTGCCTTTTTCTCTATGTTTAGTGACCATTTACCAAAGCCTTATAATTTACGGCTGAAGAACTTGACGTGTACTTTGCAAGTTTGGATATTCAAGGACATGCTGAGCGTATATGTATCCCAAAAAATGCTTATTTAGTTAATAATAAATCAGCATACATTCCATCATACAAATCGGCTTCTCTCTTTACTTTCGCATAGCCTTCCCCAATATACATGGGATACACAGTTGAGGCTATCGCTACGGTCATCTTCCTTGTATATCTCAATATGAAATACTCTTCGGTTGAACGAGTATTGATGGTGGGGAATGACATGTACATACAGTATGCGTAAATACGCATCACCGGTTGTTTAGGATCAATTAGAAGCTTCGACGGGCGATTTTCAGACATTACCTTCTCATAAAAGAAGTAATATGAATACATTAAACAGCAGAATCAAATCAACCATCCATGGCCAAGCTCAGGAAAAGTCTATTTGCGTATCAGTCGAGCATTGGTTTCGCAATAAGATCAAATCTGATTAGCGCATGTTTCGGCAGCAGAATCACACAGAAGCCTCTTTTTCATGCGTGCAAATTCGGAAAACCAAAAGTCTCAACTTGTTCCGGAGAACTTCTGTTACCTGGTTACCTGTTGCCCCAGGTGCTTCAACATCGAGCAACAGGACTGTTAATTAGTAATGGCATACACGAAACGTATATTAAAGGAGCTGAGAGATGTTGAAGAAGACAAGCACGCGAAAATAAAAATTAGACCGAACCAAAGCTTGGGTGGGTTGCGATTTTCCTCTTGTCAATCTTGTCGACATTTCGGGTCCCTCATCCAACACGAATATGTTAGATCATTTCCACGCAACGATCCATGGACCTCCCGACACTCCTTACGAAAGTCTGTAGCATTTCTGAGAAGTCGCGTGTTTCAGGGAAAGCTAACGATATAGAACATCAGACGGTATCTTTCTACTGGAGATTAAGCTGCCGGTATGATGAATACGATTGCCACATAAAAGCCGTCATTGATAATGTGTGAATGCATTGTTGGTGTACATACGATGAAGAATGGATATCCATTTGATCCGCCACATGTAAAATTCGTGTCCAAAGTATATCATCCCAATATAAGCTCGCAAACGGTAATGGAACTTGGATATTTTCTCCGGATCGGATACTCATGGACAGGCTACAGGGGGCCATTTGTATAGATATATTAAGGAAGACTTGGTCGCCCATGATGACTCTGAAACTCGTTTTACAATCGATACAAATTATGCTCGGCAGTCCAGTGCCCGACGATCCTCAAGTACATATCGTATATCTTTATATTTTCTAGCTGGTTTGCTCACAGACATATGTCTTCAGGATGCTCAAGTCGCATCGCATTACTTGGAAAACAAGACTGACTTTGATAAAACGGCACGATATTGGACTGAAGTTTATGCGCATGGTGACGCGCAGCTTGCTGAGATGTCAGATGAAAATTAGGTCGGATTACATACGTCTTCTTCTTTTTCCTTGCTGTTGCGATCTTGGCCTTGTTTTATATCAAAACATTTTATTTTACCTATGATGATGATGCTCTATTGCACATTAATTTTTGATTAGGATATGTGTTGTACTTTTCAATGATTGTGGGAAAGGGAATTTCGTAAATATTATGAAAGATCAATCGATTTCCATGATGTCAGTGTAGATTTGATCCATCTCTAAGAAATGAATAGATAGAAGTATATAAAGTCATGGTGACCTAATAAAGAACCTTACAAGAGCCTCACAGTACCTTACTGTCTCTATCTATTCTCGCATATCACTTGCTACTGTCACCATACCACACCGGGATAGACTCGTGTGGCTCTCTTGACCCTCGATCCTCCGGCAATTTTTGCTTCCGCCGTCGATTTCCAGGTTTATTCAGACCTGCGCTCGCCTAAATCGAAGTTTCTGAGGCTAAGCGTGGGATAAGCGTTCCGCCATCAACAGCACCTTCTCCTTCGTCAATATCATTTTTTTCTCCACGGTGACGTTCTTTCGGTTCATACCCAATGTCATTATCAGACGGCTCGATGTAATTATGTTGCTATATGCTCACACCGTCAATCCTAATTCCCTACGCGGAAAAAGTAGAAGAACATAAGAAAATGGATCGTAGTAAGCATATGTCTTATTGATAAGACTTAATTCCCTGCCTGTTATCATATCGCACATATACGTCTTGCATAAGTGCGTCTGTGTTTCCATTATCAACACTCGTCAGGAATAATCAAGTACGTCAGCAGAGACGTGCGCATTATATTGGTGATT
Source organism: Rhizomucor pusillus (assembly GCF_041956525.1). NCBI lineage: Eukaryota > Fungi > Mucoromycota > Mucoromycetes > Mucorales > Lichtheimiaceae > Rhizomucor > Rhizomucor pusillus. Next base: position 544,257 of record NW_027192145.1, on the reverse strand, counting down.
TTGCGGTACCCTCACAGGTCTTCGCTTAGAGTGTTTCCACCTGGGGCTGGCGTCAAATCTCGAAAAGTTGTTCGCGGGGAACAGTGTACAAAAAGGACCAACGCAAAACATCTGTAATTTTTCCGTTCAGGTACGAATTGTGTTATCCCCACATGCCTTCCGCGGTCGTAAGCTTGAAGCGTGCTTTGCGTAAAGAGCTCAATACTCTCCTACAAGCAGTTCCCGGTGCTACCATTGCAACTGAATGTAATGTCTGCGGTTCATCCGTTACCACTTCATGCTGCTTACGACGCGGTTTCTAGCCGAGGCTGTTGTCAAGCAGTTGTTTGAGCTTGAAGAATGGAAAACGAGCAAGAAGATTAGTGTGTACATTAGCATGCCCAACGGTGAAATAGACACACGTGCAATTATTGAACAGCTACTTTTGCACTCGAAAGGTGCGTGAAGATGAAAAGACAAGGATGCAATGGAAAATCGATCATCTTAACGACTGTTTCTAAGACAAAACATGCTATGTACCGCGTTGTACAAAGAATGTGATGGATATGGTGAGACTAAAGTCCTGGGAGGAATACACTAGCCTGCCTGTCAACAGGTGGAATATACCAGAGCCGCCTCTCGATCGAGAAATGGAAAACGGTAAAATTTCTTTATTCCTCTTTATTTCAAAAGCATAGCCAGTAACGGATTACTTGTAGCACTGGAAAAAAATGGTCTCGATCTGATTCTTGTACCTGGTAAGATTTTTTATACCATGGAGCCGAATTCGCAAAAGTAACATGTCCTGCATTGTAGCCATGGCGTTTGACGAAGAATGTAACCGTATTGGTCACGGAAAAGGATACTACGACCGCTACATACGTCGATGTCATGAATGGGCAATCAAAAATAATCGCAATCCGCCAAAAACTGGTAATTTTCCAATGCGTACTCTATGTATAATCGCTCGTGGCAGCTCACTCCATATGGTTCGTAGTCGGGCTCGCCCTTCAGAAACAGATACTGCAAGTTGGAAAGATCCCTGTTGAGCCAACAGATCAGAAAATCGATCGTATCATAACATCATCGAAAATAATCCCTTCACTTTAATTGATTCAAACGCAGTAACAAAACCCAAGCATGCTAGCTTTCCGCGATCACCGATAACCGTGAATACAGTTTTCTGTTGCTTCATTCTTCTGAGTTTTGTAAGATGAATGCCATATGAATCTTAAAGGTTGTTCAGTACCGAGAATCATATTGTATATCATATATGACATACTCATTTCTTAAAGGAATTTATGAATGTCATATCTGATCAACGAAGGCAAAAGAAATCACTCAAGAGGACTAATAAATGATTTATGCTAAATTTACTGTACTCAAACGAAAATAGTAATATACACAAAAACTTGGACGAAATGAAGAGAGGAACAAAGTTTGGGGATATTTGAAAATTTACCTTAAACATAAATAGTCATCGTCCTTTTGGAAGATGACTTTGGATCTGACAGAGTTGTTCTTTTAGAGGATGACTTGTCTTGTGTGCTGAAAGACTCCATATCTGTTGTCACTGCACTCATCGATGAGCTGTCAGCGAATTCGAGATCGATGTTCGATGCATCGTGGAATTCTTCATAATACGAATCGTCGCTTTCTTCTTCTCCATCATTTTCCTCTGGAACAGCAGCCAATCCTTCTGATATAGGACAGTATGATACATTGTCGTTGCTCAGTCGGCGAGGAGCAACTGCCGTGCGGTAGCAGAATTCTGCAAAAGTTTCATCTGCTCTCTTGATAATGTCCTTGTCCTTGACAATCTCGCGCACGAAAAACCAATCGTGCACGCAGTCTTCGATTACGGTTTCCACAGGTACTCCATCTTGTTCGGCTTTGTAAGCTATTTCCAACGCATCATCGCGGAGCACTTCTTTGTTGCCGACGAACATGAGAGTTTGGGGTAGAAACGCCCGGTAACCGCTCTGAAGTCGCGCAACACCCAGATGCTGGGTTGCATCAGGTAGCATATTTTTGCCGGGCGATTCGAAGAAGTCTTTAATAATTAATTTGGCAGTATACTGGGTGATATAATCGTATTTTGTGTTTTCCATCCATGAATTGGAGTCTGTGCGCTCCGTGACGAGTGGCGAGCTCATAACTAAGGCTGCTGGTCTTGGAAGCTCGGGTACAGGATCGGCGGTTTGGCCCTCAGGATAGTTTGTGGTGATTTCAAACATGCTGGGGTCGTGGGTGATAAAAAGCATTTCCAAAATCATAGCAGCTCCGGTGCTATCGCCCAGTGCAACCACCTTTTTGGGATCGACCTTTAAGTGCGTGATTAGGTGCTCATAAGCGCGCACAACATCTTCCAATGGTGCAGGATACTTGTATTCAGGTGATAGTCTTAAAGTGTCGCTTGTTAGTCTTATATAAATGAGAAGAAATTAAAATCGAGATCTACCTATGCTCGGCTGACATGATCAAAGCGTCGATGTTGTACTTTTCCTTCAATACGCGAAGTAATTGAACATAGGTATCCATAAACATGGTGCATTTTCCAATACGGAAACCGCCACCTATGGAGGATTAATGATTAGTTTCGCTGTAGCTATTAACTGATAACTGCACAATGCAGCGAAGACAACTTACCATGGACATGAAACAATATCAAGTCGGCGCTGTGGATGCGTTCCAAGAGTGCCTCATCGTCCAGTTTGTAAACTTTCTCGCCAAGCCAGGCACCCCACCATCCAACGCTGTATCGAACTTTGCGTATCCATTTTCGGTGCCATTTCTCGGGTCGCAGGATATCCTTGAACAACAAACGCGCCGCGGGTGCAGGTAATACGAAGCCTTTCTTTAGAATGGCAATAGCTGCCTGGGGCGGCAATTTGCGAATAGCTGGTCGTATACTCGCCATGGTCGAACAGAGAAGAAGGAAAAGAAAGAGAAGAAGTGGCAAATTTGAATGTTTTTTACACGGTCTAGCACATACCACTGGGAACATGTCGTACAAAGGTCGGATGAAGGTTACACTGAACTTTTAACCTAAGTAATTCGTCTCCAGATTTGAATCGAACGTAACTCAGCTGGGGAACAATCTTACAACCAGTTCAAGGGCGCTTGCATGGCAGGTGTACTACAGCAGCTGCATTGCGGTGCAATAAATCTCATGCTTAACAGATGTCTATTGTATAGCACCAAGTCTGGAACTGATTTGATTATTCTGTGTGAATTGACCCTAAAAGGCAAACGATCGTTCCTGGATGAATCCCCGCAAGTGAAATTCACGGGCTGCCCATCTTACCTGTCTCATGAAGGCACTAAATGTTATAAATCTGTGCGCTGGTTGTCCTTGCCTCTTCTTAATATGATTATTCCTCCATTTCTATTACTCATCCTTCAAAATTACAATACTTCAGGATCTTAACACAATTGTATTCCTTTTTTTGGCGAGTACGAACCAAGAAAAGGAAGACGCCAACATTGTTGCAACGCACCATTTATTGGAGAACTGGATCCAGCACTACACCGCTACCTCCTGATGGAAATGATGATAAATTAACGGTGGCTCTCAAGCTGTTGAGGAATGTATCCGATACTGTATTGGGAGGATTCATGTGCCGTGCCAGATGTGTGCGAGCAAAGGGGAGTTGACGACCAAGCTTCTGTCAGCTGTGGATAAGCCTCGTTGAGATGAGATTGGTGCGTGCTGTTGATCCTTTAATGGAAGAACATCAATCAGAAAGGCCTAGAGCACAGTGTGCTTCATCTATCGGGTGCCCGACCAGTAACGTTTCTATATTTATTATATAATGTTATTCCAGGTAAGACGACGGGCAGTGTGCAGCATTTGCACGTAAAACATGAGAGAAACTAAAACGATACCCATATGGACTATGTTGTATAAGGAAATTTCTTCAGCCAGCCTATTGATGTAGTCCTGTGGCCGATAGCTTTTTGGAAGACTGTTGCTGGAATAAAAGAAGGTAGGTATACAATCAGCAAGTATTGCCAGCGGATATGCCACACGGCGATGACATTGCATACCTATTAGTATACCTGATGCCCTCAAAAGAGCCACTAGTCTTAATGCTCATTTTATGATATAGCACTTCCTCAATTTCCATGAAACTATATCGATAAGTTCTCTGACAAAGGTTATTGCATATGCGTTTCGACCTACAATAGCGTATCTTTGTAATTAATTATATGATAAGATCTTTGGGAGCAATTGCGTCACCAGTAAGTTGCTACAAGAACTATATGAAGTCCTGTCCAGTTTTCATATATCCATTATCGGTATGATAAATGCATGCATAGGTGCAATCGATGTCGAATGAAAATGTAATGGTCAGTCAATCAAATAAATCGAATTTAATGATCGCTGTTCCCTGATAGTCTTTATTTTATAGTTGGCCGCTGTAAACAGATGTATTGTCATACCCGAAGTGTCATATGCTCATGTGATGCTCAACAGATGCTGCATTTATGGTTGGCCTTGACCGAATTGCACATTGCTTCCGTTTGAAGAAATACCAAGTCTTATTATGCCCAAACTTCGACACACAACATACTTTGAAGGCCCAGAGCGGATCTATACTTGCAGCAATTGCCACAGCCACATTGCAAAACATGGCGATGTCATTTCAAGAGCATTCCAAGGCAGGGTAAGCGAAACGGCCTACACGGCGCAGCCCAGAAAGAATAAGGGGAGAGAGTATTGCTAACGAGCAGAAACTTTGGTTTTGACAGTACGGCCCAGCTTTCCTTGTGACAAGCGTTGTCAACGGTAACGTTTACTCTGCTTTAGGAAGCTTGTAGTTGCTCAACCCCATTTTTGACAGTGACGCTGGGCACAAAAGAGGAACGAATGCTGATGACGGGGATGCACACTGTGGCAGACATTACCTGCAATATCTGCAATGCGAGATTGGGTTGGAAGTATCTTCACGCTGCTGAAAGGCAGCAAAAATACAAAGAAGGGCGATACATTGTTGAAAAGGTCAAGGTCTCTCGAGAGGTGCCATGGGAAACAGATTAGGATCGAACGTTGCTTTTATTACTTTGATCCCAGGTTGCTTAGCTCCGTCAAGAAGTCAACACCGGATGCCATTACACCTGCTATATAGCATAAAGACACAGCAGCGAATTAGCTGATATACAAGTGCCCACATGGAGCTTTGATCAAATACCTTTTTGGTTCCAAAATGGGCCTGATCCGCCTTTATTTCCCCAGGCTTTCTCCTGGCTTTCGTACTTTTCTGGGCGCGCTGATGCGTCGAGCTCAGTATCGTGATAAGCAGAGAGGGTATTCGAGAATCCTAACATCGACACTTGAGTTTTTGTGGACTATTCAGAGTATATCAAAAGGCACTTACTTTGATGTAGAAACTGTTTTACTTCAGCGCTGTTGAAACCATTCAGACCTACAGTATGCTGAACGGGTACGTGTGGAGACGGAGCTGGAGGTCCAACTGGAGGCGTGCTAGCTCGCTGTGTGTTCCTTGCAATGCTTGAATGCTGCTGATCCTTCTGTTTGCCTATTCAGTTCGATTGAGCTTTCAAATGGCGTTAGGAAAGTTCGTGAACTAACCAGCTGAATTCTTGCGCTGCTGCTGCTTCAGCGAATCGCGCCGGTCTGAAGGCTTTTTACTATGAGAGCCTGCGGAATTTGTCAAGTTGCTGCGTGCGATGAGTCCAACTGTATACTTGCCTGGCATCCTTGACATAGACTGCCTGGCGCTTGAATTCAACCAACCTCACGTTGGAAGTCGCTCCGACGTGCACCAAAAAATTATTGGTTTTTGATATGAGATTTGCGGACGCACTGGCATATTTAGGAATATACTTTTGCAAGCTTGAATGAAATGCATTAACGTAAATGTTTCGCTGGTTCTGCATCAACTATATTTCCGTACTATACATAGGACCCACCTCTATCCGCTCGATTCATACCTCTATACCTGCACAAACGGAAATAAAGAGAGCTAAGAGCAGCGCTTTTCCTCGATTTGGGTTTAGGAAATGCTAGTATGCAATATTATCTTTATTATCTCTATATTAAAAAGAGATCATCAAAGTTAAATTACAAAGGAGACAATACAGGAATGAATATGAAGAAGTCAAGAGCGAGTAGCAAATGTAGTTGATTGGGAACAAGGGAATTTCATAAGAGCAATATGTTAGTACCTTGCGCTACTACTGCGTAATCATAGTTGATACTTACATCCCGAAGGGTAATCCTCGAATTTACAAGGGATTAGACCGCGCACATAGTGTTTCTGTACATATCAGTTTGTGTCCACCGCAGCAAAGTAAACTAGTAGATATACTTTTCACCCGTGGGGTCGATTTGTTACAATAAAAAAATAAAAGCACGACAGAGGACTTGAAGTGATTCATCATAGTATGTAGAAGCGGAAGAAAAGAAGAAGGAGAGGCGCGAAACCGTTGATCTTGGAGGAAGCAGTCAGGACAGCCTTCCACTATTACTGTGTATCCTCGATAATTTCAAGGCCTCGGTTACAGGACTTTGCTCGAAAATAGCGAGACTTGAAAGTTGACGGGAGAAGTCTTACTAGAAATCTACTGCTAACTATAAGAAGATGGTTTGCGGATTTGTCTCGAAGCAGCAAAAGCTAGATGCTAGGTGTAGCATTCTCAAACATCGATTTATGAGGATTTATTCTACAGACTCGGACCAGCCATGAGCTTCAGCGAACCTAGCGCAGAGAGCGAAGCGCTTGTTATATATAATGGTGAGATTAAAGGTTCATATGATTATACGACGTATCGAAAAAGAATTTTAAACGCGTTTCTGCCGGAATAGAACACGGATCTATGCAGCAAGTATCTCAGGAGAGAAGTTATGAACATCAGACAATGTAAGTATTTGCACACTGGAGGCCTGGTGAATGCAGTTACACGCTTGAACTTCAATGCTGCTGTTGTTGAATAGCTGCAATTATCAGTTGCTGAACCTCCGCTTTTGGGTCCTTCCCCGCTCTGTCTTGTTCCTTGTATTCACTTGATTCCTAGTTCTCTGTCCATTCAATGCCGCCTGAACAGACTAATATCGACAGGCTTACCGAGCTTTGCGACAAGAATCTCGCTAGTTTACCCATGACAATGGGCCGAACGCAACCACTCACTTTCAGACATGATCCGCAATACAGTTACTATTCGTCTATTCCAAAGTTAGCAAGAAAGCTCCATGAGCTCGACGAGCAAAGTGAGCCAGGCGAACTTAACGAGCCCGGTGAAGTCGGCGAACTCGATTTGGAACGATTATACCGTGGTTGGGGAGCACAACCTCCTGATGCTCAAGTGGAATTCTCGCAAGCAGTCAAGCGTGAACACATGGTAACGGATCCATTCTATGTACCGACTGTGGACAGAACTCCTATACAACGTCCTCAGGGCAAAGAAGGGTACGTATATCCAATGCACTCCTTGTGCTGTAAAACAGAAAAGCTTATAGTAACATGATATTATTTGCAGTGAAGCAGATTACGACGCGCTTACACAAACATACAAGTACAAATTACTGTCTGCGGTAAGGGACCAAGTTCTAGTTATTTTTTCTTTCGCCAATACTCGCGTCCCAGGATTTACTGCGGTGTAAAGAATTGTTGGTGGCATCACTCGAAAATGATCCTATTCTGCAGATGAAGGCTCCAAATCTTGAGAGGTAAGTGTTTCTTTTTCTGGTATAGATATGTTGTGCTCAACACTGCACTTTTTTTGATCTCGAGCAGAACAAACTTGCGTTGCTTTAAACCTAAACTAAAACTTAATATTAGCAAAGGAAAATTCAATTCAACAGCAGCCAATCCTTCACAACTTTCAATGTCATTGAATGACACAAGAAGGTCACAAAAGGAGCGGCAAGGAAGCCCTATTACAATGAAGGACGATCGTCGCGAAGATCGAGCGCGGTATAATTCCCCGGCAACCATCCCATCACATCCAACACCAAGGGGTTCAGCAGCGGTCCCATCTCCGTCATTACAGCGTCGTTCAACATCTTCCAGCACTGAAAAATCAAAACACTCGAAGAAACGTGAACGAAGTCCTGTTGTGGAGAAAGAAAGTAAACGGCAGAAACAAACACAGCAAACAATAACAACAGCAACGTCGACAGAATCTCCAGCAGCTGTTTCATCACCTGCCTCCTCGTCGGCTCCACTACAGCAAACAGACACTCCTAAAGCCCTTAAAATATCTGCACCATCACCCACCATATCACAGCCGACAACAGAACCCCCAGAAGCTCCAAAGGTAGCTGCTACGGCCCCAGATTCGGACACGCCGGGTCAGCTTCGAATGTTCGCAAAAATGTTCCGGAAGCTGGCCTTTGCATACAAACGCCGTGGCGACAGTGCATCTAGCGACATTGAAAAAGTAGTCGACCACCTTCATGCCATGTGCAATTATGTTCTCAGCTTTTTCTATGCTGATCGATTGGCAAATACATTCAACAAGGAAAACTGGGATTCGTTCCATCCATTTGCAGACTCAGTTATCCACAAACTCAAGAACCTCACAGAACATAAAGAACTGTATACAATTGCTCTCCGTTTATCATCACTCGTACATTTCCATCAATTCAATTGTCTACAAGCCTTTGCGAAACAGCAGTTGGAGAAATTAATGGCCAACCCGGAGGAATCGGAAGATGTAACTAAACGACGGCTCAAGGCGCTTTCCACTGCTTTCAAAGAATACGAATACGCACGATCGTTATTTCGCGAAAGCGAGCCTTGTTTGTCTTTGGATCAAGTACAACAACGTTTTCCTCACACCTATTCCCAAGTCTGTGTACAAGGAAACCTCGATGCTGGAGCGGTGCTGGGTGGAGAAGCAGGTCCGGCAACAGTACCAATGTTTCCTCTGACATGGTATTCTTCCCTTCGCCATACAGCCATGATGGCAAAAGCAGCCATAAATGAATATATTACCAAGAAACAAATACCCTTCAGAGAAATCCGCGATCTGAACGAATTCTACTTCAATAAATAGTTCACAAGAAAATCACTGACATACTAAAGAAACAGCATTTTGTACGACTTCCTGTTTTATCGACGATTTCCTGCTTGCTACTAAGATCCAGAAATGTCAACAGACATTGGCATCATTTTATTCAGGAGTTTCTATACTGAAAAAGCGTCATCATGGAGAAAGATCAATGATATTGACAACGGGGAAGGTGCTGATGGCTGAACACTTATCGCACGCTTTGCCTCATACACTTGAATTTAGGCAAGCGCAGGTCTGAATAAACCGCCGTGGAATGGAGGTTTATGAAGGCCAAGCGAGTAGCACAACGCCTCGAATTTACTGAAGAATATTCCCCAAACGTCGAATTCAACCTGAAATTTATTGAACCTAGCACGCGAAAGATCCAACGCTTTGTGATACTTCCTTCTTTGCTGCTCGATTTCCTTTTGGATCGCTAAAATCCAGGAACGTCAAGCTTTCGCATAGGTTTCCATGACCCTTTTTTCTCTGCATTCGTATAAAAGCTTCGAAAGATGAATCAACGCGAATTTCTTCTTCGATAATCGCTTCAGCATTTCGTCTCCAACTTAATGTTATGCCTCCAAATACTGCACCAATGACGTTGCAACCATTGCGATGAAACCGATCCCTTTCGACATTCCAGCAGACTATGCATCTACAACAGGGCCGATGCGTACGTATTGCATGTCATATTGCGGTATATTATCATCGAGTGCTGTCAATTGATATATGCATTACAAAGTAGATTGCATCTCATTTTGATAGCCGACTTTATACATCGTCCTATTCTCACATCCGGATCGTTCTCGCCTACAATGCGTGATCTTAAGACTAAGGCTCTGGAACCCAGACAAAGATGGCGAAGCTGCATGATACAGCAACAATTTCGACACCACAAATCCTGTTGCATGTATGCTTCCCTATCCCCAATATCGACGAATCTTCAAAACTGCAAGTAATCAATAAGGTGCATCCAATGACCTAGAGATACTATCCCCTGCTGTTAACAGCAAACCTGGAACTTCGATTGCCCGTGCAAAATCAGGATTGGGATAGACACGCGAGTCTGTTTCGGCGCAATGCACTATCCAAAGTGTACTTTTGAATACCTACAAAATTGGCTCAGAGGTAAGCACGTTCCATGGAAACTCCTGGAGGAATCGAAAGCTCCAAATAGCGTTGTACTTACACTACAACATAGAAAGATTTGTAGACCTTACATGTTACTGGACCGGTTCACAAAAGATATTGTACTGTGAAACAACATTCGAAGTTGCCGGGATGTAAAGCACTGTCTCTGATAACAGGAAAGTTTCTGTTGAGATGCCTATAAAATGAGCAATCCTCCTACATTTCTTTTTTCTCTTCATCTTCTACAGAAATAATGAAGAGAAATGCAAGTGCATATCATTCTATCCAAGCAAATCTCCTCTCTGTATGTAGAAGCATCCCTCCTCCCGGGTGGTGCCTGCTGGTGCGCCGCCCTCCTTAAAGATGTATTTTTTATAATACATTGTTTTTCCGCTTAAAGCCGGATAACAATAAACTTGTTTCTTCATAAAGGAATCATGCGATGGATACCGCGTCTGCCGTGGGTATCGCCTTTGCTGACCAACGAGTGTGATATTCAATGGCGACCAGTATGTATTTATTGCCTATCAAGCTGTTGGGTCGAATAGCACATTACAATGAACTGCTGTAGTTTGCATTGTTTCCAGAGCGTTTTTACCCCCGAGTCCATACAACCTATGAATGCACATGCCGTTTCGTAGTAGACTACGAATAGTGTACAAGCTGTTGATAAATCCAGACTGCTATACTGATGGGGGCCATGAATAACTATTTTTCAAATGAAATATACAGATATCCATCAGTTCCATGTCAGAGCATAACTGAAAAGCAGTATTGCCAAGGAGTGCAATGGGTATTAATTGTGCGTTGTTTATTAAGGCTAAAAGTAATCTGTACTCGTATACTTAAGAGAAGCCTTGTCTCCTAAAAAGCTTGCGCAAAGCATCTCCAAAGTTCTTGATGAGAGAAATGATATACACAAGCTTAGATCGCAGTTTGCTCGCACCAGATGCTGACGACTTTTTGCGCCGGAACGAAGGACGATATGTGCGCTGGTTGGCGTAGTTACCATACAGACTGAGAACTGTACCCAGACCAGGATGGACTTGGACTTGGAAAGTCTTGACAGGCGCGTGCTCGCCATCGATAGCTACATACGCCTTTTTGCCCTTCTTTTCAATAGGTGTCAAGCGGAATGCCTTGATCTTGTAATATTCTACAGCATCCGAATCCAAATGATTTCCTTTTTCTACTTTGCCAAAGATTTCCAGCTCTTTCAGAAGACTGTTGTTGCCGCGAACAAGCAATAAATCTAGCATGCCGTCATTGGGCAGCGCGCAAGGATGGCTGAGCATGCCTCTAGCCAACCAAGGTGTCTTGCTAGTCAAGAAGAACGAGATGTCCGAGCTGATCTTTGTCCAGTTATGAGGCACAGGTTCTGAGATATCAGGAATGGTATCTTCGATAGGTCCATCACTAGGCTCAACGTTGCGTTCTGCAGATGTTGAAGAGGGAGCACGTGCTTCTTCGAACCCCTCAAGAATCTTGTCTTTCGACGATTCTTCAATCAACAATGCAGCTTCCATGGAATACGTCTGCCGAGCCAGCATCTGCTGCAAAAGACCTAAGATTGTACGTGCATCACCCATCCATCTGGTACCGATTGCAGTTAATACCATTTGCATATTTTGCTTTTAAAACCCTTACCGCATATTTTCGGTTGCCAAATCAGCGTATGAAGTGATACCATAATTGTGCGAAAGGAATGACAAATAACGATGATCATCATAGGTCACAGAGCAGGTATCAAAAGCCATTGGCTTGCCTATATATCAAAATTATGAGCACAACTATATTTCGACTAGGATGTAAAGTAGAATTTTTACCTTTGATGACTTGGAGTGCTGTGTATACTGGATCAAATCCCAAGACTTCACCAAGTAAGCAGATGCTCAACGCGTTACCTGTACCACCAGGAATTACACCTAGTGGCACCTTCTTGAGAGCTAGACGAGCGTCGGGCCGTTGCGAAAATCCATTGAGCACTTCGTGGATAACACCATCGCCGCTAACTGTAACAATTGCATCGAACGCATCGATATCTAATTCGCGTGCAATATCTACAGCATGACCTTTACGCTCCGTGTCTGCAAGCGATTTCAGGTATGTAAGTTTTGTAGCTTAATGACGCAGTAAATAAACGTTTACATTGTACATCCACTTTGCACTTAGCACATTCAAACACAGGCATGACCTTTTCGTTAAAGATCTTGGTCGCGAGTTTTTGACCGCCAAATGGATTAATGAGCACTTTGAGATGTTTTTCCTTTTGGATGCCTAGTACAAAAGCATTATTGTTACTACATGGTGTGTTTATATGATATGCGTACTTTGATTATCTCTTACCTTCGTATACGTGCTCAAGGACAGAAGACGCAAATATTTCGGCTTCTTGGCTCTTGTCGTCGCTGACTGTGCATAGGAAACTGACAAGATCCAAAGGCGAATCGGGTAAAGCTGCTTGACGAGGTACGAGCGTGTGTATCCGAAGCAAGTGGGCATTTGCGTCAAAATACAAGTTGAGAATATGTATCTTGGCAATCGGCACAACGGTCAATTCGGCAACACTACGCTTGCTGGCTGACGGTTGCTACAATGATTACTAGGCAACACTAGGCAATATTGACAACAATTGAAACTTACCACGCTGAACTGCTTTGACATCGCCTTCAATACGCAGACCGAGTCCATCGTAGGTAAGCTCGGTTGTCACGTCTCCAGTCTGCAGCTTCAAGGTGTGCAGCATACCTAACGCACAATGAGCTCAAAGTGTCAAGTGCTACACCGTTGCCGATAAACAAGCTATCAAAAGGAAACTCCGAGATGAAGGTTTCACTTGTGATTCCAGGGATAGCTCGTTTACTTGAGTGTATTCAACAAAAAGAAGGAAGGCGATAAGGAACGAAAGTATTTGCTAGTTAAGGATTGTAACAAACGGAGATGACGAGATTACTATAGGAGAGTGAGACAAGGAGAGGAAAGATATAATGCACATATCCTCGGATTTCACAGGAGGGGTAAATTGTTTTGCACATGAGAAAAAGGAGCAGATAGCAGGGTTTACATGGCCATGCTTGCTTGTAGAGCCTTGAGCTCTGCTTCTTCGTCGTCTTCCGACACTCTTCTTTTTGGACCTAGTAACACATCATCAGCAAACCCCGAGATACAAGTATTTCAACGTTATGGATATACCTGGTTCGTGCGCAGGAACATCTGGCGTATAGACGGCAGGTGCTGGTGTATTCAACATCTTGGCATCGAGCTCCTCTTGCTCGAGTTCTTCCAACTCATTCAGCAATTCATCCTAACAAACAGTACATTTCAGCAATGCTTTCTCAAACAACGCGATCACCGAGATAACTTGCCTCATCCAATTCTTCACCCAAGCCAGGTCTGGAAATAGCCTCTGAGATCTCGTTTGCGATATCCATTTGATCACGGATCTCGTCCATCGTTGTATCCACTTTGTTCACATCCCTATCAGAAACGAGACGATTAAGTATACAGTTTGTTTACGTTTCCTGCTGCAATTGAGACATACATGGATCCATGGATATTCTTCATAGCCTCCGCACCTGCACGCATGGCACCCATAGTTTCAAGGTTGACGTTAGCATTCTCAATAGCCATCATTTGGGTTTCGATCGTCATTCGTGCTCCATTGATTTTCTCAATGTTATTTTCGTATGCTTTCTTCCGCTTCAGCGCCAGTAAGGCCACTATGTGCATCGTCAGATACATTGACTGGTGGAGACGTGGTCTGCAGCGCAATTACCTCGTCGGTTTTTGGTGGCATTAGCCTTTGCAATCTTGTATTCATTGTTTGCCTTTGTTTCCAAGTAGGTTTGACGCTTTTCAAGCATGTCAAGCGTCTCTCTAAGTTTATAGATCGCATCTTTTGCCGTAGTCTTTGACTTTGCTTTGCCGAAGAAGAGATTCATTGTGCAAGAAACTGTGCTTTACACGCCGAGGAAAGGGCCAAGCAAAGGAATCTGTGCTCAAATTCGGCGAATCAAGTTTGGCAAATAGCACTTCAGGGTAATCTAGGCAACCGCATAAGCTATCACATTCTTGGGGGAAAGCATGGCTCTTTTTTCCTATCCATTCTAGTTCCATAGTAATAATTTATATTAACTAGTACAGTATGTGCTAGAATTAAGCTAGCACATTCGTCTAAAAACGTCTGGCCTGTCATCATTGTTGTTCGCCATATGAATGAAAACCGCCCGGATATTGACGGCTGCCATGTGATCCCTATTCCATACCATCCTGCAGAAGTTGCACCTAAGCACAGCATGGAGCTTTTGATCTGCAAGTTTGAGATTGGTCAAGCTGCGTTGCTGACATATCGGAACAGGTTTGAGATATCAGGTACTCATCTACGATACATATTTGACAGCGAGACAGGGAGGAAGAGTTCAGAGTGTCATATCGATTGCATTCCTATCTTCTCCCAGCTTACCTTCGAAGTCTTGCAGTGTTGGAAAAGTGCTGCCTTTATACGCTTCGTTGGACCCGACACTGTTCCACGCATTTTTGGTGCAAATCTCCCATTACCGAATGCAATAATGACAGATCTTGCAGTCTCGTTATCCCCGTCAGAAGAAGATAGAGGGCGCCATTTCTCAAGCTTTTCCGTAGTTGGAGGCTGCGGTGTAATGGATTGATATTTCTTGCTGCCGCCGATCAAGAACTTCACAATCTCGGTTGTTGCTTTCTGTCGATTGATGTATGTCTTGAATTTCAATTGTTGAACCTTCAAATTAACGTGAGCAATGTATCGTTATGTTCAATACCATTATAATACTATCTGAATTCGTGGTCGAAAAATGCACGAATACGACTGTGATTTTCAAGTCGATATGATATGTTTGCTTTCAGGTTATCCAAACTTGCTGTCTTCATTGATGGAATATGATCGACGATTTGTTTAACCTGCGGATCTTGCTTGGAATACTTTACGCGGGTTTCGGTTGCCTTGTTGTAGCCACAGACGTCGTAGTATTCTTTCGATGAAAGTTTCCGAATGCGATGTTGGTCCTCCACACCGCCAGCTGCTGCGACAAAGGTCTGGTTTATGCCAGGATCAACTCCCCAAATGACAGGATCTTTTGCAAGCAAATGCTGGAACCGTGAGGGCTTTAAAGGGTCCTGCTTGTCCTTCTTGGGCTTCTTAAAAATAAACTGGACATCGTAACCGTCCGTTCGAATACTGTCCCTAAATATTGCATTAATTAGCATATCCGATCTTGCAAGAGGCAGAAATAGATGGCTAAAGAGCTCACCAAAACAATTTTTTTTCCGTCTGTAAGACTTTCCAAGGTAGGGGAACCCAATCTTCTGCGTATTAAAGGCGTTGAAATATTCTTGACGAACATTCGCTTGGTTCAGTTGTCCATCTTTAGCGGTACGAATGCCAGCTTGTACGAGAATCTTTGTAAATGATTGATTATCCAGCGTGACATGTCGAGGTTGAAAAGAGTAAACCGGAAATATGGTAAACCGTCGAGCTTCCCTAGGGTCTGTCTGTTTTTCGGGCTTGAAAGTCTTGGCTTCGAGCGCCTTCCTTGTGTCGGCAATAAAGGCTGATAGTTCGGCGTATATTTCACTTGGCAATGGTGTTGTAAACTTCTTGGCTAAAGTAAGAGTGCCATCTGACGTAATAGCCTTGCGTATAGCCGCCTTGAGAGATTGAAACAGCGGTTTAGAAAGGGATATTTTCTTGAGAACCATCTGCAAATTATATAAATCAGTAAATATTATTGCCAACTTTTGGAGCGTTGACAATGGCATTGACAACATTCTGTTGCTCTTTTTCAAGCTTTGATACAATTGCCGGTACCGAAAGAGTATCTTTTGACGCGGTGCTCTTTTCATAGGCATATAACACGATGGCCCTTCTCTCCGAGGTGGCAGCGTTTTTAATATAAAAAGCATCCGTGACATCCGACGCTCGCACCAGAAGATATTGGATGGTTTTCGGCTTGAAATTCGCTGTTACATGTGACCGAACCAGCTCTTCATACTCTTTTGCTTGCTCGGATATAAGCGTCATAAAGTCTTTTTCCTTTGAAACGTTCAGGCGCAAAATGTGGACAGTCTTTCTTGAATCTGTTGAAGCATTCCTTGATATTCTCGGGTGCTATCGTTCCTTGTGAAGCGACAATTGCGAAGATTGCATAGAACAGATCGTGGGACATTGGAGGAATTATCCGGTTGTTTTGAAGGCAATCGAGAATAAACTAGTTCGCAAATAGAGATCCAGCATAAGTGACATCTCGGACATGCAGTACAAATTTGCGGATAATGGGTATGATCGCTGCCTCTTTGCAAGTATTTTCGAGGGAACTGACTATCACAGATTTCCTCTTGAGGATGGTAAGAGTTTGGCGTGGCGGCTTTTAATTGTCACAGTCCTTATGGCTGCTTCTTGAATGTCCTTCTTTGCCACAGCTGGCACACTTAATAATGGTTTTCTTTGGCTTCTTCTCAGCTTGCTTAGCTGCCCGTTTTGCATCTCTTTTGGCATTTGCGAGTTCGAATTTTTCCTCTTTGACTTCTTCTTGGGTGGCAAAGATGCATTGGATGACGCTGCACTGGAGGACGCCGCACTGGATGACGAAGCAATAGCAGACAGTGCTGGAAATTGTGCGCATAATTTTAGTCTGATACTAATGAGCATACTTCACATTTCCAAAACTTACTGGCTTCATTTGCCTTCCGTTTATCGCATACATTGAGGGTAGAGTCTCCTTCGACTGTAAACGTTTTCAGCTATTGCCGAAAGAATATATGTAAACTTTATGGCTACACCAACCTGTAGAGCCTTGAACAGGATCTCTAACAGGGCTTCTTAATTTTCTTGGCAAGCGTACCGGTTGAAAACGCTATCATCGTCATCAATATTCATCTTTCCAGACGAAGGTCAGTTACGGATAGATCCATGAGGCAACAGTCCGCTTTTAGGTATCTTACTTTAATGTAAAAGCGAAATTTGTAGAATGGTAGAAGAGGAATTGGAAAGAGACGAAAGAAAGGAAAAATGGAATGTGGGAATGAGTGATTCAATTTTATGTACGCGCAGCAGGTATTTTCAATTTCAAAGCCAAATGAAACAGTTTGCTTCCTTAAAGTCTTTAATATCCGTTCATAGAAGAGCTTCTCATCTGTTATGAATTCTTGCGATTGTGTACAATGTTTTTCCACGTTGTTGGATCAAGCAGTACGTCTTCCCCATATTTATCCTCAACCGACGATGCTCTCCTAACAGCATACACTTCTTATGCAGCAAAATATGAGCATGAATACTGAAGCCAACTCTGCTTATCTCTGACAGTTTATTTCGTGGAAGCACACAGCTCAAGTTCTCAGAAACTATCAATCTCGAGAAGGCTCGTTTTGTAGGCTTTAGTATCTAATTAGCGCAGTCTTCCAAGGGAAGTATGTTTCTGGTAGTATTAAGAGGGAATTCAATGGTGTTCGGTAAGTACTGGAAGGTACGAATATCTTGATATTAGCAGGATTGAATGAGCACCGTGGATACAGGAGCATGATCCATTCTCGCAATGCTGATAATATGGTACCTTGGTCTCAATAACAAGAATATTCTGTTGAAGAAGAAAGGGAAGAGCGCAAATATAGGGAAATCGTGGAAATGGATTTCCGTTCATTCATCATGGAAAGTGGTACAGAAGTAAGAATTTTATATTAACACTGGCCTGCGGCTAGTCTCGCTTCGCTTTGTCTTGAGGGACGTAGATGTTTTCATCAGATTCGAGTAGTAGGTGATTCGAGTAGTCGGTGCAAAGCAAGATAGTAAATGGACGTTTGCTCGACTTGCTTGACCCTCATAAACTTCCATTCTCCGGCGGTTTTGCATCCGCTTCGCTACTGCAAGCACAGCGCCGTCGAATTGCGGTTCATTCAGACAGGCGCTCGATGGAATCCACTCTTTGATTTGATGTTAGCGCTCCTGCGTTGCGGCGCCCACATACGCCCGTAATTTTCGGTTAAGTTCGTAACAGTAGCACTCACCTCTTTATTTCCTGAACGTGCTGGAGCCTCGTCGCGATGCGCTTCGCGCAAAGACACTGGGGATTTCCGTAATATAAACCCTTAATCCCTAAATTGAACATTTTAAATCCTCATATATACACTCCATTACTCATTCTGATATATACAGCACGTTTCCACCCTAACGGACATATACATTTAGCTGCTCATTCAATGTAGTCCGTTATCCACCCAAAGAGTTTGCTTTGACAACTCTACTCCTGTCTATCTCGCAGCTCGTTATCGGCTAGGTCATATACAATGCTGAATATGCAAAAATTTTCAAGGTCCCAATCCTCAGATTGGTGTCTTTCTGCCTGCCAAACTCCAAAATGAACATTAGTTTTGTGTCCCATATCGTGTTGTACACTTTTCCATCCAATGCGTGTGGAAGATGTATAAATTAATTAACTATAGTTTTCCATCAAAAAGCCGGTGCTCTATCCACTCAAATCATTTTTTTCGAGTTAGAGGGCTCTAGGGGCCAATAAGATGAACGGAAATTTTTTAGACCATTCTCTATTTCCTCTCGCGCGATTCACACCTACGTAGGAATGCGTAGCTAAATTAGGAAGGCGAATTCAAGTTTCTTTTTCTTAAACGACAAGCATGTTTCGCTCTCGCTTCGCTCGAGGACGAAACATTGCTTGCTTTTTCCTCGCTGCGCGAGCTCGCCAAATCCCAAACCTCTATGTTTTCAGCTAGAAAAAGAGTTGACGTTCAGGATGAAAATGCCGGGTGTACGGAAAAATAGAGCCGGTCTTATGAAGATATGTTCTCCCACTTGGTGGTAAATAATACTATGCCTATTCCATTAACTATGCGACGGTAAGGCTCCAAACGGGCTATGACAGATCGGTCCGGTCCCAAAACGGACAGGCCATCTTCTTAGGACTGCAACTAACGGCCTTACAGCACACGGTCCTTTTATGTAGACCGTTGACAGTCGGTCGAGCCACGTTTGTAAACGTTCATGTCCCCGTTCATTCTAAGCGATTATTACATATGAAGGCTTACGTAGCATCTTATTGAGTGTTTGCAGTACGTATTTTCCTCCACGTGTTCATGGATGTATCTTTCGACGGATCTTAGGTCATACCTTGGGTGGTTGTTGTTGTTGCTGTTGACGTTTACTATTGATATTTCAGGGCCACTTGGACACTCATGAATGTTTATCTCTGCATGCTCCTGCGGTCTTACCGGAATCACAGAATCCACAGATACCTTGCATATGCAGACATTGCAAGAGCTACATTTTTCGCCGGAACGTCCAGCTGCTTATGTAGTTATGAAGTCGAGCCTCCCTATGACTTTTGCTGTGGATATCTCAGAGGCATACTTTTTACAAACCTCGCAAAACAGAACACCACAATTCGTTGCAAAATATAAAACGGTCCTAGCGGACAGGGCAAAGGACCGACCGGTCAGTCTATTTGCGATGACCGTGAACGGCGATCTTCAACCATTCGGGCCAACATCCTTGACCGTTACTTGACAAACCTCGGTCAACGGCCATGCCCGACCGAGTTTGAGCTCTATGCGACTGAGCTGCCAGTAAACATACTGATGGATCATAACGCTTGTACAGTGCTTCATTAACCTCCTATATATACTTCCTGAGAATATTGCTGCAGATGTATCCTAACTTAGGAACCTTTGGAGCAATGATGTTAGTCGTTGAAGTACAAATAGATACCATTTTTCGATCCCAACATAGAGCAAAAACTACATTCCTTGTCGTACCCGATGAGCAGTCCCAGAGTCGCAAAAGCGGGACAACTTCATCTTCATCACGAAAAGGATGGAAAAGCGAGTATGCAGTTTCCAAAAGTGCGAATTAGGTATTTTTCAGGAAGGTATTACAGAGAGTCGATTTTTTTCAAGTAATTAGTGATAAGAAGAGAGATTCTTTAGTATAATATTAATATGACTCTAATCAAACGGCTTCGTCGTAATGCAACTCGAAATTAAGCATGGTTATGAGAGGCATTCCATCATGGTTCATGAGGACTCCGACTACGTCATTATTCACATCGATTCTCCATGCTGCATCTGATATGCGCCTGGTCAACCCACGAGGAGGCCACCTTTATTTTAAAAGATAGAGCGTACAGCATTGATTATATCTTTGCAGCTGCTTAGAGATTCTGGACTTTCCGTATCTATTCGGAAGTTCATGAATTCTTCATATAATCGGCCCAATTTTCTGTATTCGGCTTCGTCTGCTGTCACAGGCGATATGCTGCCACCGTTATCAATGATACTAGACAGATCCATGGCTGTTAAATGTATTTCAGCGCTCATAGCAAGCCATTGAATGTAAGTGCGACGTTTAATTTTACCTCTTTGCACAATATCGCTAGGAAGTCCAGCGATACTTGCACACCATGCTCCAAACGAACTAGTTGGGCGGTTGCAAGGCAGTACTTTGTATAGAAACACAACCTCCTCGCCCATTCTCGCGGTGTTTGTAGACATAGAAACTGTAATAGACTGATCATCCAGAGAAATTGTCTTCGAGTGGTGGATAATTTCCATTGTCAGAAGGCCGATTTTGTGCTTGTCAGGTAATATGATTCCTCGTGAGATAAGGTCTAAATAGCGTGAATTTTCAGCTCACAAAACTATATAGAATACAATCCGCATGTTTTTTTTTTTTTTACCATGAAAATGAGTTACTGCTAGTACTTTTGGGCAATTCACACCTTTCAACAATAGATAATCTAAAGATGCGCACAACAAGGCTGCTCCGTCGTTGGTGCTTGTACCCTGGATGTTGACTTTAGTTCCTATTTCACGAGATATTCATGCTAACAGATTTTACCTTACCTTTCCAAATTCGTCAATAATGATAAGGCTTCTTGATGTAGCGTACCGTAATGCTTGCGATAGTTGCTGGAGTTCAAGAGCAAACGCACTTTGCAGCTACGATAGCGTAAGCCAAAAGTGTACAGTGTCACGGAAACATCAATATTACCTTGGAAATGCTTTCAACAGTCTGTATGCATGCAAACATCTTATCCGTCAAACCTATTACCGCTTCTTCTGCGGGAACGAAGCTGACGAATTCAAACTATCAGACTGAATGGGAATCGTTTTACGAGTGGAGTATCATATGTACCTGCCAACATGCGCCATGTACGTTATCATTGCCACCTTTTTCAAAAAAATTTACTCCATGTTTTCATCTTTGAATATCTAATCAGATTTTCAGTACGTACTTGTCGTATGTAGACGCTTTTTCCAGAGAAGTTTGCGCCAGAAAGCAACCATACGCTGTATTCTTTTGGAGCGACGCTGCTCGACTCATTTGAGCACCGGCTACTCTGTGTGTCTCGGCTGGTTTCAGCAGCTACAATATCCACACTGCTGCCCAATTCCATTGAGCGCATTGTCGTTGTATCGTTGGTTTCAGTAAATAAGCCGTGGCCTCCGTATAACCGCGTGTCATTTGCTATGAAAACGTCGACGTTCAATTCTTGCAGTGGATGCCTGGAATTTTGATACGTAAGTATTGTCCACGCTGGTGTTATTAAATAGACTTAAGATAGACTCCATTACCTTCCGTGGTCAATTATTATCTTATTCTCTGTAGTCATGCGGGGTCTAACATAATTATACGACTTGGCTGCTGTCGACAATGATATCAGGCTTGCATAGAGTGATATATTAACCTTTATGATCGTGCATACTAGCTCTATAATCGATTACCAGTCTAGCTCTGCGCAAATATCAGCCATGGCAAGTAATCTTGTGCTATATTGCAGGAGTTGGTCAGATAGCTCCTGTATTAATTCAATTTCTCTGTCTACTGGAGATTGTCAATGTGTTTCTTCAAAAAGAAGACTTTGCCTTGACAAACCTATGATCAGCTCATGTATATCTCCAAGAGATTCATCTAGCTCTAAAGAATTGTAGAGTACAGTATAGTCGCATTACTAATGAGCCACTTGCTTATTCTGTAGATATTTTGTTTAAACGTACCCTTAGTGCGATTGTTCTTGTAATAAAGATTCTCGGCCGTTCTGAACTAAGAGGAGTCAGTAGTTTGAGTGTCATATATAAAAGGCATCACAAACCTGTAAATCAAATCCAGGTAATCGGGCAATAATGTTTGCATATTGTGTCAGGCAGGGAACAGTAACCAGATAGCCTAGCTGTGGAAAGTACACTACGTTGCATAAGGCTGCCATTTGAGGAGGTAAATCAACACAAATCTCTTCAGCTACTTGAAGCTTTTTGCGCAATATATAAAAGTTGTTCAGTAAAAGTAGACTTTTGAAGTTTGCATTATACTTGCGAGGAGCGAATCCAGATCTTCATAGATTTTTTTCATATTGTCTAGTTCCTAATGCGTAAAATGGGATGTCGGTATATCCACGAAGAGCATCTCCTCGATGCATAAACCGATAGAGATACCTCATCTACGTTACTCTTGACAATTAGACGGTTCTCCGTGGAGCTTTTCCCGAAATCAATCTATAAAATGAGTCAAATACAAAGTAATAGAAACAAGGATACAACAGGCTAGACCGTACCATATTATCAATGTACGAAACTACAGTCTTCAGACAGTCCGTGTCAAATCTTTCAAGCACCTTGATATTTACAAAAAAGCGTTAACTGGATGCTCCATCACAGTTGAATATGCATGTAGTTTGTTAACGTTACCATCTGTAAGATAGGTACGGCTGTTACATCTTGCTGTGAAAGCTGTTGAAAGACAGCAGTGCGGATGCGCAGACAGTAACAAGCAAACTGGAGGTTTACAGATACAGAAACAGGATTAGACTGTGGCATGCACATAGCGTTTTGAGCATTCCTCGCAATTATAGACTTCACCTGCAGTAACTGCTGCCATTCATTTGGATTTGCCTGATTTCCACGTACTCGATTCAACACTCTGGCAATGTTCTTTATATGTGACAAGCTACTCTTAATATCCTTGATAGTACTTGAAATCTCGCTTTTTGTAAAAAGCTCTACAGCTTGATGCCGTCCATTTAATACATCCATATTTAAAGATGGATGCTGTAGCCATAGATTTAGCAAATGCCGACCTAACGGAGTGACTGTATGATCGAGGACACCTAAGTATTTTCTGTAATGTTTAGCTTGCTAACCATTCTCGGACATGTACGTTAGCTGGTTTGCTCATACCAAATAACGATAAGCTTTCTTTCGAACGCTTTGAATGCACATTTGGATGAAAGTCTTTCTCAAATATTTGAAGCGCTCTAGAGTTGATACAATTGCAACTTAGATAATGTTGTCTTGTTCTATTCTGTCTCCATTTACCTTTGTGTATCAGGAAAGACTTGCATGTATTGATCGCTGGTATGTAGTATTCTTAGAAAAGTCCATTTTCCAAAAAACGGATGCCGCTATGGTTACCAAACGAGCTTGCGCAGATGCAAAGGGAAAAGATCATATTGATCGCATTGGTAAGTCTCGCATGTCATCTTCATTTCATCAAGGAAACTCAAGAGTGCTCCGATGCAGCCAATCTATCGAGATATTATACTACTCAGTACTCTTTTCCAAAGAATACGCTACGGCTTCTGTCGATATGACTGACCGCAATCTTGCTATCGAAAGAAACAGTAGATGAAAGTTCAAGATAAGCTTGCCGTCTTCTGCCATCTAGCGGATCCTCGCAGTAAAGTCTTGCAGGTAGATAATGAGATTTTTTATCCTCGCTGTCTATATCAATAGAACTCGTGGCGAAGTCTTTGCTGCAGGAAGCAGAGGTGTTTCTCCGTTGTATATGCCAATTCACTAAAGCCGCCTTGCCAGCCTCATAAGCAAATGCTTTCCCGGACATTGTCTCTATCTGGACAGGTCCTAAATGCACATCTAGACAAAGGTCAAGCCAGACATGGTGTTTGTGATAAATCTCTAGCGAATGCAGTATTCATCCAAAAACCATACCTTTGTAAAAATTATCTATCTCGCAGCGTAGGTCATCGATGTCAGATGGAAGCACAATTATGTCTGGTCGGATTTGCTCTAGCACTGATAGTTATCAGTTAAGATAAACTGTCAATTCATGCTTACTCTCAAAACTGGGCACTTGCGTGAAACAGCGATATTGAAAGGCCGTGATTCGGAGGAATCATCCATAACGTAAAGCTGCTTGAATTCGTCATCGTAATATGCACATCCAATTTTGCTTCTCATCCAGTTTAGGGCAATTATAGGACCACCCGAGTAGGTAGCTGTCTCTTCCTACGACTACAGTTATTCTAAAAGTATATATCCAAACTGCACGTCGCTTTACTTGACTGATCGAGCTTTTTTCTAGCTCACTATCTATGGCCGCGGACTCCTGCCTCTCTCCTGCAGATCGCGCCGCTCTGGAAATCCTTGAGCATTGGGTCACGTTACTGTGTCCATTGACGGTAGACGTCACCGGAAGAGAAACTGACATGATCTCGAGAAGAGAAAGGTTTGGTCCGAAATTGGCGGAGAGCACAGGCAATGCAATGCAGGTCCGCGGCCCAATTGACGGGTTCGCTTGCCCTTAAACACGTTGCACGCTTTTAAGCTCGAAGACGATGGATGATCGGTACACGCCTTATGGACGCCCCCATTCGCCTTACGAAGACGGAAGAGCGGCGCGAAGAGGTCACGGTGGATTGACCATGAACGTTACAATGAGTCCATCGGATGCACACGCCTTGTCAAACCTCGTCACCATTGCTCCCGGCCAACTTGATCCTAAAGATCATTATATACTCGTGAATGGCAACTTTGTATTCACCGTCAGGTAGCCTTCTCAAACAGACAGTTCAAGCAAAAAGATTGGATATTGATGCTCTACGCTTTTTAACAGAGCAGACAACACTATGCAGAAGGGCCTTCTTGGCACGACTAATATGCAACGACGTTGGGCACAGTTCTCGCTCAATCAAGAAGTTTCTGTCGAGCCTTATGATCCCTTCTCTGAGGGTGTTGATATCTATCTCTCGCTGCTAAAGGTCGAGATTGGGTTCCTGAGAAAAACTGCTCAGATCACGGATGACTTTGATACAGAAACGATGGCAAAGGCTTTTTCTTTGGTATGTAGAATTCTAGGCTCATAATAACGTTGATATATACAAATAGGTACTAATATGCTTCTCCAGACATTCCACAATCAGATATTTACTGTTGGGCAGATGTTGGCATTTGAGTTTCAAGGAGTAAACTTGGCCTGTAGAATCCTGGATCTCGAAGTGGTCGAGCTAGAAACTCTCCGAAGAGGTTCAAAGGGAGAAATTGATGCACGAACTGAATATGCAGCATCAAAAGCTCAACGTGGCGTTCTTATGCATCAGACAGCCATCGAGTTTACAAAATCCAGCGAATCGACCATCCGACTCAAGGGCGCCAAGCGAGCGTAAGGATTCCATATCAAGTTTAATACCAAGCACCAAATAATACTTACATTTGACAGAACACAAGCTAAAGCACTGATCCGTGCTGACTTCAAGTTTGAAGACCTCGGTATTGGCGGTCTGGATGCAGAGTTCAGCGCTATTTTCCGAAGAGCATTCGCATCTCGTATCTTCCCACCATCCATAGTAGAGAAACTTGGCGTCCAGCATGTAAAAGGTCTGCTGCTCTATGGTCCACCCGGTACAGGCAAAACGCTGATGGCTCGGCAAATCGGCAAGATGCTGAATGCACGAGAGCCAAAGGTTGTGAGCGGCCCTGAAGTTTTGAGCAAATTTGTCGGCCAGAGTGAAGAGAATGTCCGTAAGTTATTTGCAGATGCTGAGGCTGAATACAAGGCCAAAGGCGAAGAATCAAGTCTGCACATTATCATCTTTGACGAATTGGATGCTATCTGCAAGCAGCGTGGAAGTCGTGGTGATAGCACTGGTGTCGGCGACTCTGTCGTCAATCAGTTATTGGCAAAAGTATGCAATAGACGGCAAAGTTCGAGGCGATATTGCTCGGTTCACTGACTGTTGACATGTAGATGGATGGTGTAGATCAGCTCAATAATATTTTGATCATTGGTATGACCAACCGAAAGGATATGATTGACGAAGCTCTGCTTCGTCCAGGTAAGTTGCTTTGATACAAATAACTGTGGTCGAGTGTATCAACGTTTATCCTTCAATAGGCCGTTTGGAAGTGCACATGGAAATTGGTCTCCCTGACGAGAAAGGTCGTCTGCAAATTCTCAAGATTCATACTTCTAAGGTACATGGTGAGCTAATTACCAGCTCTGTCAACCATGTTCTCTTATAACGAAATGTAGATGCGAGAAAACAATATTCTAGACTCGGATGTCTCTCTTGAGGAATTGGCAGATTTGACAAAGAACTACAGCGGTGCTGAAATATCCGGTGTAGTGAAAGCAGCATCATCCTATGCATTTACACGTCACACAAAGGTATGTGTGTTCTTTAGACAATAACTGTGCAGAGTATTGATGACATGGACCAGGTCGGAACGGTTGCAGGCGTTGCTGCAGATGTAGAGAACATGAAAGTGAACATGGACGATTTTTTGGCAGCCCTTCAGGAAGTCCCGCCAGCCTTTGGTGTTTCTGAAACCGAGTTGCAACAATGCGTTCAAAACCATATCATTCCATTCGCTCCTAACATCGAGGTAACTTTAGTCTCTAAAAGTATTGTAGCTGTGTATCTAAAGAGATTCATCGTTCCGAACAGCAAATCTTAGCGGATGGAAAATTATATGTTGACCAAGTGCGTCAATCCTCCCGCACGCCGCTTGTCAGTATTCTGTTGCATGGTCCGGCTGGTAGCGGTAAAACTGCGCTGGCTGCCACCATCGCCATGGAGAGCGAATTTCCTTTCATCAAGCTTATCAGTCCGGATACCATGGTTGGCATGACCGAGTCGGCTAAAGTTGCAGAAATCAACAAGGTAAACTCGCCTGCTTAATTAATTTACGAGATAGTCAATAATGATACAATGCACTATAGGTGTTCAACGATTCATACAAATCGCCTTTGAGCGTCATTGTTATTGATAACATCGAGCGTTTGGTTGGTAAGTTTTGTCGCTGCAAAAACCATCTCTTGTAGGGAAGCACTAATAGATTACAGATTGGGTGCCTATCGGACCTCGATTCTCAAACACTGTGTTGCAAGCTTTGCTAGTCTTGACCAAGAGAAAGCCACCAAAGGTAATTTGCCTCAGTAAAAGCGGCGTTATATATGTTTCTAATAGTCGATACTAGGACCGCCGATTGCTCGTTATTGGAACCACTACAGAAAGAAAGGTCCTGGAACAGATGGACATGACAGATGCTTTCAACTCTGAGATATATGTTCCCACAATTACCTCTCTAGAAGGTGTCGATATTGTGTTGCAGGTAAGAGAACAGGAAGTTACCTATGTTATCACATCAATAACTGACGATCTGCTTTGAAGCAATTGGGTCTTTTCACAGATGCCGAACGCAAGAGAACCTTGTCTCTTCTTAGCCAAGCAGGAATGGAAAATAAGCTTACTATCGGTATTAAAAAGCTTCTCATGATCATAGAAATGGCTAGACAAGACGCTGACAAGATTGAGAAATTTGTCAATACCCTCATTTCGTTGTAACCATTGTCTGTCTCTGTTGTAACAATACATTCAAATGAATGAAGGAATGAATGAATATACTATGGAATATGATATCTCCATGAGCCTCTCTCTTACTAGGAATTACATAAAGTTTCAAAATATTGTCATGTTTGGTAATTGAATGGCTGGTCTTATGTATCTCTATCCTTACGTAAGATTCTAGCTATTGAAACACATCTGCAGAGATATGGTATATACTGGAGAAAGGCCTGATTTCCTTCCTAGCAGCTTAATGAAAGTAATGACATTGTAAGGGATTAGCGCTCATGCTAATTTCTTCCCTGTGAAAACAGTTATGAGCGGTTGAGCCTTTGATTCCTAATTTTATTAGCAACCAACATGATTTATAAGGATAAAGAAAAGATAATTTCAATGTACATTGCAGTATATCGACACTATTAAGCTGGATATTCATTAATTTCTCCCATGCGTTACGACTCCATATTTGTTTGTTTTTCTGTCTTCCAGGAAACATAATCATCAAATAAAACAGGCCCTATAGACAAACGTTAGAATATGTTACTGACTAGCTCTCTCAGATAGGGAACACGCGTACATGAAGAAGTATGGTCATAAGTGGAGAGGTCGGGAGGCAAAGAACAGAAAAAGTCCAGTAGACTTGACCATTGATCTATGCAACAGTTGGTTTTGAACTTGGTCTCACTATGTATACCATCTTCGTACCTTTGTTGATAACTTTTACTGGTTTTTCCGTCTATAAATAATCCCACGTCAGTAGTCCTGCAGCATGGAAAGGATAAAAGAATGATGATATTTACCTGGAGAAACTCAATGAATGATAAAATATCTGGGTATCTGGAGTTGTTGAGCAGCACTTGCCACATAGCAATAGCCACCTATTTTGAAAAATACAAGTCCTTAGAAAGCATACAAGATCTTCAAGAAGAGAAATTCCGTACATCAACGTCCATGCTTTTCTGTCCTGGCGATTTTCCGTATCCGAATGCAAACTGATATAATTTTTTGAATGTTTGTTCGTCTTGTAATGAGCGTTCCAGTGTCGGAAGGATATTTCGTAACTTTTCTGGTGTGTCGACGCTGGAAAGGAGATAAGCTTATTTAGCAAAATTTCGATAAACGACGCACATGTTTTGGACGTACTTCATATCTTTCATTCCATGGATCCATTCCTCCTTTGCAAAGTACCCTAAATTCGCAAGAAGATAAATAAAAATAGTTGAAGATATTTCAGTGCATGCGATCAGATTCCTACCCATCCGATTAGCGTTCATTTTCCAGGCTATAAGGATAGGATAGATCTGAAAAGAGTGAAGTTGGTAAAAATGTTTTACAGTATGATTCCTAGTAATACGTACGCTATCTAATGGTACTTGAATCTCTTCAAAGAAAGCTTGACAGCCCTCTGGAGAAATGATCTCTGGATCGTCTGGATCGCAGTGTCGTTTGAACCATTCGATTACCAGATCAGACTGAATTGCAGGTGTTACACAAACTGCTTTGCAATGTCATTTGGAGGTTGTTATTGATTCCTAACCTGCGACGCTCGTGCCTTTGTAGACGCATTTGTACTGTTACGCGTGAGGAATAAGACAAGGACGAATCAAAAGTATGCAAGGATCTGTACCTTGACTTGGATCTCTGGGTCGTTGCACTCGTCTTTTTCTTGTCTACTCGAGACCGTTTTGCTGCGCCGTCTATCGTCTGACTCTTTCTTTTGGGAGGCATTACGAGCTTGCTGACTTGCCCGGTTGCAGATCTTCAATGTCAACAGCTTGAACGTAAAAAGCATGCATTTTTTTCGAGTTCGACTTCTGGGCCGTCGGAACGTCAACCCAATTTGGCAAGTCGCGAATACTTTAAGAGATCCCTCCATAATGGTTCTACATAGCAACAGATTGATGGAGCTTTCCAATGTAATATATATACATATATAGTTTAAAGGAAAGAGATTGCGGAAAACTACGCAGATTTTTTGACTATTCGTTGACTCTCATTGAACGGATGAATAGTCATATCTCTTATTATTGTTGTTGACGATAGAATCATATCCACGAGAAATGGTGATCTCCATCAGATACAGGTCCATTGCAAACCAGTAGCAAAGTTCGACAAGAATTAACGCTATTCACGTGTACGAAGCTTGTTCATCTAAGCAAGTTGTGGAAGAGTTTATTCCTTACAGCGAAGACATGTAAACCTTTGATTCCCATTACTTGAAGGTTGAGACAGAAAAAAAAAAAAAAATGGCAGCCTGCACTCTGTAGGGATAGTTAATTCTTTTCTGTTTTCTTGCTCAATGCCCTGACATAGTTTCTGTGTTATGCTCTTTTTGTCATCCAATTACCTACCATTAACTTTGATATCCTCAGGACAATCGGGATACTTCTATGCACCTTGACATGATTATCACCGTGCTAATGAATACAATAATTCAACACCAATTATTAGGAAATAACTCTATAGAGGAACAGTAAGCATCATTGTAAAGTATTTTCTCAATTCTGTAAGACTGTTGATGAAGGTGATAAACTTCAAAACCAGTAGATAGTTGTCCGCCGAAGAAGAATAATTATTGTCCAGAATAGGTTGATATCAGAAAAATGTCCGCTAGCCGTTGATTGTTGTCAGGATCACCTCTACATAAAAACGATATTCCTCCTGGCTTCTTACCTATATTATTGTCTCGTAGCTATCTTCGAATTTACATCCATCTATTCGTTTGCCATGTCAACTCCTGCAAGCTCTTCAACAGAGATTTCAAGCACTACCCGAGTGGATATCATCGAGAGAGTGCAAGAGCGTCTGGAAAACAGCCGCATGTTTGTTAGCAGTGGTGTCGATACCGTCATGTCACCTATACTTTATGGCAAGAATCCTCAGGGACTAGATACCTTTCTTCGTTTTGTGGAAAACTCGCACCTCGTTTCTGATGAAACCATGTGCCAATTCCTTGGTGCTGTAGTTGATCCCAACGGGCACGTAGAAAGAGCAACCCAATTTTACGTACGATCAGTCAAGTTCACTTGTGCGGAAGCACGCCAGATAATGCGCGTTTACTGCGACCCGTACTACGACAGGCCATATGCATCCTCATTTCTGGACTCGCTGGCGGAAATTCCGGAAGAATCACCTGTATATATGCGGTATGCTGGCTGCACACATGCAAGCACGCCAACCCAACGAACAATCGATGACTGGAACTACCGAAGTCCGAGACGGCTCACGAACGTTTGCAAGGTTATCAAAGACATGTTTCCACGAAGACTCTTCAATGTCTTTAATCTTCAGGCCTTGCAAGTCTCCGACCACGAGTTCGACTATCAGCGAAAGGTCGATGAGATCGAGCAAGTCTTGATACATATCCTGGGACGAAATAGACTGCTCAACAGCCAACCTGGTGATAGCTTGCATTATAATTTCACTGTTGCTCCTCAAGACCGTCTCCACATCGATCTACCTGAGGCTAAATCAAATCTTGTACAAAACAGCTCGTCTGGCCACCAAGAAGTAGCTGACAAACGCACCAAATATCTCTCAGTATTCGATGAATACAAGCCCGAACTCCTCAACATAATGGAAGAAGCAATTGTAGCACAGTTGACAGACGAACATATCCCCCAAGCGACCAAAGTGCTGATTCCTTCCAATGATATCTTTGTAGAAGGATTCACACCAATTTCCATATTCTCGGACCATATCACATTCGAAGCATTCTCGATGCTACGAAGCGTCTTCGACGGTTCCGCCACCGGACACCACATTACGAATCTAATTAACCAGGCCCTTGGGACCGAGCTTTCACCGGCCAGACTATCCTTTGCTGATCTATGGCCCATGGCTTGTCAGTATATCGAATTCGACATGCATGGCAAATTCATGGGCCGCTATTATAAGGTGATTAAACCTCTCATTGTACCAGCGATCTCGTTTGACGCTGCGGCGGTAGCAGTATCCAACTTCCACGGGTGGTAAGTTTTAATGAAAGCAGTCTCCCGTTTCTACACGTAGACCTTGAACTTGCTAATAAACATTACTTCAAGCCTGTCACTAGGTCCTGACGAATATAAGCAAATCATAGGCGATTTAAGAATTATCAATTACGAGTCTGATTTTGACTATTCGTCTCCTAACGACGCAGCTCCAAACGCAACATGCTGGGCTGTCTGTATTGTGCGTTACCACCCAGCGTTTTTGCGCTCTACCGCGGTCGACCCGGCTCTTGTGCACCTATTTTACCTTGTATGGCTGAGGACCCTGGTGGCTGTAGAGTGCGCTCTCCAGCTACTGAAGGCGGACAAGAGTGCACAGACTCCTGGTACCCTGGAATTTGCGGAAAGATTGGACGAGTATACGCTACAGAAAGAAGCCAGCATCGAGCTCGATGCAAGGTTGAAAGATGCAAGACAGCAAGTTATAGAGCTACTTAAATGGAATGCGACAGGTAACTGCAAAGTGACCAAGACGATACAATGCTGTCAGGCGCATCAGATATTGAACTTTATATATCGTATTAGGCCGGTTGGAGAATTCATGCATTCGCGGGATCGTGCCGGGCGGCCGTCTAACGAGCGAGTCTGCAAAAGAGACTAGCCTGATAGCAAGATCGCGCTACGGCGTCATCCAGGGTCCACCAAACTCTCCAGCAAGAGAGCAGCAATGTAACGAACTTGTTCGGTCAAACTGCTATGCTTTTCAATGCTGTCCTAGTTACCGAAACGACCAAAGCAAATGGAGAAGGTGGTTCTGCAACCTGGACGAGGATAAGGAAATCTTGCAAGCGGTACGCCACCAGGCGTAAGTAGAAGGAGTAGAAATAAGCATTCCTGATGTGCGACCTTCCACGATGTACACCTTTTCCCAAAAGTAATGTCGCATTTTGTGAAATTTTATAATACATTTATACACCAAAACGACAAATTGCAGCGACATTAATTTTTGGAAAAGGTGTACTACCTCTTGCGTCAATGCCAACCTCCGGCAGGCTACGACCATAACGACAAGACTTGGCTGCTTGATGCCACAAACGGCAAGGAGCGCTGAGTCAACGTGCGAAACAGATGCGAAATAGCCCAAAATTCATTGCAGCACAGAAGACGCGTAAACGAACGCACTGGAAAAAAATTCGAGAAGAAAATGCGGTGGAGTTTTTCAGCATGGTACCCATCCGCATAAGGTCACGCAGAGCCGGAATTTACGCCCGAATTCCTGGAGAAGACGAGCCGAGATATGACCAGAATGGTTTATATATCTCACCAGCCATCAAGCAAGAGGAATGCTTTATAGACTTTGATCCCAAAGTCGATCCGCATGGTCTCGTATTTAAGGATAAAGACTCGCAGCAGGTTTTGTGGGACACGGACAACAATGTGGTCAGGATATCCGACTGGTACCTTCTTGCGACTTCTCGCGATGTGTACTTTGAGCTCTTTGCGACCAGTTATAGCGGCGCAAGCAGCGTTGAAAAGGTCTTTTGATCCCATGCAACTACTTTACAAAATGTGGAAATGATACGCAGAAAAAAGCAGTATTACTGTTTACACACAGTCGGGATTTGACGATAACATGCTGTTGGAAAGATTGCTTCGATCCATGTACAACGAGGCTACCGAATTCGAAATTTTATATTTCGAAGAACATTCAAAGGATAAAAGTCTGTAGGTAGATTTGCATGTATCTTTGCAGATTAATATACTGACGTGACAATCTCTGGTCGTGTACAGTTAGCGAAGCGAATTCCAAGTCTAGATAGCCGCATACAAAGAAGAGGCAAAAATACAAGAAGCAGACGATAGTGATCTAATTTCCAAAGTATGAGGATACACAGCAAGGTCCATCTACAGCGCCGGCCGCTTCACCTATGGATACAGCATCGACTTCCGCCTCAGTCCGTTCCCCAATGAGCCTCGTATCATCGCAGGGACCCGAAGAAGAGCAAGCCGAAGCGGGGCCGTCAGCGCCTCCAAAGAGGCAAAAGAGAACAAAAGGAAGGACGGGACAGTATTCTGTGAAAAAAGATGCTTTGTACCTGGAATGGTGGGAGATTTACCATCCAAACCAAGGCGATACCGCTTATTCGAAACATCCCGACCACGAAGATTTGGTGCAAGAATTTGAGCAAGTGTTTTCAAGGCATGAAGGAGAACAAGAGACAATAGAAGATATAGCGGCATGGAGAAACATCTTCAAAGACGGTAAAACCAATGCCATTGAACCAATGCTCAAGAGATATGGGTGGAAGACTGAAAGCATCCATCTACCGATAAGTCAAGGCGGTGGACGATATTTAAAGTGGACTTCTACGAGAAACTTTGCAAACCGTCTTCAAGGCGCTTGAGCTTTTTCCACTCTGTTTCATTTTCCGTTGTCGTCGCTTGCTTGCCTTTTGTTTTTCACTCCATTTACTCTCTGTTTGATATTATTCTTCTCTTTTTCTTTGTCTGTACTTTCAATTTGAACGATCTTCTCCACAGTGATCTTTACAATCAATATAATATTCATACAATTTCGCAGATAATATTCGAACTTACATTGTGTGCGTTGCTTTTTATCGTTATGGAAGACAGTTGGTCAATCATCGTAATTAGATTTGTCTTATCACGACGCTAGCGTATCTTTGGAAATTTACGTAAAAGTATACTTTGATTTGCCTTGCGATAGCGTGGTATATATTTGCGTAAATTTATTGATACAGCAAGAAATTAAATATCAACCTTCAATGAAGGGGTTCAGTCTTTTTCTGATCTGATCAGATATTCCTATACATCTGTAGACAGTGCTCATCCAATTTTTTCCTCTTTATCTTCCACGATATTAACTATGCTCATCGTACATTTTACGCCGAGTGAAAAGAGAGTATTGACACACTGGCCTTTCTTTGGTCTATGTTTTCCTACTCCAAGCTACCAAGGGTCGGTACATTGTTATCAGCGTTCAATAGCTGCATACAACATTCTACAGCCACCAAGGTTCTCACCCAGACAAAGTAGAATAATTGTACAAGAACCAGCAGATCAGCAGCTCTGGGTCGCAGGAAGGCTGGGTGACAATCCACAATAGAGATAGACGAATAGTCAAAATCAGAGTCGTAATTGGTAATTCTCATATCGCCTATAATTTGCTTGTATTCGTCAGGACCTACCGATAAGCCTTTAGAAATATTTATTAGCAAGCCCAAGGTCTACATGAGGAAAGGGGAGATGGTTTTCATTAGAACTTATCACCCGTGAAATTGGACAGAGCTGCCGTCGCAGCATCGAATGAGATCGTTGGTATAATCAATCGCTTTATAACCTTGTAAAATCGGACCATAAGCTTGGTATACAAATCGATTTCAATATATTGACCAGCTGCTGGCCACAGATTAGCAAAGGATAGTCTGGCCGGTGAAAGCTCGATCCCAAGGGCTTGGTTAATTACATTGATAATGTGGTGTCCGGTGGCGGAACCGTCGAATGCGCTTCGTAGCATTGAGAATTCTTCAAATGTGCTGTTGTCTGAGAAGACGGAAATTGGAGTGAAACCTTGTACAAATATATCATTGCTAGTAACAAGTACTTCAGCCGCTCGGAGGATGTGCTCATTTGTGAACTGTACTGCAATTGCCTCTCCTTCTACGGTGTGTAGTTCAGTCTTGTATTCATTGAATATTGAGATGGTATCGGCACGTTTGGCAGCTATCTCTTGGTGACCAGACGAGCTGGTTCGCATTATACGATTTAGTCTCGGGTAGATCGACATGATTTTGGTCTTGAGGAGCAGCGGTAAAACTGTAATGTAAACAACCGCCGGGTTGTCTGTTGAGCAGTCTATTTCGTTGTAGGACATGTATCAGGATTTGCTCCATTTCATCAACCTTGCACTGATAGTCGAAATCATTGTATGATATGTGCAAAGTCTGTGGGTTAAACCCATTAAATACTCTTCCATGAAACATGTCTTTGATAACATTGCAAGCGTTCGTGAGCCGTCTCGGGATTCGATCGTTCCAGTCGTCGATTGCTCGCTGTGTTGGTGTGCTTACATGCGTGCGGTAGCCGACGTAACGCAAATATCAGGGAATTCTTTCAGCGTCCAGAAACGAGAATGCAAATCGCTTGTCGTAGTATGAGTCGCAGTAAGCCCGCATTATCTGGTGTGCTTCCGTACAAGTGAATTTGATTGATTATATATAAAACTGGGTTGCATTTTCTAGGCGCCTGTTGCGGCAAAACACAGTATCGAGAATTTGGCACATGGTTTCATCAATAATGAGGTGCCAGTTTTCAACAACCCGAAGAAAAGTATTCAGTCCCTGAGCATCCCTTATCAGAAAGTATAGGTGACATGATGGTATCGACGCCGCTTTTCAGAAAGATGCGACTGTTTTAAAGACGTTCCTGTACTCTCTACGATATCTACTCCGGTAGTATTTGAAGTCTCGGCTGAAGAACTTGCGAAAGTTGACATGGCATTTCAAGAACAGCTTTGCAGAAGAGCAAGTCGGTGCGCGTAAGTCCAAGAAAATATGAGACTATAGCATAGGTAAAGAGCCTGATAACTCCCTCGATTGCAAACTCATACCTTAAAGACGGTAGAAAAATAAAAATGATGTAGAGAAAACAAAGACATTGGATGGAAAGAGAGAGCAGTGTATTTGTCGAGAGCAGTATGAAAAAGTATTTGTAATTCGCGAATAGATCATCTAACGAGAGAGCGAGCAAAGAAAGTGGAGGGAGGGCGGGTACGATCATTTGATCCACTGGACTCTCGGATACTGCGGTCTCCGCCAAAAGAACCATTTCCATTAGCACATATCATTTATATGCGATTAGACTTCCCCTTTATAATCATATATCCGTAGAAGAGGTCATTCATATCGTTATGTCCAACGATAGACAATCGGGCTACCGTCTCTGTAGCCGATCAACCGACGTCCTTTAAAACTATTCCATCCTACAGGACAGAGGATCGCCCTTGAGAAATCTACGGACACCCAGAATATCTAAGGCGTCCCAATCTCTGGTTATCATCCAGGATTCCTCTCGTCATTCAGGAGGGGACTATCTCCCAAGACATCATGTAGACATATAGACTGCTAGCGGAGGAAACACATCCGAGATTATAGCGACGCTGCACGTCCTCCAGAACTGAAAACCAGTATAAATATCTCCATAGACAAAAGAATAAATCGACACCTAACACCTCCGTCACTCGTGGTTTCTTCTATGGATCTCTCTTCGTGGTTCTCTCCGTGGGTGTGACGCAAAAGGATAGCGTTACGACAGTGGTGGCAGAAGGTTAGCCTTGCAAGACATCAAGCAGATGTCGTGCACAGACTTCAAGCATTTCCTTTTTTAATTGCTCCAAGACCTTTCCTTTTTGTATGTATTGTCCTCTTTATATTTTTAGTGTTCGTAAAAGGTATAATTACCTGACAAAAAACTAGAGAATAAAGACACTTAACTACCTCATATCTTCGTGGTCTTTTCTCTGTGGGTTCGTAACGCATTACGACACCGAGATGGAAAAATATAAAGAGAATGGGAAATAAAAAGAACGACTCCTATGGGACTCGAACCCACAATCTTTCGATCCGAAGTCGAATGCCTTATCCATTAGGCCAAGGAGCCCAGATCGTTGTTTTAAGCAATGGACTTAACATCTTAACGTAAAACTATAAATTTTTTGCAAAATCTGATTGGCATGGACCCCATGCCTGGGCGTGGGCAGTGAGCATGTTAGTGCTCTTTGCCGACCTTCTTCGCCAATCTTGCTAATCTTGTGAATTTCTCCTCCCAAATAATTTTCGTTTACCCTTGAGATAACTCCCCACGGTTTGTATGGATCATAGGCATCTGTTCGGTGTGTTTTGTATTTCTTCTCTTCTATTTTGTGTCTCTGTGCGCGGACGTGGCTTGCCTTTTTAGGCGGCGACTTATCAAATTTTGTCTTATGCCACGACCCTTCGAAGAATAAACGGGAGGTCTTTGCACCAGAAGAATACGTTCAAGTAGAAAAGGAGTGTAGCTCAACGTGGCTACGTTTTTGCCAACAAAAAACAGAAGGATTTGTATTTGTGTATGCTGTATCCGCTAGTGACAATCACTAGTCGCACCCACGTACATAATCCCTGGCTATGACATTCTAGTCATTAGGACTCAGTACAAAGGACTTCCAATCTATGGTGGCATTGCCGAGAGCGGGATCAGTAACTTATATCGCGTGCGGCACACTCAGAATTCGAGTATGAACATGGAGTATTGTTGCAATCGTAATAAAATTTTAATTCAGTCTCACTGGATATCTTTGACCGACTTTCCTCTGCTATTTTTCCTCTATAACACGCGATTCTACAGTGTAACTCGAATTAGCGACACGGACGCACATCAGCACAGCAAACAGCTGCAAGCTAAAGAAAAGCAAAATCTCAAGTATCATACGTGACAGATTTCTGTATGTCGAATGCCTTATGGCAGTATGGAACGACAACAACAGCATTAGCCATAAGAACAAAGGATGACGAGTGTTGGGATCATGGTATATTGTAAAGTGTTAGCTTTTCTATCGAGAAGCCACCGTGTATTATGTTTTATATACTCTACAAGGGTGTTTCCCTCGCTCTTCGGGAGCACGCGCCAATGCGTTGCGATTGTTCAGGCCTCCCTGGCCATCGGCATTGTCGGTGGAGCTTCTCCAATTTTTAAAAACTTGTTAGTCTTATTTGTTTTTTCTTGTCTGACTTGGAGAGCAGTATATTTCTGGATATATTGTGTTCCCTGATTTTATAGCAGAAGGAAAACATATTTTGGTTTTCCGTTGTTATAGGGATGGTCAATGTCGTGTCTGACAGACTGAATTCCAATAGCAACGGAGTAATCGCGTGCTTGACAGGAATTTGAAAACGGTGAAATCAACGGAATTTAGAAAACAAGAATGTCACTTCTGCATTCTAACAGAGAATAGCGTCAAGGACAGTATTGTAAGACATAGTGTATCCTTGATGGTCAATCATCCAACCCACATCCTAAATTCCAATACAACCGGAATCCACGACTTGTTGTCCGTTTTCTATTGTTTGATCTCTATCCATATATCACAGCTTTTTAATTCTGAAAAGTAAAAGTCTGAGATGTTGATCCAATTACGATTTAACCGATATTTCTTCTTGATACTCTTCTGCTTGTGGTTCTATTCCAGCAGTATATACCAGACATGACAGATGGATCATTCTTAGGATAAGAATCTTTGGAGAGGAAAGCAAGAAAGTGCAACATATAATTAACCATGGGAAAGGAATCGAGATGGGAGATATACAATGATATTGGAATATGCGGAAAGAGTGGTTGAGTGTACTATACAAAATGAAGGGAGTGTCGACCTGAATGCAAGTTTAAAAGATGCCAGAGACCACGTCGTAGAGCTACTTAAGTGGAATGTGATAGGTAACTGCAAAGTGGCCAATACGATATCGCAAAAGGCCGGTTGGACAAGGCATGCCTCCGCGGGATTTACCGTGCGACCGTCTAACGACCGAGTCTGCAAAGGAGACTAGCATGATAGCAAGATCGCACTACGGTGCTACCCAGGGTCCACCGAACTCTCCAGCAAGAGAGCAGCAATGCTACGAATTTATTTGGGCAAATTACTATGCTTTTCGATGCTGCCCTAGCTACAGAAATGACCAAAGCAAATGGAGCAGATGGTTCTGCGACCTAGACGAGAATAAGGAAAACCTGAAAGCTGTGCGGCTGCAGATGCAAGTAGAGGATGTAGCAATATGCATTCCTGATGTGCGACCTTCCACGATATACTACCTCTTGCATCAATGCCAACCTCCGGCGGGCTACGACCATAACGACAAGACTTGGCTGCTTGATGCCACAAACGGCAAGGAGCGCTGAATCAAGGCACGAAACAGATGCGAAATAGCCCAAAATTCATTGCAGCACGAAAGACACACTGGTGAAGAAAGTGCGGTGGAGTTTTTCTCCATGTATTCATCCGCATGAAATCAACAGAGTCTGAATTCCTGGAGAAGACGAGCCGAGATACGATCAGAAAGGTTTATATATCCCACCAGCCATCAAGCAAGAAGAGTGCTTTCTAGACTTTGATCCTCAAGTTGATCCGCGCGCATCGTCTTGTATCCAAGGATAAATACACCCAGCAGCTTTTGCGGGACACGGACCACCATGTGGTCATGATGTGTCCTCTCGAAGTGTATATTTTGAGCTATTTACAAACATTCCGGAAGCCAATAGATTACTGTTACGACTGGTTACAGCGGAACTAGCAGCTCTTAAAGGCAATTTAATCAAATCAGACTGCTATGTAGGATGTGGCAGCACTACTCAAACGAACGAAGCACCTCGTCTATGCACAGACCCAGGATTCGACGATAGTATGCTACTCGAAAAATTGCTCCGGTCAATGTGTAATGAGGCTACAAATTTCGAAATCTTAACATTTCGAAGAACATTTACAAGATAAGAACCTGCAAGTAAACCAAGCCGTATCTTTGCAGATGGATATATCGGCGTGACAATCTCTGGTCACATACAGTACATTAGCGAAGCGGATTCAAAGCTTAGATAGCCGCATATAAACAAAGAAGAAGCAAAAGTACAAGCAGACAGTAGTGATCGAATTTCCTAGATACGAGAATACATCTACAAGTGCGCCTCCATCTACTCCATCGGCTGCTTCACCTATAAATACAGTACCAAGCCGCAGCTACTCTTTGCCTTCTATCCGCTCACCGATGAGCATATCATCGTGACAGGGAGTTCGAGAACAAGTAGGTCCGTCGGAACCACGAGAGAGACATAGATCAAAAGGGAAAAAGGGCCAGTACTCTGTGCAAGATATCTTGTTCCTTGAATGATGGGAGACGTATCATCCAGAACAGGTTGCTGCGGCATGCTCAAATCATCCGGAATACCCAAACTCGTCGACGAGTTTGAAGACATCTTCTCCGGACCTGAACAGGATGCAGATATACAAGAAGATATTACAGCATGGAGAAGCATTTTTCGAGATAGCAAGGCGAATAATATCTCGCCTATTTTGAGGAAGTATGGCTGGAAAACCGAAAGCAAGCATTTACCAAAAGTCAAGGTGAAGGACAATACTTGAAATGGACGTCCATAACGACCTTTGCAAACTGGCCGCGGATTTAATCTTTCCCATCCCTTTCTTATTTTCCTCTGTGCTTGCTTTTGTGTCGGGTTGTCTATCACTCCCTTTTGCTCCATTCTCCATTCTATTTGTTTTTCTTCAAGTTCAATGATCTGCTCCACATTTGTCTTGGCTCATACAGGTCCGCATGATATTCGAACTTGTATGCTATGCTAAATTGGAAAATGTATACATTAATCAGTTAATAAGAGGTTGCCACCGATAAGACCAATCCATTTCATCCAAGAGCGACGCAGCAGACAGGATGAATTTCATCTTGCGACAAGGTCGCAAAATTTCCTCCTTTCCTAGCCAAGGATATCATGTCCAACCCTTCCAGAGAAGAATTGGAGCGCATGCGGATCGCCATGGAAGGCGAATCGGCCTGGGATCGCATGAAGCGCAAGTCGCGAGAGGAGCCGCTTGTACCCGCAGGCAAGCTTGTCGTGTTTTTAGGATTTTGGTACATAACTTTAACATGTAGTTTGGCAGGCGTGGCCTTGACGTGCTTTGCATTGATTGCAGCCACGGTTGGTCTCAAGACAGGTAACCGTGCCTATGCAAACAACATGTTTCGACTCCGTGGTATGTATAATGAATTCTTGGATACTCAAGAAGTGATACTAAGTATGCAACGTGCATATACCAGTTGCCGCGCAGGGTTTCACGGTGCTGGCGATGGTTGGCGGTTCGCTATATTACTCGTACAAAGAAAAGGAAAAAGCAAAATCATCATCGCAGTAATACATGTGCTCTTGCTTCAGCACGTTCCGTCTCTGTTCTCCATACCGCATTTAAACATATCACAAGGATAGATTGGGTCACCTTGCAACATTTTAAAGAACCAACGGGTTGCTGTTGTTTCTGTCATTGTATTATAGGTTTCCCGGTAAACCTAATTTGTCATTAGAAAGAATGATTTACTCCAGGAGCGCTCGAATGACCTTGCCTGTAAGCGCATCTATATCATGCCAAAGAACGTGGAGTCTAAAACTTTCTTGGACATATTTCCCATCTGTTCTCAAGCATGATCTTTAAAAGCTTCCGGAAATCTGTGTGCTGTCAGTCGAGTCTAAAACCTTTTTGACATGTATTTCCAATGTGTCATCTTTTGATCCATGGTTGTTTCGTTCATTCCGATAGTTTTCCCGTTGTTCGTGGAATCTTGCAACAACTTTATTTGGGGCGCTTTGGAATTACCAAGGTACATCCCTGCGGGGATATCTGTGCTTATTTACTTGTATCCTAGCATGAATTCAATCATGGCCTTGTCGGGTGCCCAACCCCGCGTTGCCGTGCGCATGCCTGCAGTAAGGCCGTAAAATCCGATCATGTGTGAAAATTTGAAGAGTACAGTCGCACGAACTCAAGCAACCTTAATCCGCAAACACTATATATATGTACTTTTTTTTTTTCAAGCTCTACTCCCTCTACCTTTCTGCATTTTTCTTTTTCTTTTCGGTTCAATTGTCTGCTACTTGCGCAAAAGTCAAGCATCCATCTTCTTGTCCCTTCCACGTTTATTGTTCACTCTGCAGGCCTTAGGTCATGACTCACAAACCGACTGTCGGTATTATTGGTGCAGGGTACGTGTTTTCAACAACTGCTTGCTTCCTGTAAATCGTGCTTACAAGGCCGCGTTGCGGACCCTATAGATTTAGTGGCATATGCGCCGCTGTGCAGCTCAAGAAACAGCTTGGTATTACAGCACAAATCTTTGAAGCTTCAGATGATATTGGCGGGACCTGGTATCACAACAAGTATCCCAACTGTGCGTGCGACGTTCCGTCACACCTGTACTCCCTTAGCTTTGAGCTAAATCCATGTAAGCGCCAACAACGTATAAAAAGTTTGCGTGATTATAGCACTGATATTCCCTCTCTCTCTTCCTTGTCCTTTGCGCCAGCTTGGTCCCAACGATACAGCTCACAGCAGGAGATTCACGAGTATCTAAAGGGCGTCGCGGAAAAATATGATATCTACAGTCAAACGAGCCTCAACTCCAAAGTTGTCCAGGCTACATGGATAGAAAACAACCGTCAATGGCGACTGGATGTTACAGACAGCAGAGATGAGGCTAACTCCGCTACCGTGTATTTTGATATCATGCAAGTATACACACTGGCTGCGTATACTGAATGGACAGCTCTGGATCGTCTAACCTTTTCGTTACTCTAGATTTGTGAGTGTCGGATCGCTCCGTGTCGCGCGTATACCAAGGGAGTTCGAGAGTTTTGACGGGCCTATCGTGCACACGGCCTACTGGGACTCGAACATGGACTTTACAGATAAACGAGTTGCGGTTATTGGCAGCGGTGCTAGTGCCGTCCAGACGATCCCTGCCCTTGCCAAGGTCACAAAAACCTTGTATAGCTACCAGCGCACACCAGCCTGGATTGTCATGCGCAAACAGCGTCACTATTCAGATTTTGCAAAGTCCGTATTTAAATGGGTGCCTTTTGCTGCTAGGCTATATCGGCTATGGATATTCTTACAGGCAAGTCAATGCAGGACAATGAATAGCCAGTCAGTTCACATGGGATTCGTCTTTTCTAGCTGGAAATGCTGTATATTCTTTTTGGATATGCCCAAACGTTCCTTGGCAAGCTTGCACGCAACGGATTAGCCGCGGAAATGCGTAACCGTATCGAGAAGCAGGGACGCGCAGAATTGGTGCCTCTCCTGATACCCGACTATCCACCTGGCTGCAAACGTTTGATAGTCTCTGAGAACTACTTGGAGGCGCTCTGCCAAGAAAATATAGTAGTTGAAAGGAGCCCCATCAAGCAAATCAAGGGTCGCACCATCCTCACTGAGGACGGCAAAGAAAATGAATTCGATATTTTGTGTCTTGCTACAGGATTCGATGTTCAAGGCTTTTTGGGTCAGCTACAAGGTATGTTCTTTATAACATCATACAGAAACATGCAAATTTATAATGTGTATACATGGTGGCGTTCGAGTGCGCTTGGTTATTTGTACTCGCCTGTTTTGCACGTGAATATGCACTCATCTCTAATTCTATCTAGTCGTTGGCAAAAACGGTCAATCACTCAATGAACTTTGGCGCGACAAATTCCCAGAGACTTACAAGTCGGTGCTTATCAATGGCTACCCCAACCTGTTCATGATCCTCGGACCTAGCAGCTTGCTAGGTCACAACTCGGTCGTAATCATGACAGAGTGGCAAGTATATCAAAATAAAATAGATAAAACATCCAGATTTCAGTTCATTATTTTAACAGAGCATCCATCTAGCCAAGTCAATTACGCTGTTCAGTGCATTAGAAACATGATCAAGCGAGATATTGCTGCAATCGAACCAACAAAGGAAGCGCAGGAAGCATTTGTACGTGACCTCAAGCAGCGCTTTGAAGGAACAACTTGGAAGGGTGGTTGTAGCTCTTGGTATCTGAATTCCCAGGGCGAAGTAACAGCTCTTTGGTCTAGTACTGTCATCCAATTCTGGTGGTTGCTCCGCAAAGCCCCCCGTTTTCAAGACTTTACACTCTATGAACGTCCCTAGAAAAGTTGATAGGTTTCTACAGAAAGAATCAAAATCGTACACAGATATGAAATTAAAAGCGAACAGTTTCATACTCATACACCCAAGTAGAAATTAACGTTGTTTATTGATCCATAGATTCATGGCGACGGCAGTTGAATATTCGCAAAACTGGAGCCTCCTGGTATGCGCGGTTGCAGCCCTAATGCTACAGGCTGATACATTAAGTCACTGATCAAGTATATTTTGCAGCATGTTAATGGAATCTTCTGGCAGTAATGAATATAGCGGGAGTTACAAATAAGCATGTGTCAATATATCATTATCGTAGATGCATGGTACCCGCTCTCATCAGTAACCTGATATTGATTTTGCTCTCTTTGCTTTAGATTTCATGTTACTCTTCAAAAGATAAATAGTATTGCTTTGGCTTCATCCCTTGTAGTAAAATGCTCGCTGCCAATGAAATCACTTGTCGCGAGAGAAAAGCT
Organism: Rhizomucor pusillus; assembly: GCF_041956525.1. Taxonomy (NCBI): domain Eukaryota; kingdom Fungi; phylum Mucoromycota; class Mucoromycetes; order Mucorales; family Lichtheimiaceae; genus Rhizomucor; species Rhizomucor pusillus. The sequence continues at coordinate 499,351 of NW_027192145.1, read as the reverse complement.
CGAGATAAACATAGGACAAGTATAGAACTTTTTGAGGCTCGTTGTAAAGTTTGAACACATTTCTGTATAGAACTAGCTCTCATATGTTATGGACTGCTTTGGAATGGCAAAAAATGCCTGCATACAGCAGGAAAGATTAATACCATGAGAGAAACGGATCTTACGGTTCCTCCTATATTCCTCCAACTATTATTATGCCAATGGTAACTGCACTAACGGCACAATATTCGGGCATCCAACTAGACAAAAACTTATGGCTCCCGTAATTGAACTTGGCAACGAAAGCGTCGCAAGCGTGATCAAGTCCTGCAACTTGTATTACACTGTCAAGTAATATCTATGATAGCAATACTTGGCAACATGCAACAGGAATCGTACTTGCCAGCACTGTCATAGACCCAGCTCCTTTTAAATGTCTGCATAATCAATGTAGCACACGCCGATGCAGGACTCGAGATCTTCAAATCCAATAACTCTAGCTATGCGAATTCACAACAAATATATGTTTTAATACAGCATTGATGTTTAAATGAAAACAAGGAGCCAGGTATGAAGCTAGCTAATTTATTTCTTGGAGGCCTTCTGGGCAGCCTTGGTGACCTTGCCAGACTTATCAACCTTCTCGACAGCCTTGATGACACCGACAGCGACGGTCTGACGCATGTCACGGACGGCGAAACGGCCAAGAGGAGGATATTCAGTATAGGCTTCAACGCACATGGGCTTGGTAGGAATCATCTTGACAATTGCGGAGTCGCCACTCTTAACAGCTTTCGGGCTGTCCTCAAGTTTCTTACTATTTTTTCGAAAGCAAAGCAAGGTAAGTAAACAAATGTAAACGATCCAAGAGGTACAGGAAGGTTAAAGAAGTGAGTAGCCATGACAATGTCAGGTAACCATGGCAATTTCGAGACTTTAACCTCCGACCTCCAAATTTTTCAACTTACCCAGAACGACGGTCAATCTTCTCAAGAAGCTCAGCGAACTTGCATGCAATGTGAGCAGTGTGACAATCCAAGACAGGAGAGTAACCAGCGGAGATCTGACCAGGGTGGTTCAAGACAATGACCTGAGCAGTGAAGGAAGCGGATTCCTTGGCGGGGTCGTTCTTGGAGTCAGAGCAGACGTTACCACGGCGGATATCCTTGACGGAAACGTTCTTGACGTTGAAACCAACGTTGTCACCGGGAACACCCTCAGCGAGCTGTTCGTGGTGCATTTCGACGGACTTGACTTCGGTGGTCACGTTGGCAGGAGCAAAGGTGACGACCATACCAGCCTTGATGGTACCAGTTTCGACACGGCCGACAGGTACGGTACCGATACCACCAATCTTGTAGACATCCTGGAGAGGAAGACGGAGGGGCTTGTCAACAGGACGGACGGGGGGATCAATGTTGTCGATGGCTTCCAACAAGGTCTTGCCGGTCTTGTTACCAGCCTTGGTTTCCTTGGTCCATCCCTTGAACCAGGGCATGTTGGGGGATTCCTCCAACATGTTGTCACCGTTCCAGCCGGAGATGGGGACAAAGGGAACAGCCTTGGGGTTGTAACCAATCTTCTTGATGAAGGTGGAGACTTCCTTAACAATTTCGTTGTAACGAGCCTCAGAGTACTTGGTGGAGTCCATCTTGTTGATGGCGACGATAAGCTGACGGACACCAAGGGTGAAGGCGAGCAAAGCGTGTTCACGGGTCTGACCATCCTTGGAGATACCAGCTTCGAATTCACCAGTACCGGCGGCAATAATCAAGATACCACAGTCAGCCTGGGAAGTACCAGTAATCATGTTCTTGATAAAGTCTCTGTGACCAGGGGCATCAATGACGGTAACGTGGTACTTGGGGGTTTCGAACTTCCAGAGGGCAATGTCGATGGTGATACCACGCTCACGTTCGGCCTTGAGCTTGTCAAGAACCCAGGCGTACTTGAAGGAACCCTTACCGAGTTCGGCGGCTTCCTTCTCGAACTTTTCAATGGTACGCTTGTCAATACCACCGCACTTGTAGATCAAGTGGCCAGTGGTGGTGGACTTGCCCTGCTGGAGTATTAGCATTCAGTTGGCATTTGCAACATTCGTCCAACACTTACGGAATCGACGTGACCAATAACGACGACGTTAACGTGAGTCTTCTCCTTACCCATGACGATACTTGGCTAAAAAATCAATCTTGAATGAGCAATTCTGCATCTTCAGTCCATTCTCGATGTCTATATCGATGGATGGATAATGATGGATGGACGATGATGGATGGACGTAGACTCTCACCTTATCGAGTAGATTATCGAGTAGAAAAGAATCCGATAACTTACTGTGAACCTTGGAGCAAAGTGACCCCAAAGAAACTCCAAGCCACACTACTGCCGCTATATACCCCCACTTACCCGTAGTTTCCGTATGCTTTGCACAGTCTTTTAATCTTTGAAATGTAAGCGGCTCTATCTCTAATAATAACTGGGATGGCCCAAGTTGTTGATAGCACTGGGTTGTCCGCTGTAAGTTCTTTCAAGCTGAAGCCACCAGAAACCATTCAGTGCCTTATGCTGCAACTTTTTTAATGCTTGAATCTTGATCCGATAGCAATAAGAGCAATATTATTTATATAATGACAAATATGGTTGTACTATCAGTCAACGAGGATGACATCTCTAAAATTGCCAGCATCCTTTTCAGGCTTTTTCATAGATAACATGCGCCAATGCTCTTGCAATGCCTACGGGTAGGTGGAGTGTCCCGAAATTATATGAAAATTAGTTGGATGTCCGTATCAATACCCTTGCGCGGAAAGGTAAGTGCACTGTAATAATATCTTCCTACCACTATATTTTTATATCAATGGGTACTGATCGGAGGTGTCCATTGAAAAGTATTTTTGCCCAATAAAAACTCCAATCCTCTCTCAAAACCAATGGAACGGCTTCTAGCCGTCTGAAGATTAATATAATGCAAATGACAAAGGTCACTTTATAATGGGCTTCGCCTCGAAAGAGGATGTCACCATAGATCGACACTTCGAATTTGCGGCCATGAGATGGTAATTTGTAATGAACGTTTCGATCCACATATGGTTAAATAGATCCTATTTTTATTTCATATCATTGAACTAGACCAAGGAAACTATACATATGAAAGGTTTTGATGTATATTGGATGAGGAAAAGATGCATAAACTACAGTTCTCGTACTGTCCACTAATAATAGACACTTCGAGAAACCCGGCGGACTAGCCAACTTTGATCATCCGTATCTCCAAAATTACTCATGATATCAATCTCAAATTAATTCTGAATATTGTTCACATGTCAAAGAGTATACTAAAAAGCATTTGCAGATGATTTTTCATTGGGGAGATATGTGGGCTCAAAAGTGTCCATTAATGGACACTTTCCCTGATTAGTACCCTTTAAGGAAGGAAAAGAGAATCAATATTTATGCAGAGGCTGTACATTCATTCTCCTGACATAACTGAACTTGCTCTTGAATATGCCATGTTGGCCTGCAAAGATAGATGGCCTTAATCTTCTAGTAATGAGTAAATATCCAAAAAGAATATGTGGAACGCGAAGCAGATGATGCTTTGCAAGGGTATCTGCATCATGTCTGCATCAGATCCAAACTCACAACAAGGAGGTATATTAATTTGACGCACAACCCAAGTTTCCTTCGGGAGGAGCATTGTGCGCGGTCCTAGTTCCTGTATGGCGTCATTCAGGTATCGTTCGCGTGGAGGATAAAACTCCTTTGCATATTCAGCTTGCTGCGTCGAGAGGCAACAATTTTTTGACGTTACAGTTTCTCAGATACCCGTCCATGCCTGCAACAGACAAGGTCTCGCTGCCTGGTAGACCCGTTTTACGGGAACGACGAAAACAAGTGAGCTATGCAGAGAGCGATGCAGAAAGTGATAGTAGCGGCAGTGCAAACGTGAGCGGTTCAGACGACAGCGATCAATACGAGTACGACGAAGATAGTAAATCAGACAATGCCAATTCGCACGAGCCCGAGAATCCTCTGGCATTATTAGCAAAACTCAAAGCACGCAGACGCAAACGGACCTTGCAACTAGCAGCTCCTTCAAGCAAGAAACAAAAGATCAAGCGTGTGATCACACCGAGATCTATCAAACGGCAAGTCCGAGTTGTTTGTTTTCGATACACTTTTTGCTAACGTAAACGCTCATTTCCAGTCTCAATGCTGTTAATACTATAACGCCACTGAAAAGTCGAGCAGTAGACTTGTCACGGCCCATGACCAACTTTGAACGTGCTAGAGAGCGTCTTCATGTCTCAGCTGTACCCGACTCGCTGCCATGCCGAGAAGAAGAATTTGCAGAAATATACGAGTTACTACGAAATGACATTGAAGGCGGCACAGGAACATGCATATGTAAGCGATAGTCTCCAACATGTATCATAGAGAGTTTATATTAAGATCCATCTATCAGACATATCTGGTGTTCCAGGTACCGGCAAGACTGCTACTGTCCACGAAGTTATACGGCATCTGCAGCACGATGCAGAAAACGAGGTGAATAGTAAACTTGCAATCACGAGTAAAATCGTGACTGACAACTATTCAATTACTACCAGGAACTGCCTCCGTTCGACTTTGTAGAGATCAACGGTATGAAGGTGACCGATCCAAATCAGGCGTACAGCATATTGTGGGAGTGTCTCAATAAGCAAAGCACAAATGATCGTCCTAAACGCGTTACCTCAGCGCACGCATTGCAACTGTTAGAAAGCAGATTCAGCTCCAAAAACGCAAATCAAAGGACAACGTATGTAGACCCTGTGGCAAAAAAAAGAAACTTGGAAATTCTGACTAGACTCCCCACAGCGTTGTCTTGATGGATGAATTGGACCTGATGGTCACGAAAAAACAGACAGTTATGTACAATTTTTTCGAATGGCCCAATCGTCCTGATTCTCGGCTTATTGTCGTTGCTATTGCAAACACGATGGACTTGCCTGAACGAATACTTACCAACAAGGTTTCCAGCCGGATGGGTAAGATAGATACATTGCCATTGAGATTCAACGACATATTTTAACGCGGTAGTCGTTTCAAAGGTCTCAGACGAATTAATTTCCAACCATATACGTACGAGCAGCTTGGCGAAATTGTCAGATCTCGTCTTGAGGGTATAGACGCATTTGATCTGGAAGCCATTAGTTACGCAGCACGCAAAGTGAGCGCCGTCAGTGGAGATGCACGTCGCGCACTGGATATTTGTCGACGAGCGGTCGAAATTGTCGAAGAACGACAAGGTGCCAAAAGCCATGTTACTATCCACATTATCACTGAAGCTATTAAAGAAATGCTTTCTTCGCCTTCCGTCGCATTCATCCAGTCTTGCTCATTGCATCAGAAACTGTTCCTAGTTTCTGTGTTACATTGTATCCGACGGACAGGATTGGGCGACGTCGAATTTGGTGATGTTGTACTGGCACACATGCAGACTTGCAAATGGCATCACATTGAAGCACCAATGACGAGCGATCTCATGCGCGTATGCGAGTCTCTCGGTCAAGCACGTGCACTGGTTATTGAAGACGGCCGGATGGATTTATCTATGCGCATGTCTCTCAATCTCCTAGAGCAAGACATCATTGTCGCCTGTAAAGATGATCGCATTGTTGGTCGGTTATTGGCCAATATATCATAGAAACAATCCATTTCAGTATTTGGTCAATGTACTTTGTAGATAACTTTTTAAATCTTTAATACAAAATTGCTTATAAACATTCCTTGATTTTTTGCTTCCTTTAGTCTCCAAACTCTATAAAATGACAAAATGCAAATGCTGTAAAAGATTTCTTTTCGTTTCTTGCTTTTAGTGATGCTTTCCCTTGGCGTTCTTCTTCTTGTTCTTGCGTGCACGAGGGGCATCATCCTTTTGAATGTACTCTAGGATTTGTTCAATGGGCATATCTCCACGAGGAGCGTGTCCATTCTGCGCTGCAGACGCGCTGCCGTTGGTGGCTGCACGACCTGATGGACGGGCTTGCTGTGCTTGCGCAGCACGAAGCTGCTGCTCGCGAGCTCTCTGAGCAGACACGATGGCATTTGAAGTCAACTCCTTGAGCCACATGTCACTCTCCTTTGTTCGTGGATCCTCAGCTCCAAGCTAAAGCAGTCGAGATTTAGCACAGAATCTTTTTCTCCAGCGGTCAATATGTTCAAGTTCAATTTACCTTCTTGTCAAACACGTTAAAGGCTACACGCTCGGCATTCAGTGCCTTGGTAAAGTCGCCTTGCAAGGTGTAAGCCTTGGCCAACACGTGGTATCCAGTAGCAACGAGTACGTGGTCCTGGCCCAAGATATCCTCCTGTGTCTTGCAAGCACGTTCGAAGAACTTGGCGCTGACAGGATAGTCTCGCAAAGACTGCAACATGACACCGGCATTGTTGTCGGCGGTGGCAGAGTCTGGGTGGCCAGGGCCAAAGACCAGATCCCAATAGTGGAGAGCATGTTTCAGATATCGCAACGCAAGCTTGGTACGTCCAGCAGCATGCTCAAACAATCCAAGGTTGAGATAATGGTGCAGTGTTTCTGGATGGTCAACACCGTTGGTGCGCTCGGCAGCAATGACCGCCTTGCGCTGGAGTTCCAGGGCAGCTTCGCGGTCCTCACTGTGATGATAAATCATTGCAAGGGTTGCATAGCACTTGCTGGTTTCCGGATGTAGCAATCCATATGTCTGCTCGTGCAAAGTCAAGCTTTCCAAGAGCAATTCCAAACCAAGTTGGCGGTGGCCCTGAGCCAAGCTCATCTTGCCCGCTTCGAATGTTTCCTCAGCAAACATGCTTCGAGTAGTTGCTTGCTTGATAGTGGGCATCAAGTTCTGAATATCATCTGGAATAAAGGTCGTGGAACGGTATTTGCGCACGGGAGCTTCGAGTTCTGCAGCAGGCTGTACCTTCTTACCCTTCTTGCCAACCTTTTGCTGCTGCTTGTTCTTTTGACGAGCATGGAATGACTGAATGGCTGCGTCTTCGGCGACAATAGCAGCGCGTTCTTCCTCAGAGTAAGCATCGAAACGGTAGTCTCTGGCAGCAAGTTGGATACCGACTCGCAAGCAAATTTCACGGAGCGTCGGCAACGGCTTGAGCTCCTTCAATGCTTCCTCTTCAAGCTTGTATCGGAAGCGGGTCAAAATCGCATGCCGGATCTCGGCACGCACAGACTCTGGCGTGAGCTTGGTCCACTCAAGCGCGTCCTTATCGGCACCCTCTGGGACCTTGGGCTTGGGGTTGGCATTGATTTGATGACCAAACAAGCAGTTGAAAAAGTGAGAAATGCAATATCGAGTCTCCACAATGTCGCAGGAAGCCAACAGTTTGCGCAGAATACGTTTGCTAGAACGGACAACCATTTCTTGAATGGCCAAACGTTCAATATGTTCAATGCGCTTATCTTTGCTGATAGCCACCAAGCGAGCAATTTCACCGAGGTATCGCATATTGATACCACGGCGGTGCATAGCCTTGGTCAAAGCATCTCCGTCGAGTGGAGAAATGGCATAGGATGCAAAGTCGAGAACAAGACTGGGAATCATTTCTTCCTTCAAAAATTTGGAGGCTGCGCGAACGTTCTCTTGTTGCTTCAAAGCTTCAGGATCATCATGCTTGGCATTGGTAAACACATCAGGATTGAATGTGAGCTTAAACTCGCTGATATCGATCTTGATATCTTCATCTTCCTCCTCTTGCTGCTCTTCCCCTTGCTGCTGTTCATCAGACTTTTCCATGGCCTTATCCTCGGACTTTTCGTTCTTGTTTTCTTGCTTGTTATCGTTTTCTTTGGCCTGGTGTTCCTTTCTCTCCTTTTTAATTTCTTCAGTCTTGGCCTTGACCCATTCTCTAAACTTGTGTTCCCAATAGAGGCTCATAAGTTCCGGTCGCAGGAGAGTCAACTTGTGTGGGTAGGCAGGCATGCCATCCTTTTCAACACACTCGTTCTCTTGGAACTCAATATCCACAGGATTCAAGCGGTACAAGTCCAGCATGTAGCGACGACCATCGGCGCCAAGCAGACCTTTGGTTTCCACGGAAGTATACAATTCGACCTTTTCGCCCTTGCCATCGATCAGAGTGTGAGGTGCCAAGTGCAGCGACTTTGCAATTTCTTTGCCAAGATTTTCGTGGAAAGTTCTATCTGCAGAAATCTGGTTGCCGTTGTCAACAGATCCATAAACGATCGAGTTCTCGTCTTGTCGTCGGAAGATGCCAGGCACGATGCTTTGTGCAACGACGCGGACACCCTTGTAGTCGATGACCACGGTTCCCAGCGTGTAGAGTCCTTCGGCGTCCACAGTGTTGAAAATCTTAACACCTTCAAGGTCTTTGCCGGTTGCAACGTGAGCAGCCTCGTCGCCACCCAAGCTTTCAAACGTGCCGCGACCATCGCTGCCTTTGCTGAAAAAAATGTTATTATATACATACATGTGGGATTCCTCTGGCTCAAGAGGGTTCAGTGGTATGACTGAACCGTCAACGACAGCCATGGCTCCTCGCACAGCAGCTTCAGTGAATTCGGATTGAACCTTGTTGATCAAGCGCTCGCGCAACACTCGTTCCTGCAAAGTTGACTTGGGGAGCTCACGATGCGATTGTAATTCATCGTTCCAGTCCCGCAAGGACTCGACTGCATCTGTTCCGAAGTTGAGCAAGGTCTCTGAAGGGCGCGAAGGGTCATAGACATGTTCAGGGGCTTGGACAACCCATGGGTGTGCTGGAAAGTATGTGTTGACAGGCAAGACTTCGAGCATATGGTGTCGTGTAATGAAATCTTGGACCTTGACAAAATTGTTAGCAAAATGCTTGGAGACTTTTTGCAACAAGGTGATCAATGAGTGTGCGGGTTCGAATCCCTTCTTTCGACTAGGATCGAATTTGGAGGGTGTCGAATTATTAACAAAGAATCCATTCGTTGATGCTGTAATGTGGAATGTATCGTTTTCCAATGTTGTGACCAGAATATACATGAGATCGCCTTTGAGGCGTTGAGCATGAGGAACCGGGTTCCAGCCCGATAATGCAATGGATCGCAAACACTGTGGTGCCAACCGATTGAAGCCTTCTGGCACAAATTCTGAAAGCTTTGAGCGGTCATCCAAGTTGACATTGGTGAATGCATGCTCTGGGATAGGGTCAGTAGAGAAAAGATCCTCGGGCGTCTTTTCCTTCTCAGGCACGATCTCCTCATCTACTCGAAGACATGAGTATACTTACTTTCTCCCGCGTATACACCCATTACAGCCTTTTCACCTACCAATTTCTCCCGTGACAGCGGTCAGGAAAGAGATGCCGGCGTCGATACCAACAGCAGTGCTGCTAGGGCGATAAGGTCCACCCAATAAATCCCGAAGTCGGTTGATATGCAAACGAACATCGCGCTCGGTATACTTGTCTGAAAAAATACACTTAGTTTACTAGAAGATTTTGCCAATTATAGCTTGTTTGTACCTTCAAGAAGCTCGAGGGTAGTTTCCGTAGTGATACCTTCCACCTCAGCTAATTCCGCAAAATCGTTCAGCCGCTCGCCGTTTAGTGCTAACGAGAAGCAAGAGTGTGCGCAAGTCTCGGGCGACTCCATGATCGACTGCTTAATGTCATGGATTGTCTCACGTGGGCTGGCCTAATTTTTGTTTTTGCAAGTCTTGCAGTTTAGTACCTCGAGAATTTATTCTTTTCACCCTGCTACCAAACTTACGATAACTTTAATCTCTCCAGCGCCACCGGGAAGCTTCACAGTAAGCTGGAAAGTTTCTTCCGCCACAACTATCACATTATGCCACGTGAGGTACTAAATAAAACAGAATTGTCTCCACAACAGAACGTTTACCTTCCTCTGCGGGGACCGCCTCTTGCTCCTTAGGTACAGGCTCTTGCGATTGTTCGACCATGGCTGTCCTAGCAGGCGTCAATGTCAGCAATTGTATGCAGCAGCCTTGGCCTGTGACATAGGAAACTACCAAAGACGAAAAAGTCAAAAAGGTCAAACGTTAGAGAGTGGGGGTGAAGTTGGAAAAAATGTTTGCTGTCACAGCGGAGCGAGGCTGCCCGATGCTCTGCAAGCGTGAGTAACCTTTCAAAGGAAAATCAACGATGAAATTGCACATTCGAAGTAGAATTTTTGGATAAGCCCATTTTTGCTAAACCTCTGCTCAAAACCGTCTGCTGCTCATATTCCAGATGGCACTAACTGATACATGGCAGCTTAAGAGCTTATCTGCCAGTAGATTGTGTAATAAATGGTACGGGGACGGAAGCACGCTCAGCTATATATAAATCATCACCCTATTTTCTATTGGAATCGAATCTTTGTGATTACAAGGAATGAGATTTTGATACTGAAAATACATAGATATCATTACAAGTTTCTGAAATCTGCAAATTGGTGTACATTTTTCAAACCCCAAAAGAAAATCATAAAGATTTCCATTACATACAATTTCGTTACAAGTGAAAAGTACAACAAGCTCTGAAGATCTCAGAATTGTATAGCTGTTCTTAACAAAGTAGCTCTTGCGCCGGCTTGCTGAGCGACGATGAAAAGTGGCATGACTGCTTAAATGAAGCATAGCTATTCCACATTATCTTCTGTTTTGCTCCTCATCAGCGCCTGATCAGCTATGGGACAAATATAAGCAGCGTCTTCTAATAGATTTTTTATGCTCTGCAGCAGTTACAGCGCATCTAGATAAAGAATTAGCCTATCAAGAGACGCTGATGCAGATAGAAAGGATCATTTTGCACAGCGGTTCGTCATTACAGTAATATCCGTCAATGCCATCTGCAGAGCATTGAAGATTCATACAAACCACAGCTATCGATAGGTCGATGGACTAGCAATCTGACACTAATACTGAAAATCAATAATTCTACTCTTTCATGTAATTGCTTTCTAAACGAGCGAAATTGCTGTCGTTTGGAATAAGCTATTAGACAAAAACATGACCTTGATAAAGCATGCATCATAATCCTCGCTAACTCAGGTGCAGCATGGATGATTCTGGGAATGTACCTGCTCCACACCGTATCATTTTCTGTGTTGCCATTTTGCAAGTATGTAGTCTGAAACAGGTTAATCATAGGCTTCAACTCCTTCGAAATCTATAATATCCTAAGAGAATTGTGTCCACATCGTATTATGAAATGAAAAGATGGTTTGGGATCATATTATTCAATACGGAGTATACATATATAATTGAAAAGATTCACAAACTATGCTATGATCATTTCATTTCTAAATCCCGGATGTTGGTCATGCTTAACAATGTTTTCATTGTTTATTTATAGTGAGCATCCCTACGTAGTTTATCACCTACCACAGACTTGTAGGGGCTCTTATAAAGTGATAAATACCTGTATTGCATTGGTCATTCGTTGTGTTGGAATCATGTTTGGAAACATCGTTATCTGTGAAGAATAATAAAAGCAGCTCAGTTCTTGAGGTCGTGCCGTTTGGGACTTCACTGATTATTATTCAGTAAGGCAGCATTAGAAAGGTGATGGATTGAAAAGTAACCTTCATTAATCAACATCTGCTTCTTTCAGTGTGTCCCCAGGTTTTTCGCTTGGGTTTCCCTTTTTTTTTTTCTTGCGCCTCGAAATACCATTAAAGAAAGGATGTTATACCGTCCACAACCCTGGATGAGTGGCGGTCCCTGGCCGGGCACCAAAATACCTTTGGGACGTTATTCGTATGTCTTCCGAATAGGGTTTGGATGCTGGCTATCTTTCCCTTTGTCATGCATCCCTCAATGTGCAAATACTCTCCTTCATAACTTGTTTTCGTACGTTCGACGCAAAATTATTTTCAATAAACAATAGCGGCTATTTGCAGCAAGAGCGACATTCAATTTTGGAAACAATGTATCTCGGAATTCGGGACGGGCAATTATTGCCATGCGTCTACTGCGCGGCGTGGAGACTTACAAGCGTTCTTTTCGGTGGAGTTCCATCCATAATTTGTGCAAACTTGTCGTCACACAACAATGTACAGACGCTAAATCATTTAGAACGATCGATGTCATCGGATCTCAGTTAGAGGCTCACTGCAGCCCAGATCAAGTGATCCATGGAAGCAAATGGTTACACATGGAACTTTTGACAAGCAACTTCTTGCAGCTCTGGGGGAAAGGGGTTTCTGGTGTCGGCCACTGGGAGCAACTCCGCTCGCTTTTTGGAAGTCTTTGGGGCCCATGTGAAAGAGAACTGTCGGGACGAGACGCCACCTCTTTCTTCAGTATATAAATTCTGTTCCTTTTGACTTTTCCCTGTCTCACATAAACATTGGAGATCGCTTATGGTACCGGAACCATTTGTCAATAATATTGTTTATATTGTGGCGCTTGCACAGACGGCAGTTGCGCCGCTTGCCTTTGTATATTATATTTATTATATCGCCACCGAGCGTCCACTTTTCATCACAGGTTACGCTGCGACCGATGCACTTTTGCATTACTGGCTTGGATGCGAGCTTATATTCTACGTCTTCTTTCAAATCACGCGCAGTCGAATGCAGCAAACGCTACCGGCAGTTTATCCGGGGCCCAAAGAGCGCAGAAGCCTGTACTACAATTGTATTTCAAACATTGACGACGTGGACGAATGGCTGACTGGCTGGTTCATGAAGAACAACAATCCCTCGCAACACCCTAAACTGTGTGAAATCCGTCGCGAAAACCTGGCAGAATGGTATGTGGAATGATTTTAGAAATCCATAGAAACCCTACCGCTTTTTTTTCCTTTTGCAAACGAAATTGACGAAAACATTTCAGGATTGCATGGGCGTTCTTTGCCCAATCGATGGAAACCCTGTTTGAAGACGAGGCGTCCATGAAAGAGATGTACTGGATGATTGATGACTTCTCGCAGCGATTTAAAGTGAACTTTTTGCCTGGCTACGACGACGATATTGTTGCCTTCAGACTCACTTTGGACCCGGTGCAGGCATATCACAGACCATTCGCATTCTATTTGTTTATATTTGCCCTGACCTACGTGAACGGGATTATTATGCGCGCATGGGGTTTCAAGAAACACGGTGCAGAGATCCAATCATCCTTGTCATTTTGGTGGAACGATGCAGCAAACCCAGAGAGGAGCGAGCGCATTTGTTACTGGTTCCGGGATGGAGACAGAAGCAAAAAGCCCATTGTCTTTGTGCATGGCATTGGTCCTGGACTGTTGTTGTATCTGCGCCTTGTCTATCAACTTGTGGCCCTTGGAGCCCCGGTATTTTGCGTGGAATTGCCATATGTTGCGATGAGATGCGTAGAGGATGTCCCTACTATGCAGGAGACTGTACGGGATGTGGAACGCATGCTTCAGCATCATGGCTGCAACGATGCTGTATTTGTAGCGCATTCTCTAGGTACAGCCATTACTTCCTGGATGATCAAACACATTCCAAAGGTGGTTTCCGGCATTGTCATGCTGGATCCTATTACCTTCTTGCTACATTACAAGGATGTCTGTTTCAACTTTGTTTACCGTTTACCCGCCACCGCAAGCCAGGTAAAAATGAATTCCAAAACGGATGATGGAATTTCTAACTACATGGCTAATCTAAACTATTTCATTCAAAATAGTCTATTGTCAAATATTTTGCTTCCAGTGAACTTTATATAAGCTACTATATTGGTCGCCATTTCCATTGGTTCCAGATGGCCCTGTACGTGACAGCAAGGCATGGAAACAACCAGCATACGACTGCAATGCCAAGCAAAACCAGAGTCTTCCTTTCGGAATTGGACAATATTGTCCATTCACCACGCGTACACAAGTACCTCACAAAGAATGGTATAGATTCTGTTCTAATGCATGGTATGGATCACGGTTGGTTCTTGCTTAGAAGCGCGTGGCTGGAGCAAATTATTGGCACCGTTGCCGAGTATATCTCCAACTGATTTTTGTTTCTGTATACCTACATTCATTTATGCTACATCGCTGACTTTGTACATAACCCTCAAGCCTTATACCCCTCCCCGATGAATCTCTTGAATGTTACCTGAATAGTCGTAATAGTTTAAGATAATGTTTGTTGCCTGTTCAAAATCCGAGAATACATTATTATGTCGTGCGGTTGATACAGCACTGTAGTAAATTAATATTGAATGGAAACGAGAGCAAGTTTATATAGACAGTTGGTCAAGTATGTACAGAGCGGAAACAAGAATAGCAGAGAACTAAATCCGTATGTTTGTCGCATTTGAGATCATGCAGATACGCCTATTCGCTGAGCCAACCGCTGGTATTGCTCGCGTGCAAGCTTCCTTTGCCGCCAGATAACTAGAGAAACGGAGGATACTGCCACAGCCAAGTTTATAACCTAAAAGGCTTATACGTAAGCAAGTTGATTTGAAAATCAATCGCGCACGGCCAGCTATGCTTACCTCGAACTTTACAAACTTCCAATGCTCGATACGTTTCACGTGTGGACATCCGCGGAAAGACGGCAGCGAGATAGCATCGTAATCATAGAGAGTAGTTTGGTTTCGCATATACTCTGCAATATCTGGATCGTCCCATTTGCAGCGCACAGGCTGTTTGTTTCCGTACTCCATGCAATAAGGTGCTGTTTTCTATGATCGATATCTGCTTAGTCACGACCATTTCATGCATACAACGCATATTGTATATTTACCTTTTCAAATGGCGTGCAAACATCACACTCGCCTGTAGCCACGCAGGTGTAGGTGGGCGCTTCGATATCTTCATGCGAATGGGTATAGTTGCCAAGATGAGGTGGTATTTTCTCATTATCTTCGGATGCAAACGGCGGCGCACGTTCTAATATACTGGCGGTGCAGCATACTATATAATAAGCGATGCAGCTGGCGTTCCGCACGATCAGCTGTTTCCGTTCATGCAGCCGGTACTCTCCTGTCTTCTTACATGTAGACGATTAGAATGGAAGCACCTGGAGGTCGCCACATTGTCGTTTGAGGAAGGAAGAAGCGGAGTCCGAGTACTCCACAAACGTTGCAAGCTTTGACATGCAAAGGAAATCTCTGTGGGGATCATACAAGGCTCTCGATCCACGGACACGCATCATGATTGGCGTGGGTAAGCATTTGTAATTGTGTGCCTTGAATATCTCTATCCTGACTGTAGTTTGTGGCTAGGCGGAATGATCTTTGCAACAGCTGGCATTGTCGTGTCAGACTATCTCGAGCAGAAATTCCCGGCCACAGAGCAAGAAAAAGAACTCGCAGAAGCAATGTCACCAATAACTGTGGTTGACCATGAACTAAACAAGAAGAAATGATATCAACAGAAGCTAGCATATTTGCTGTCATTTGGACTAAATAACTAGACAAAAAATGACATTGATTCATCAACCTCTGTATTCTTTAGAATGAGCTTTCTGTTACGGAAAGCGTTGTGCATCTAGTGGACTGTATCCATTGAACCTCGGTTAACAGAGTACACGCCAATCCTCGCAAACCCAGATGTAGCATGAATCATTCTGGCAAAAAGCAGACTCGTCGCAGAAAGATCTTTATATAGAGTTCATGCCAGTCTCTTTCCACTTGCGAACGCAAGCCAAAACCTTCATTTTTGCCTCCTCATTGTTTCTTTGCACAGCCGGAGTTACGCTAACTTGATCGAAAGATTGCTTCATCTAGGTTAACAAAATGTCGATTTAATGGGGCGCTTAATAAATGTATGTGAATTTGCTGATTTGAAGGGACGAATCTCTCCTAATTTAAATATTCGCTTTACGCTATCCATTGAGATGCTTAGAAAGACTTAACTGCTGTTACTTGAGTCTACTATTTGCTACCATTGTTACAAAAAGATTACTATCATTCGAAAACCTCCACACAGTACTATCATTGTGTCTGCCTCTGCTGCTGGATGAACAGAAAAAAGATAACAGTCAGGTCTATTTCTGTACCATAACCGTTTGCACTGGTCCAAGTCAAAAGCAACAAGTCGTCCCAATAACCTATGTGCATTGATCCCCTAATCCCACTGAACTATCTAATCGAAAAGGTCGGTCGTTAATGGCGTGTATATCGGGGGGGGTGGACCTTTGATCCAAATGATTATGACATTATTTGCAGCATAATTCCAAATGCTCAAGCACCTTCCATCAGATAGCTTTTGTCACTCGGCTTGCATATTTCCACCTGGAAGGGAAAATAGCCAAACATCTACTATAGACAGGCGGTTGCTTAGCAGCTGGCCTCATAGAACGTGTTTAGAAATCAATTGCAAAATATGTTGATGTGAGCCATGATTTTACAGCGTATCAACAAGCAAGCGCATTATTGCATCGATCAAAGGATTCGAGCAAGGGTCATCCAGCCGAGAGAAAACATGTCGGACATGGCACTGCCAAAAAATTTTTAATCATTGCGAGCCCCGGCCGCTCTCCCCTTCCTCTGTCAACCATGTATATCACCCGTGCTATTGGCCGTTTTGCCTCTAGTGCATTCCGTGCCCCTCTCGTTGCCAGACCCGTCGGCGTGCCTGCCGCTGTCAAGGGTAAGCCACGCGATCTTGTCGGCTACAAATACCTCGTCAATAACATTTGGATCAGCTCGCACCTATGCCACAGAAGCCGCCTCTGTTGGTCACATTCGGTATGTACAGCATACATCTATGGATGAACATACACGCGCTTGCTTCAGTTATACTCAGTAATAATCTTACAGCTCCGTCATTGGTGCCGTTGTTGACGTCCAATTCGAGCAAGAGAACCTTCCCGCCATCTTGAACGCCTTGGAAGTCCAGGACCACGCTGGCGGTCGTCTTGTCCTCGAAGTCGCTCAGCACTTGGGTGAGAACACTGTCCGCACTATTGCTATGGACGGTACCGAGGGTAAGAGCGCCAAGGAAACGCGTTGCTATGCAACCATTGCCAATGCAAATATATCTAACCAAAAATTTCTGATATATTTCTGATATGTAACAGGTCTTGTCCGTGGCCAGAAGGTCCGCGACACTGGTGCTCCCATCACCATCCCTGTCGGCAGCGAAGTCTTGGGTCGTATCATCAACGTCATTGGTGAGCCCATCGACGAGCGTGGTCCCATCAAGGCCAAGTCCTCCCGTCCCATCCACGCCGATGCTCCCGAGTTCGTCGACCAATCTCCCACTCCCGAAATCTTGGAAACTGGTATCAAGGTTGTCGACTTGCTCGCTCCCTATGCCCGTGGTGGTAAAATTGGTCTCTTCGGTGGTGCCGGTGTCGGTAAGACTGTCTTGATTCAGGAACTTATCAACAACATTGCCAAGGCCCACGGTGGTTACTCCATTTTCTGTGGTGTCGGTGAGCGTACTCGTGAGGGTAACGACTTGTACCACGAAATGATGGCTACTGGTGTCATCAAGTTGGAGGGCGACTCCAAGTGTGCTCTTGTCTTTGGTCAGATGAACGAACCCCCAGGAGCTCGTGCTCGTGTCGCCTTGACCGGTCTTACCATTGCTGAATACTTCCGTGATGAAGAAGGCCAGGATGTGTTGCTCTTCATTGACAACATTTTCCGTTTCACTCAGGCCGGTTCTGAAGTGTCTGCTTTGCTTGGTCGTATCCCCTCTGCTGTCGGTTACCAACCTACCTTGTCCACTGATATGGGTGGTATGCAAGAACGTATTACCACTACCAAGAACGGTTCCATTACCTCCGTCCAGGCTGTCTACGTCCCTGCTGATGACTTGACTGATCCTGCCCCCGCTACCACTTTCGCTCACTTGGATGCCACCACTGTCTTGTCCCGTTCCATTGCTGAATTGGGTATCTACCCCGCTGTCGACCCTCTTGACTCCAAGTCCCGTATCTTGGATCCCCGTATTGTCGGTGAGGAACACTACGCTGTTGCCACCGGTGTCCAGCAGATTCTCCAGAACTACAAGTCTCTTCAGGATATCATTGCTATTTTGGGTATGGATGAATTGTCTGAAGAAGACAAGCTCGTCGTCGAACGTGCCCGTAAGATCCAGCGTTTCTTGTCCCAACCCTTCGCTGTCGCCCAGGTCTTCACTGGCTACGAGGGTCGTCTCGTCAAATTGACCGACACCATCCGCTCCTTCAAGGAAATCTTGGACGGCAAGCACGACAACTTGCCTGAATCCGCATTCTACATGCAGGGTGACATTAACGATGTTATCAAGCGTGCCGAACAGCTTGCCAAGGAAATGGGTGGTCAGTAAATGACATCTAAATGC
The DNA here is from genome assembly GCF_041956525.1 of Rhizomucor pusillus. Lineage (NCBI taxonomy): Eukaryota > Fungi > Mucoromycota > Mucoromycetes > Mucorales > Lichtheimiaceae > Rhizomucor > Rhizomucor pusillus. The sequence continues at coordinate 481,159 of NW_027192145.1, read as the reverse complement.
AAAAAATAAAAGATAGAACGTTTGGTTTTCTTGTTCAAAATGTATATCTGCTGCGTTGCAAATTCCAATTGACTGCTTCAGTAACGGCAAAGTACTACTGCTGTCTATAGACTGCTCCAAATAAATCGCAGAGAGCTATTCTGTTAGAGCGGTTGCAAAGTATCAAGCACTTCGTCGAGGCTGTCATGTTCTTTGGTGATTACTGGATGCCTTTGAGCATCATCGCATCATCGTCCGACCTTGGACGATTATGCAGATAGTAGCCCAGTACCTTGTTCGAAAGGCAGCTGAAGCATATATTCGTTGTAAAAGTCAATACGGCTCTGAGTACTGCGAAGCTTCGATATTCATCGGTCATCTGGAACTCTTGGTTGTTGGTGGCTTCTTTGGCAATACCGTCAGCGACGTGCGCACAGGCTTCTTAGGCTCCTCAATTCAAAACCTTGCCGCTCACATGAAAAGACACGTCGAGGCAGAATCAAACCTCATGACGCACAATTCCTGGCAACTTCTCTCGCTATAACCGTCTCTTACGTCACTATGGCAAGGCTCACGCAGGTCAGGATTAGTCCTTCCACAGTGCTCGATTTGCCACCGGCTGCCACCCGCTCCTAGCAAGTCTCAATACCATCACAACACATAGACCGGTCTCGTTTGTCCCGGCATGCTTTTCAAGGATGACAGCAAGAAAGAACGAGCACTTTACTATGTGTGGTTTTGAGAGAAAAATAACATCGTAGAAGCAGACGATAAATAACGTCAGACTTGAGTGTACCCCGACATGTGGACACCACTATGCTCGCCACGGCCCTCACTTAGAAACTAAAATACCTTCTAAATCATTATTAATAAAGTACCAGCAATCAATCAAATGGTGTGCGAAAAATCGGCGATTACCTCCTTTGCTGTTGATTGGATATGGCTACTTTTGAGGGTAGCAAACACTTTAAGCGATCCTATATCTTCTTTTCCGCCATCGTCTCCCTACAACTACAACTACTCCTACGTTGTCTCGAGCTAAAGGGGAGAAAGAAGGCCATCAGCTCCTACTTGGTAAAGGTTGTCAAATCGCTCGCTATGCTGGAGAAAGAGCCTGGGATGAATGATGCCCAAGCCAAGTTATCACCTACTGTACCGACGCTGAAAAGCGAGACGTTGACGTTGGTCAACGCAGGTTTCTCAGCTGCTATTTGGAACGCCAACGGCAATGTTATCATGGAGTTTGCCATATTATACCCACACTATAGTATTTGATATACGTTCATGAAGTCGAGTTGACAAGAGGCAAGTACTCAGTGAGATTACTAAGTATACATAAATCAGCCATAAATGTACTTTATTCTTGTCTCCGTGTAATTCATCTGCTTTCAGCCATGAGTATTCTACTTCATGTGAAACATGAGAATAGGAAGAGTCATGCGAGAACGTTGAAAATGGATTTTCCATGATATACTCTGAGATCTTTATATACTAGTCTACGGATCGGATCCAGATTGTATCGTTCTACAAGCTCACATCTATCGATTTCATTGCAATACACGGCCTCGTTGCCAAGAGTCATTCGCTGATATTTCCATAGGAAATTGGGTGTATCTCTTCTTGGACACCTCGTCTCAAGCGACCTGTCAGATGCGGAATCAACATAAGCAATCAATATACGACGGTCATCGTGACTGACTAATTCAGAACGTCTCAAACGTGCTGTTTTTGCTTTAGCCCCGTAATCCATCCAAAGATACTTATGACAACCACAGACTGTAAACGTCCAACGGTCTGAGTCAACGGAGCAAGCGTCTGTTATAACGAAAACTGCATATCACGACGAATACGAATGGCAGTGCAGAATCGCGACACTCAAGCGGCATTTGTAATAGCATTGTTTGCAACTTAGGCAAAGTGAAACGGATAACTAAACAATATCATATCATATCATATTTGCTATTGAAATCAGAGAACTATGTGTATTTTTCTATTATTTCCATCCGATTAGGTTCTGGGATGCTAGAAACACAACAACTCCTGATAAGGACATAAAAAGTTCGTCTCCAGCTCCACCCAGCTGGTGGAAATTGAGGCCGCCACGTCGACCGCCACGGAACTCCAGGCGCTCCTCTCTCCCTCATCCAAACTTGACAAGATGAATTTCGACGAAATTGAAGAGCAGGTAAAAACATCGAAAACAAAGTCGCATGCTGTGGAGGCTGGCTGAACAATTGAAAGGACGGAATCCGATTCTCGTGGAACGCTTGGCCATCATCGCGTATCGAGGCGACAAAAGCAGTTGTTCCTATCGCGTGCTTGTACACACCTCTAAAGGAACGTGAAGACTTTGCTGAGAGTCCCATTTGGTACGAACCTGTTATGTGCAAGGCTCCATGCCGGGCCATTCTCAACCCATACTGGTAAAGTCACAATTTTCTCTGTGTATCTACAGTTATGCCAACCATTGTGTTTAGCCAAATCGATGTACGCGGAAAGCTCTGGATCTGTCCATTCTGTTTGCAGCGTAATGCCTTTCCTCCTCACTACAAAGATATCTCCAACACCAACCTGCCCGCCGAGTTGCTCCCAAAGTACACTACTATTGAATATAACTTGAACCGCGTGGCACAAATCCCACCTATCTTTTTATACGTCGTTGACACTTGTCTCGAAGATGATGATCTCAAAGCCCTCAAGGATTCGCTTATTGTCAGCTTGAGCCTGCTTCCTCCTTACGCTTGGGTTGGCTTGATCACATATGGAACAATGGTAAACGAGAGACATGACTCCGATTACAACGCGTCAGCACAATGCTAATTGATATTTAAAGACTCAAGTCCATGAATTGGGTTTCGCTGAATGTCCCAAGTCCTTCGTTTTCCGCGGTACCAAGGATTACGCTCCGAAGCAAGTTCAGGAGATGCTTGGATTGACTGGGGCTTCTGTCCGACCTGGTCAACCTGCTGCACGTCCTGGACAGCCTCCTCAAATGAGCATGGCTGCCAACAGGTATACTACAAATCGATTTCTAGATGGATAAGTCTTCCTGTTTAACATCATGATTAGATTCCTTCTCCCTGTAAAGGACTGCGAATTTGTCTTGACGTCGATTCTCGAGAACTTGCAGCGTGATCCTTGGCCCGTTGCCAACGGCAAGCGTGCTCAACGCTGCACAGGTGTCGCTATGAGCGTTGCTGTAGGATTGTTGGAGGTAATTTAATTACTATAAATGCTGCTATGAAGCGAGACGACTGATCTTGGCGGTTTTCAGACCACCTTCCCCAACACTGGCGCTCGTGTCATGCTCTTCAGCGGTGGCCCAGCAACAGAAGGTCCCGGTATGGTTGTGAGCAACGAACTTCGTGAACCAATTCGTTCCCATCACGACATTGAAAAGGAAACTGCGAAGTATTACAAGAAGGCTGTTAAGGTACGCACGAATTTGATACTGGTATATTAGGAAACTGATAAAAGATCGTGTCTAGTTCTACGATGCTTTGGCTAAGCGTGCTGCAACAAATGGTCACACTATTGATATCTTTGCTGGCTGTCTGGATCAGATCGGTTTGCTTGAAATGAAATCAATGGTCAACTCGACCGGCGGCTTTATGATCCTTTCCGATTCATTCAACACTGCAATTTTCAAACAAAGTTTCCAAAGAGTTTTCCAAAAAGACAATCAAGGTCATTTACAAATGGGTTTCAATGCTACTTTGGATGTCCAGGTACGGATCTTGTTTATTTCTGTAAGCGTTTTATATACTAAAGTGAAATGCGACAGACTACACGTGAACTTAAAGTTTGTGGTCTTATTGGCCATGCAGTGTCTGCCAACAAAAAGTCATCGTACGTGGGTGAGACGGAAATCGGCATCGGCAACACTTCAGCGTGGAAAATGTGCTCCCTTACACCAAAAAGCACTCAAGGCATCTATTTTGAAGTTGTCAACCAACCAACAGTACAGTTCCAGCCTGGCTCCCGTGGTCTAATCCAGTTCGTGACGCATTATCAACATTCAAGTGGTCAATTCCGTTTACGTGTCACAACCGTCGCTCGCAACTTTGCTGAAGGTCAAAGTCCCGAGATCGCCAATTCGTTCGACCAAGAAACTGCAGCAGTCCTCATGTCCCGCATTGCTGTATTCAAGGGCGAAATCGATGACGGACCTGATGTGCTTAGATGGCTCGATCGTATGCTTATTCGCCTTTGTCAACGCTTTGCAGACTACCGCAAGGATGACCAGCATAGTTTCCGACTATCAGAGAACTTTTCAATTTACCCACAATTTATGTTCCATTTGAGGAGAAGTCAATTCTTGCAAGTATTCAACAACTCCCCTGATGAAACTGCATTCTACCGGTAAGTCAAGGGTCACCTCTAATAGACCATATCAACTGGTGTGACTGAATTGCCCTATTAGCCATGTCCTCAACCGCGAAAATGTGGACAATTCGCTTATTATGATCCAGCCTACATTGACGTCTTACAGCTTTGACAATCCTCCTCAGCCGGTTCTTCTCGACTCTATCTCTATTAAACCAGACGTTATTCTCTTGCTTGATACCTTTTTCCATCTATTAATTTTCCATGGCGAGACGATTGCACAGTGGCGACAAGCTGGATACCAGGACCAAGAGGGCTACGAAAACTTTAAACAGCTACTCGAGTCTCCAGTTTTGGATGCTCAAGATTTGCTGATGGACAGATTCCCTGTTCCCCGATACATTGTTTGCGATCAAGGTGGTTCACAAGCACGTTTTTTGTTGTCTAAATTGAACCCATCAACAACACACGCATCCAGCAGCCCATACGGTGTACCACAAGGAGCTGCTATTTTCACCGACGATGTTAGCTTGCAAGTGTTTATGGAACACTTGAAGAAGTGCGTATTAATATTTTGAGGTACTCGCTATTATCCAGCAACTAACCCGCTCATTCCTACTTCCTAGATTGTCTGTCGCTGGCACTTCTTAATGAAACTTTCGATAGAAGGATCCACAGAATCGAAAACCAAGTGTAATAAACAGTATTATTATAGTTTTGAGACTCTGACGGCATGTTCAGAGAGGTCTATCGGAAAGCTTAAATTCTTTGTCCAAATTTGACATCCTTTTGCTGACACTAATTAGGAAAAGGTGGACAACGACGCTCAATAGTTATCGATAATGACATAACGCTCATGTTTCAGCCGTAAGGTTGACGCACCAGTTTGGCTTCAACAATCGTAATGGTTACAGAGGAAATCTGAACTTTTGAGGCAGGATAACTCAAATATTTTCATCCAGTGGAAGACCGCTAACGATTAACAAATGTTTTAAACATAAAGATTGAACTTTCAGCAGTTCGTCTTCATCACAAAACAGTATGGATAGAACTGGACACTACAAATAAATCGTGGTATCTGAATTTTTGCCGGCAGATACCAGCTGGTATATGACAGGTATCTGCCAGCATATACCGGATCTTTAGGTGCGGTGGGACCCAAAGCATCTTAAGACTGCCTGTAAACGTTTGTACTGTTTATTTGTATAAACCCTTTGATCACAAATGTCTCTAGAAGTGTTAGGCTTTCGTAACAAGGGCTTTTTACGAAATATTAAACACATGATTGTACGTTGTTTTTATTCATAGCTTTATGGTCCAGAAGCAATAGCAGATGAGGTCTCATTCCTAAGCCACCAAGACCTGTCAATCTGGAGTTTCCTCCAGGGCAAGAACTAATACTCTCTCAGCTTGCAGCATGTCGAGCATCGTATGGCAGTTATGGACAAAGAACACACTCGGTGCCTTGCAGCGAGCAGCGCCTACCATGTACAGACCATTATCAACAGCGGGAGCACCAGCAGGTGTTGACATGTTTGCGGCATTCCGGAATAAGACACAAGCAGCCGACAGTGTTTTCAACGAAGAACGATTAGAAGAGGCCTCTGCAGAGCAGGAACTGCAAGAACCTGTTGGACCTAACAGCCCAGTAATTCTTCAGCTAGTAAACACAATTATGCGCGATGGTAAACGAGCGAGGGCACAACGTCTTGTATCAGACAGTATCAAGCTACTTGAACAGAAACTCGATGGTGAAGATCCATATCAGGTCATGCAAGATGCTATTGAAAGCGCTTCACCTCTTCTCAAGCTCGTAAACACGAAAAAGGGCAGCAAATCTGTTGCTATTCCTACACCTCTCCGAACACGACAGCGTCGTCGATATGGCATTGTATGGATCCTGGAGGAAGCAGGCCGACGACCGGAAAAGACATTTGAGCAACGCTTTGCAGCCGAGATCTTTAACATCCATCAAGGCAGCAGCGCCGTATTAGAAAAGAAGCTCAATTTGCACAAGCAGGCCTTGGCAAACCGTGCCAATGCCCAGGTTTCCTATAACAGCTCCTTAAACCCTGTACAATAATCAGTAGATCACCAATAAAAGACATATTAAAAACTATTACAAAGTTGCAAGTTACAAGATGAAGGAAAATGTATTTACCGAGAGCCAGACTGTGGGAATTGGACGTAGTAAAAAATCGTGTACGCGGGAATATAGGCAATTAGAGCGGTTCTTGGACCAAGAGTGAAGGGGAAGGAAGCATGAGCATGAAGTCCTTCTTTCACAAAACATGACGAAAACGGGTGTTCCACGTTACGACGAGTTGCCTATTGACCCCAAGTATCCTCCACACACTGCCTGGGGCGTCTGGGGCCTACATGATAATCTAGGCACCCTGAATTTTTTAACGGCAGAGCGCATTGCTCAGGTGAGCATAGATATCGTTTGCGCTAGAAAATGAAGTAGATGATGCAGATGCTGAGTGCAGAACCCAAAAAGGCAACGAAATTTGTTCGTCGAGGAGCCGTGTTCTCGCTTAACTGGGGATTAGAGCAGCCGAACCCACCTTTCTTTGGACGCAGTGCGATCCAGCACCAAATACGCGACCGAAGCAATGATGGGCGCAAGTTTGACGACGTCTATGACAACTTCAACACACAGTCGTCAACGCAGTGGGACGGTCTACGACACGTCTGCCACTTGAGTTCGCACCGGTTTTACAACAACGTTGCGCCTTCTGAGGTCACGCCAGGGCCCGAAGCAACTGATCGCCTGGGAATGCATTTTGTTGCTCGTCACGGAATCGCTGGACGCGCTGTATTGCTTGATTATGCACGCTGGGCTGAGAAACACTGCAAACAAGAGTTTAAACCGCTGTCTCGGCAAGAAGTTACAGTTGAAGAGCTAGAAATGGTGGCGGCAGAGCAAAAAGTCAAGTTCATGCCTGGAGATATTCTCCTAATACGCATGGGATGGATGGCAGCGCATCTGAAAACGCCCGAGGTAATGGCGGGCGCCAAGATACCTCAATGTATCGGTCTCAAAGCATGTCAGAAGACATTCAAGTGGCTCTGGGATCACCAGTTTGCTGCTGTAGCCTCAGATGTCATCGCGCTAGAGGCGTTCCCACCGCATAACTGGGATGATAGTCTCCGTAAGTAAAAGAACTATAATACTTTACTTGGGCTCTCACATGACTGTGATGAGATAATATATTTATTTATAATAGATGCCCAGTGCCTTGGAGGGTTCGGAATGATGCTTGGGGAAATGTTTTATCTCGAGGATTTAGCAGAGGACTCGGCCCACGATGGCGTCTATGAATATCTGTTTACAAGCACGCCTCTAAACAAGGAAGGAGGTGTCGCATCTCCTCCAAACGCCTTGTGTTTGAAATAATGGACATGTTCCCGGACCAGACACACAGACATCTTGTTGCCTAGATAGATGTTAGTGTGACACCAAAAGCGGATTAGGTTTTGATAAAGATCTCAGATGATGCTCAGGATCATGTGCATCGTGTATACAGTGATTTAAAAAGCATATATTGATGAGATCTGGTACGACTATCATGGATCCGGGAAAGTAAAGTGCAGTAGTCTGTAAAATTTTATATTAGTTCCGGCTATCTAAACGTATACTTTTTATGGTTGGGATTCCGGATGTCAAGTGATCCGCCTGCTGAACATCGCCAAGCTCGCATAGAGAGAGCAACGACGAAGCCAGACGAAAAAAAAAAAAAAAAAAAAACAAAAAAAAAAAAAAAAAAAAAAAAAAAAAATAAAAAATAAAAAGGGCGACCAGTTACCGATCATCCTGACCTGTACTCAACAAGACATTTAACAAGAATCAATCATGAAACAAGCTGGATGTAACTGCTGCTCGTAAGCTAAACTCGAAGGCACATAGCGAGTCAGGGATTAAATATGATGGCATTTCATAGAACCTGCCAAAGCGGTGCTCGATGCAACTGCAACTGCTCTTGCTGCAAGAAGTAAAGAGACCTGTTTACGTTTGCCGCTCGAATTCAATTATCAATCGGAACTAGTTCGTCTCGCTCATACATCATGTCCACGAGCTTGAGCGAAATGATTTTTTCTTTTTGGTTTCAAAGAAAATAATAAACTAGTTGTTCCTTATATCAGAATTGTCTAAAGAGAAATCTGCTATTCAGTGCATGCATTGGCCGTTTTTACTTCAAGGATGCAAGCTAAAGAGGAATACTAGTGATAGCTTCCGGTGTGCATATTGAATGGACGTATTTTGCAAATATACATCGATTACTTTAAAAACTATGTGTAAAGACAAATATACAATGAAGCTTGATGCACATGATAAGATAATATACGGCAAACGATGCCATAGAAATACAATGTTATTCATGGTTCTCTCCAAAACCTGCGCGTTGACGCAACGTCTGGCCTTTGATCTTGACGATTGAATAGAGACTGATGCCCAGAATATTGAGAGCTGCTAATATGACGCTCAAATACCCTGGACCTATAGTTTGAACAACAGGCTCAGCGATGAGACTGAGGACGCAAGCCATGCCCATCCGCACAACATTGGAAGCTGCCGTGACTGATGCACCCTTGCCTGGGATTGCATCCACGAGATATGCAGAACCTGCAGCGTATACTGTAAATATTGTTTTTGGTTAGAGTTTGCAGTAAGCAGCAACTGGGCAAATGTTACACAAGAAACCATACCTTGGCTCATACCAAAGCAGACGGTTCCAAATGCAACAATGGATACCCAGACGGTCCATTGCAAATAGACGCTCCAGCCGAACAAAAGGACCCCCATTGGAACAATAATATATCCGCCAGGCCTAGTTTGATGATTAGCGTATATTCGCAGAGATGCCGCCAATAAGTAAATATGCATGTACCATGCGTTGAGGGTCAGGCGATCTTCAGTTTTTGCGAGGCCTCCTCGTCTAGCGCGCGCCTTCTTGATTAGGCAGTCGGAGACATGGCCGGAAACAAGTGAGCCGAGAACATTGCCGATGCCGGCACCTAAGAAGCTAAGACCTACATTTGATTCGAATGAATAGCGTAAGGAGCAAACTACAAAGGACAGCATGTGGAAAGTAGCATGAAGCATGCGTCTTACCGGTTTGCCATGATTCAAATCCGTACGTGGTTTCGTACAAGATAGGAATGATGGTTTCAATAGTAAACATTGTTCCGAAGCAGATGCCAGTTCCAGTAGCGATCATGGTAACAAACATATGCCGTAGCAATAGGACACTTCTCAAAGGATTCATTGTTTGGGTGGTCTCGACGGAGGGCAGGCTGCTACCGTTGCTGTGTCGCCGGGCTGCTGTGCTGTTAATTGTCGCGACAGTGCTCGAATTGTCAGTAATACCATCTATTCCCTGCTCCAAGTCCAAATGAGGAGGTGCCGAAGAGTAGTCCGTTGTCTGCTTCTCGTCATCGACCTTGTTTTTGCTCCAAATACGCTCGATTCGATATGTCTCCGGCAAAAAGGCAAAAAGAAATGAAAATAGAAAAATACCGTAGCCTGCGCAAAACCAGAATGTCGAACGCCAGCCTAGCGCCGTCGTGAGACCGCCTCCGAGAATAGGGCCTGATGAGCAAGGTAACAATCAGTCTATTTGGTCTTGTTCTCTTCTTTGAAAAAGAAAAAAAGAATGCAAATGACTCACTTACCAACGAGTGGCCCAAAGAACTGTCCAATGAACAATATACTAAACGCTGTACCTCGCTCTGTGATTTCCCAGCAGTCAGATACTGTGCCTATATGTTTTTCTCTGTGTAAATAATTAAGCCTGCTAGTTGAGTTTGGACCAATGCAAGCACACTTGCCTGCGCCGACAGACATAGTAACTGGAAACACGATCCGACATTTAGAAACAAAGAACAAAATGTACGATGCATTATTCTCTGTGACGTACCAGAAGTGCCTACTGATTGGATGCATCGGAATGCAATAAGCATATATACATTGATTACAAGTGCACATCCAATGGATGCTGCCGTAAATATTAAGAGTGATGTCAAGTATAAGAATCTACGAATTTGGTAAATCAACCGGCTCGTTCCTCTAACCTTTTTTTGTTGTCAATTCCAAAGTAGCTATACCTTCGGATGTGATAGTGATCAGACATGGATGCCCACATGATAGGCTAAAAAGGAATTGCAGGTTAGTTACCTCGTAGCAGTTGAGCGATGCATACAAACGCATAGATTGAACATACACCGAGACCACCGAATAAGATGAACAGAGACGTAGTCAAAGTTACTTCCATGGTGGATGCACCGAGCTCTTGTGTAATATTTGGAATTCCAGGGAACTTGATTTTTGATATCTGTTAGCCATTACAGCAGCTGCAATTTTGAATACAGTAAACTAACGTAAATGGTGGAGCAAAAGCCATTCAATGAAGAACCGAGTGCTAAGCATGCCAAGATCCATCTTTTTTGTGCTTTTGAAAAGAGTCGCGGATCGTGGGTGACAGGCGGCCGAAATGCCGTCCGACTTTTTATTAGCGCCTTTATTCGTGTCCACAAAGACTTCTTCCGTGTAGCGTGCTCGAGTACGGACGATGAGACCGTGGATAACGGTGGAGTAGGCGTCCGTGATGGGGGCTCGGCCACTGCGTCTAACGAAAAAGTCGAAGACGAATTAATGACAGTATCATTGTTGGCAATGGTAGCCTGTGATGCATTTGATGTAAGATTGAGCTGCTGAATTGGCCGTTTCATATATACAAAGGGGGAATACAGAAGTGTTTTGGTTGTAGAGAGTGAGAGAGAGAAAGAAAGAAAGAAAGGGAAAGGACGACGTTGTGCTTTGATGATTATTAAAAGCAAGGGCTAAAAAATGACGAAGCGAGTCTTTTGTACTGTTTGGTGGCGAATGAGGCAGTGGTTTCTATTAAAACAACCCGTAAAACACTATAAATAGAGGATGCTATCATCTAGGTATTCCTGTTGTGCTCAAGTACAGCATAGCCAGTGGCTTTATTTGCATTTGTCTTATTTAGATTGAAGATGCTGCGCGTGTCGGTGGCGCCCGATCAGCAGAATTACATAAAAGTAACAAGAAACTTGTCAAAGATGTGAAAACTAAAGAAAAAACCAGAGTCACCGTTCCGACGAGGGCTATGGTCTTAAAGAACGTACAAATCTCAATCTGGTCGAAATGGAAAAGGCGGGTTCTTTAGCAATGACAACTGATAAGTTTTGCATGTCAGGGTGCGTCGAACACGCTCCCAACCTTGCAGCATGATGCATTTGGGCTGTTATTTACGGCTCTTTATCATTATAAACATTATCACATGATCTATCCCGCAGTATTGGTCTTTTATCAGGTCTTATAGGTCTCTGTCGCGTAGAGTTTGGTATAAATAGCAGTAAACAGAACAAGTCTTTATCGTTCGCAAATGCGTCATACAGGGAGTGTGGTAAATTTAATGGCACTGGATAGAGCGGTTGGCAGCCAGCTTGCCGCGTCCAAAAATAAAATGACCAAATCCAGCTCCCAGCACTACAGCAATCATCAAAAAGCCATTGTATGTCATAAACACTAGCATCAGCCAGAAACTGATGGCTACCAAAATAGCGTATATCGTGGATCTCATAATCTCTTGATTTCGACTCAGCCTACTATCATCCCCATTTTACGTTAGAGCAAATTTGTGCATACACCGACCATCGTAGAGTGCTCATACCTAGACACAGCCGTGTTTCTGCGTAGTAATCCTTGATCTTCCTCTCCGTCGCTATTTTCACCAAGGGTTGCATCGGCCTGTCTTTTGGCATTGGCTTCGTACCACCTTTGGTCAAGGTGGCTCGATTGTGCTCTCAGATACTCGTAGGCGGCAGCGATACCAAAGATAACTAGGCATGATATAAACATTTCGAGTGCGGAATGGATATGCCACCATTCATACACAACACAGACATCTTGTATTTGCCAGTTGAACAGCATCTGCAATGATAACGCAGTGTTAACAAACCGATCCAAGTGTGCTAGCATTGGCGTGAAGATGCTTGCATTCATACTACACATTGCAGGCATATCGTGGCCTTCATGACCATCGTGTCCGATGTGTTCGTGATGTCCTTGATGTCCGTCCATATCTGACAAGCAAGAAGAGATTGGGGCAACCTAAAGCGTATTTAATTATGGTAGTAAATTAAGTCAGCCTTCACGTTGCGTATTCTGATTCGGGGGCGACGAAGCACAGAAAAAAGGGAGACTCATTATTACTTCGCTTATATGTAGTACTTTGGAGTGCTGGATAATGTACAAACGAGAGTCAGGAGAACCAACTGCTCAGGCGCTCAGACCTTCAATTTTCACAAGGGATTTTGTCTTGGAATAAGCAAACAAATGTTGGATCAAGCATGTGCGGAATAGCGGCGATTGATAATATTCTGTGAAGACCTCTTTTTGGTGGTTTTGTGCGAAACACACGACAAAATCAATGGGAAACTTCCTGTCAAAATCCAAGGCATGAAATTTGTCCTTTAGAGCAACAAGAGTCTTTGTGCATATTTACACTGCTGCTTTGAAACCTAGACTCGCTCGGACGATTATGAGAAGATCCTTTCAGAGCTTGATGCCAACATTCAAAAGGCAGAAATCAAACTATCCGAGATCAAGCTCAGGGAACGACGCTGGAGAGTCTTGTTTGTACTGTACGCCGCGATAGTATGGGCCGTGTGTCTCTTGTACTGTGTATTTATATTTCACAACCGAGAAAAAACGTTCGAAACGAATCTTCTCGTCGCATTGCAAGTATTTTTTGTACCTGTCATGTAAGAGCTTGCATAATGCAGTAACGAAACGGAAATTAACTCGCGTCGTGCACGAAAAAAGAACGTATTATAGCAGAAAGTCGTTAAAATGGTTCTACACACGCAAACAATCCCAGGAAGAAGCGAATTTGATGTCGTTGCGCGCAGAGCAAAAGCGCAAGGTAGAAGAATTGAAAAAGAAGACTTTATATTATGCCACAAAATCGTTGCTGGATCGATACGAGAACGGATCTTCTACGAAACCTCATGGAGGGCAACAACAACAACAGCAGCAGCGGCAGCAGCCACAGCAGCAAAGCCAACAGAAGCCTGCTGCATCACCATCAGCTATGGCTGCAGCAAATGCGGTCACGCGTCCTGCTACGCTCGCCGCAACACCTGCTGTTCCTCAGCTTATGCAAGCGGCAGCAGCTAGGCCACGCCAAAGACAGTGGTATGATCGGTTAATCGATGCGGTAGTTAGCGACGAAGGCCCGGAAGCCAAATTTGCACTTGTTTGCAACCACTGTTTTGCTCACAATGGTCTTGTACTCCCTCAAGAAATCGATTTTATCCGTACGTACATTCTTGGCTATGTTACCACGCCAGTTTTCCTCTCTTTCTTTTCTCACTGATTTATCGATAGAATATGTCTGTCCGCAATGTAAAAAATTCAATCCATCACGCAAATCACGACAGCTACACCCGAATGGACCGGTAATCCCACCTTCAACACCAAACAGCAGCCGTCCAAACAGCGCAATCACACAAGAGGATCAGTCTGAAGCGAAACAGGATATCGAACAAGATAAAGGCCGATTCGATGCCAATTCTGACAAGGAGATCGAGGAGGATTCGCCCAAGGAAGAAGATACCATTGCAGCACGCGTAAGGAGGCGACGTCAACGTGATAGCAACGATCCTAACATATTTACTTGTGCTGGGAAACACGTGATGGGATAAGAGAAAAGAGAGTGAAACTTTCAAGTACTCTTTATTTTGATTGGTGAATGGCTAAGCCTATGAACTTGATGGTGGGCGAGGTGGAGGTGGACCTCCATAGTACCCAGGTGGAGGTGGAGGGCCACCTTGACCGTACATGGGTGGTTGCGGTTGCTGTCCTGGTGGTGGCGGGCGTTGACCTTGTGACATCAACGTTAGCTGTACCATTTCGTTGCTCAATGATTCCGGAAACTCACCTGGAGGAGGCGGGATACCTTGACCTGGCGGTGGCGGGTATGGCGGATAACCAGGCGGTGGAGGTCGTCCCATCATATGTGGAGGCATTGGTGGAGGTCGTCCCATCATGTGTGGTGGTGGAGGATCTACCAAAAACATAGCAGAGCGTCAGATAATCAAGCACATATGAAGATTAAAAACAAAGGCTTACAAGGCGGCCCACCCACAGGAGTTTGTGGAATTCCGGCATATTGAGGTGGTAAGACTATATCACGTAAAAATCAGAGTTGTGTCGTATATACATAGTCGTAATGATCTGCGAAAATACCTGCGGTTGAGTTCTCATAAGCTTTTGTGATTTCATCAATGATCGCTTGTGCCTTATCCTGCGAGATCTCTGGAACATTGAGTGAGTACAAGATGAATGCAAGCAATTCTAAAGAGAGCAAGCTACCTGCATAGTAGTTTCGCACGTTGGCAATATGGTTTTTACCGTTATTATGGGCCTTGCGCACCGAAGCTAAAAGACAATGAGCATCGGTACATGCAGTCCAGAAATGCAAAGAATCAACAAGAAGCTTACCGCTATCGTGTGTCAGGAAAATATCACAATATTCTGCAAAAACAGTAGCTTGTAAACCACATTTGTCCTAATTATAACATCGTTCCATTCCCTACCGCAATAATATTTCGGCATCTTCAAAGATCTACAGTTCAAGTGGATGAAGCGCGATGGATTCACGCTCAAGAGAAGTTTCCAAGTGAAGACGGGCGGGCCTTAAACAGCTCCAGGGTCTCGATACCCTGCGCCTTCAAAATAACCGAATCGTCGGCATTGATCCCGAATTTCGACAGAGGCATACTTTTACGATCTTCCGTGGTTAGGAAAAAGGACATTCATACCTGGCGCGCCCGATGAGTAGCCAATTGCTTGCAACAATATCATCGAGACTATAGGCCAGTTTTACTAGTAAGTAGAAACAATCTGATCACGTTTCAGTACGTTGAAGCTAACTGTGCTGCTTAAGACATCAGACTCAAGTAAACTGGAATAAATTGCAGGAAAACAAAAATCGTGAAAAGTCCAATATCAATATCGAATATGAGCAATTACAGCAGCATCCACCCAGCGTTCCGACGTTTCTCGAATTTCAAGACTATGTCACAACATTGAGCTTTTGCATCAGAAGTTAGCAAAACCTGCTCTAATTTGGGCGTGTTATGTACAGATATAACCGAATAGTTACTTATGGGTTTGTGTAGCTTGTTTACATTCAACAGTCACTTCAAACATAGATGGCATCGTCAAACCTTGTATTCGGCGGCAAGGCAGCCCATGCAAGCGGCCATTATACATTAATTGTTGGGACATACTCCGGCAAACGTGCCTGTTGGTCATCTTTGGTCTGATTTTTGTAATAACTTATCCATACAACTAGCAGGCGAGAGTGGGAAACTCGCTCGGGGGCTCGAGAGAAGGATAGCTGCAGAGAACGGCTGGGAGAAAGACCATTGACCATGCATTATAGCTTTGGGAAGCGCTAACATTCCTCATATGAAGACGCTCAGTCCATTACCACATTGGGTATGTTAAGCAATATAACCAGATAGTGCACTCATCTAACAAATTGAACAATCCTAATATATAGCTTTTTGCGAAGGATCTAGCACGACATGCGTTGGTCGTCTTTGTTGACGAATACAAGACCAGTATTACATGCGCATTCGGCGACAACGAACTAATTCCATACAGAGACATGAATGGTTGCCAATGTGAACACAAATACGACCTAACCGTTTCTGGCTGTTATGCGAAGTGCATTGGCTAACCATCCCACTTGGACGGACAATAGAAGGCAACATGTATTCCGTTCTCTGACGGCGGCGAACAGTGGGAGAGGAAGGAAAGGCTTTCGTGCAAAGACGAGGATGGTTAGCTGATGCATCCATCGAGTAAATGTCCGAATACAAACTGGTACTATCGGGTAAGCCTTTCCTTGCACCTGTGAAAAGAGCTCCAATCTCATACATTCAAAGGTCAAGAAGTGCATGGCCTAAAAGTATGCCCCAACCACCAAGAAGGCCGAGCAGTAAGCATATGAAATGTTAGTGCATGCACCGATGGTGACTAACTCCAAGTAGGATCACGCTCCTAAGAACTTTAATCGAGATATCAACGCCGCTATACAAATTCGACGAATTCTCCTTCTATACATGGAGACCAGAGGGGACTCCAACTCCCAACCGCAGGCTCTAACAAGAGGTCAGGACGGAGTTTTCCAGAGTTATTAGATGGGCTGTAAGCTACAGACAATGCAATACTTGACCCTAGACATGTTAGAACTACCCGAGTGAAGATTCGTAGCTGGGAGATACAGTAAGTCACAGCAAAAAATGCAGCTTTCGCATTTTAAATGCCATGATTTAAGGAAGCCATGTACTCCAAGCTTCTATATCCATTCAGGTTAATGGCTTTATTGTTTGCATTATTGTCATCAGGAAGCTTTCAGCTCTGGATCAGATCGAGCAAGCGGACCACCCTTCTAGCCATGCACATTGTATCAGCCATACCTTGTTAACGATGATCGTTGACTGCGATTGATTCATTTGGAGTTCATGCGTGTAGATAGTTTAATCTAATAGCCATATATAGTCTTACTCCCATTCGTCCTTGTTCGAAGATCGGATCGATAGTGGCTCATTGACAATTTTGTTGCAGCAAGCTCATTCCAATCGATTTCAGCCAATTCTTTCGATTAATCTGTCAATAAACTAGAAAGAAGCCATATCAAATACAACTTGGTCGTTGGAAACGCCAAATTTACACAACACTGAGCCGGATTCGTAACCACTTGAAGGTTTTGTTTGTTTACAGCGCCACCTTTTTTCTTTCCATTTTCTCTTGTTTCTTATCATCATTTTATTTATCCAGCCATATTTTTGTATGTACGTACAAACAAGGAAAAGAAGCAAGCATGCAGACAAATGAGTATACTACAAATAAGCACGAGGATAATATTGCTGCTGGTATAGAGGAAGACCACCGTAATAGGGCATTGTTTGATATTGCGGGTAGTATAAAGATGATGGGTAATAGTCGTAGTAGCTGCTGTACATTATTGGCGCAGTCGTGTACGGGTATGGATAATAGTACCTGCTTGCAAATAGTCCTCGATTTCGTAATCGCCACTGTCAAACATAAGCAAGTTACATGATCAGCTCGTAGGGGAAGACGGAGCGACAGCGGCACCGTTAATATTCCCAAGCAAAGAGAACATACCATGTAATCGGGATCATACCCATAGTAGGACGGATCCATTTCGTATGCCCAGTACGGATCATAAGGATAGCTAAGATGATTTCCCATAGAGAGTTGAAGGAGCAGAAGAAAAGAGAAAAAAGAAGGAAGAGGTGTGTTTTCGCAAATCTTGCTGCCATCGACGGCACTTGTGTAACAAGACGCTGAGCTCCAACAAGAATTCGGAGAGCACGGGAGTGAGTTGCATGACACAGTTTACTCAATGTCTATAGACATCCAAAAGCGGCTCAAGGACAGACGCAAAGGCGTATCGAAGAAGTTCTTTAGTAAGCTCTTTCCCCATTGCAGCAGATAAGATAGATCAGCTTAGATTTACGGACCAACCTAGCCCAATCGATCTACAACGATGAGAGTGTCTTGGCTCGAATGACACTCGAGAAGGAATTGCATGGTCACCATGGCTGTGTGAATACGCTCTTGTAAGTCATAAGTTTTGCACATATGACAAATGTCTTCTTATGTGAAGCAGTTGGTCCCAAGGGGGCGACAAGCTTCTTTCTGGCTCGGACGATACCACCCTCTGCGTTTGGCTACCATGGCAGGATTACAAACTTGGATACACAATTGATACAGGTATATATCATCGTTCTTGAAAAATCTTGGCATGATTGCAGTAAACAACATTTATTGTTTGCAGGTCATACCCAGAATATATTCTCTGCAAAGTTTCTGCCGTATACGTCGGATAGCGTGGTTGTGTCAGCGGCAGGCGACTCTGAGATTAGGATATTCGACGTAAGCGAAGCTGGAACCGGGGATCTTCGGCAGGTGTACACTTGTCACAGCGACCGTGTGAAACGCATTGCTCTGGAGAACAATCCGCACGAGTTCATGACTTGCTCGGAAGATGGTAGAAAATGCATTACAGATTGTATCAGCTGAATATATTTGCTCATTGTTATTCTCCTTTTTTAGGCACTGTTCGCCATTTTGATCTGCGGACGCCGCACATTTGTTCCCCACATTCTGTCCGGTCATTCTTGACAAGTGTTCGAAGACCTGCGCGGCAGTATCCTCAGCCTCGGGATCCAAATATACGCGAAGGATGTCCATCACCGCTACTTGATTACGGCGATTACGGTATCGATATCAACTCGCTCTCACTCAATAAGTTGCAGCCGCAATACTTTATAATCGCAGGAATGGATGATTTCGTATACTTGCATGACAGACGGATGATTGGCCGTGGTGGAAGAGGGGCGGGCAAACGTACAAACTGGGCGGCGACCAGCAGATGCGTCAAGCGATTCACCTCAGGAAACGATCGTCGCCGACGTAGAAACAAACACATCACTGCCTGCAAATTTAGTGATGCAAATAGCCAAGAGGTAAGTTGCCGATATGCAGGATTTGTTACAACATGTATGACCGACATCTTGTCTAGCTTATTGGTAGCTGGTCATCTGATGCCGTGTACCTTTTCAACATGCATGATCCTCCTATCACGCCGTCTCCGTCTGAACGAACATTTCGAGCATCGAGCAAAATGTCCAAACAACGGTTCAGCAACCAAGAACAGACTTCGAACATGGATGCAATTATACGTTCGTTCCGGGAAGCGCATCTGGATACGTGCATGGATCAGCTCAATAATCTACGCGCGTCTGGTCAAGAAGATGATCCAATCCAAAACGTGTGGGTAAACTGTCTGCTCGCAGCTGTTCATTTGCGACGGTTGTATGAACGGCCACGAAGTTATCGTGGCCCTCACGATGAATACTATGCAGATGAAGAATTAGCATCTTCTAGACAACTGATACTCGAAGCTAAGCGAGAGGCGCCGAAAACTTGGCAAGGGCAATGGACTCTTGGTTGTGGTCTCTGGATTGCAAGCGGTGCAGAGCACACAAATGGATTTGAAGACAGAGAAGAATGGCTGGAGATGGCAGAAGATTATATCCAGAATGCAGCGAGAATGTATGAGGAGAGCCGGAGTAATGCTTCAAGCAGTAGCAATCGATCACGAAGTGATTGGCTCAGAAGATTCGACGATCTACAGAAAGATATCAATGCAGCATTGGTGCGAGAAGGTTACAGAGAAGGCCCCGAGCAGCAGGAAGGAGCCGAAGCTGAGGCGGAAAGCTCTTCAAACTGCCGATGGAAATGGCTCGATGAAATGTATGTACACAGCGATAATAGCGACGAGCCAATGTCTTCGCAAGCTGCTGCAGGCATTTCTGAATCTTCGACTCAAGAAATTCATGGTCATGATATTGGAGCCAGCGGTGCCTGTGATTATCATGACGAGGATATACTTCTTGACAATGAGACTATTCGTGCACAAATTAGCCCATCTTCGTCGTCAGCTAGCGAACAGGATTACACAGAGGAAGGAGAAGAACAGGAAGAGGAAGAGGAAGCGGATGAAGAAGACGAAAATAGGGCATTTGGAAATGCAATGGATATTTCGAGCAGCGACGAAAGCAGCAGCGACAATGATGAAGATGAAGACGACGAGTCATTGTCTTTAGCGAGGGAACAGCTTAACGACAGAGCCGGTTTGGAAAGTGATACTGATATAGTAGCACATCGCGCAAAATATGTTGGGCATTGTAACAGCCGAGTAAGTTTCCATCAATACGAAAGGAGTGTTAGGCAGTAATCCCATGACTGATTACGTCGATTAGACTGTGAAAGACGTGAACTTCTATGGTCCAAATGACAAGTATATTGTGTCCGGAAGCGATGATGGCTTATTTTTTGTATGGGATAAAAAGACAAGAAAGATCGTGCAAGTTCTTCACGGCGATGAAGATACTGTGAACGTGATTCAGGTATGATTTGCCGGCAAAAGGTTTTCCAATGTATTGTCTGTTGGTACTAATCATGGATGCTCAAAGGGTCATCCTTTTATACCTGTAATGGCTGTATCTGGTATCGACGACACTGTAAAGATATTCTCGCCTTGCTCATCTCACATCACGACTTCACGGCTGAGACAACCATATGCAGATTCTTCTTACTCAGAATCCTCACATATGTACGAGGTCGATGAGATTGTGGAGCGTAACAGGGAACACAATCGTAGCACGATTGATCATAGCATGTACATCACACGAAGCATGATCGAGGCAATTTCGCACCGACTACAAAATCGTCAACGACTTGCAACGTTAGGTGAATTACTTAGCAGAAGTGACGAAGAAGATGATGATCTGCCGATCGAATGTAGAGTCCAGTAAAATGTAAATCTGAAATGTTACAATCTCTGTCAATATAATCTTTGAATACATAAAATTCTGAATATAAAGAAGTAAGGAGCATAGACAGCGAATAAGCTACTTGTTTATTTGATTAGCGATAAAAAGTGTCAGTATCTGAGAACAAGTGTCAATGAGCTATCTTGTTCTGCGATTGTTTCCACTTGAATGATTTGTTCGTCTGGAATATGCTGAACTACTTCATCATCCACCAGTAAAGAAATGGTCTTGACATCCCGGACGATGTGACGCACTGTTTGTTTAACAGTACCCACGAGATTCAACTTGGTGGTCACCTTATCAACGAGGTCTTGCACCGTCAGGTGCTCAAGATATACAGCATGATGCAAGTCCCCATCCGAGGCTAACCGAATAAACAGACGCAATTCTTATAAACAAAAGTTAATAAGAATATTTGCAAAAAGATGGAAATATTTGTAAATGCTTACTTGCAATCCGTCTTTTACGGTTTGGGATGTAGGATGGATCAAGACCGATTACTTTGAAAGGAAGCCGCTGCGAGTGGAAGGAAGTTTCAGTTGTGAATGACAGTGATGTTGATGGTGAAGACGAGGCACGAGAGCGCTTAACTCCAGAGCAGTGTGTGGGAACGGTGTCAGTCATGGGACAGCAGGAAATTAAGGATGCAGAAGCTGGAGTAGAAGGGAAAGGGGCTGTGGTTTGGTACAAGGATAAAGTACTAGCTGTAGAGGTACAAGGAGAGGAAGATGGAGGCGGAGAGAAGGAAGAGGGACAACTTTGCGGTGGAGAGTTAGTGGTAGAATTTGCACTATCGCTGCTAGTTTCAACCAATGCAGTGAATACAGTGTAAGTCTGTGTGCGGTTATATGCAAGCCAAAGCGGATGGTTGTCTTTAGTGCTGTTGATCTTTGCAAGTCGCCGCTCAATATGTCGAGCATCGTCCTTGTTTTTACGTTCGGCACCCTACAAACACATCATTCAAACATGGCCTAATCGATGTTGGACAACATATGCAGCTCACCTTGTCCCTGAACAATTTGATCCGGCAATACACTCCTTCTATCATATCCTGCATCTTGCTCTCCATGCATAGTCGTAGAGGAATTCCTTTGACACCCTTGATGCGGGAGAAGTCGGTTGATAAGCAATTGAACCTCACAGTAATGTTTGCGCCGCGTTTCCCATCCCATTCAAAGCTTATGCGATCAAATGCAGACCATGTGATATTTTGTACACCATTGCAGCGATGTACATCAATGTCCACAGCCCGGGCCTGCTGAGGATCTTTCTGCTGGCTCTGCCAGAAACTCCAGTAATTGCTCGCAACGGCTCGATGCGCTTCTTCGTGAAACATGATGAGGAGTGTTGTGGAAATCTTGCCATCGGTCTTGCTCCTGTCTTGGATCTGAATGTTATAAGATTGACCTATCATAAGATAAAGATATTAAGGTATATTAGGTTGTTTGGCCGAACATTTTGGTGTACCAGCATTTGCTTCTCTGTGTGTATATACCTTTATTGAGATATGCAAGCGGAGGTTCTTGCGACGAGTTTAGCATTGCTGGGGCAGCTAGAGATCCATTGCGATCAGAAAAAACGCCATCTTGCATTACACAATGCAAAGGATATCTTGGTTTTGCTTTTTTAACTCACCATTTAAGATAATTTCCAAACGAGAACTGGCATATACCAAAAATTGCTAAGTCTGATTTGTACGCATGGGTAGTACAAACCCATGACGATCGGAAACTTACCCATTTGACGATTTGTTTGCCTCAGGAGTTGAGGAATGTGTACTTGGAAAAGGATTGATCTTTGGAGGTGAAGTGGGTGAGTAAATATCACTGCCATCAGTACTGCTGACAGATGACAGCGCATCAATCGTTTGGTACGGCTGAGATGATATGATAGGATCAAGTGCTGTTGTAAAAGATGGCAGCGGTGGCAATGCGACGCTGGGAACAACTGAGTATGGGATACCACTCATAGATCTTCTGAATAAGGGGTCTCCATTATCTGGATGCTGTTGCTCGTGCGGTGCATGGGGTGGCGATGATCTACAGACAGACTAGTCAATATAATATCGCGGGTAGATACAGTAACTAAAGACAGTTTACCCCTCTGTGCATGATATGCTGGGATAAGGTACGACGAACATTGATCTGCAATGAAAGTAAGACGAATGAGGAACTTGTCAGTGGCAAATTATGGAATATCCCGAAAGCAGTGATTACCAATTTATTGGAAATCTTGTTTGGAGACAACAGGAAAGACAAAAAAACAACGGAAAGGGATGGGGAGAAAAGAGAGAGAAAGAGAGGTCGATAATAATTATATAGTTACAATGTCTCGCGCAAAAAAGGAGTTACTGACGTTTGTTTAAAGATAGATCGATGTCAAATGCCAACATACACGCCATTAACACAAACCTTACACATGCACGCACGCACCAACCGGCCTACACGCACTCATGCACAGTATAGCATTACGTTCACGGAAGAGAACCTTTCAAAGGAAAAAATATGGCACCTGCCTTTCTCCTTCCTCTACTCTAGCTGTAGGAACGCCTCCCCTTCTGTTCTTCGCAGAATACGCATCCCACCCTAACGCGCTCCCCTTATGGTGGCTTCCTCTCCGAACGTATAGCTAGAAAGCCAGTTGCCTTAAATGCATATTTGCTGTGTCCCATTGACTTAGCAAGTGAGGAGTACAGCATCTTTCTCTGTTTCGGTAAGCGCGTATGTTTTAAAAAAGAAACACAGGGGGAATCATCCTCTTGCAGGAGTCAAATGTAGGAGGAGAAGGGCAAGTTTGTGCTCGCATTCGTCGGAGAGAACGGATGAGCCAAGCGTAGCACTGTTCCGAACATCCATGTCGTCCCTTTATAGGCTTCTCATCTATTTCTCTCGGTTCTTCTGTTTCTCATTACTTCGCGATAAAAAGGGGGATCGAACCCACTGCCCCGGTTCTCCGTGCAGATCCTATATATTGCCATCCAAACAAATCAAATAAAATCGTGTCACCGGTAGCACGGAGAAGGCAAATCCTTGCTTGTTTGCCATAGCTGTCATCGGTATGCAATTGATGTTTAGGCATAGTTAATTTTCCCCGTTCATTCAGCCTTTGTTGAAGTGTCGCTGACTTGCATAGAGTTTAGAATCTTATATAGTTATCGCGATTTTGCAATGTGCTCTACGAACATTGATTGCACGTGCTATACATCCTCCTGACAATGCCCCGGTGAACGCTGTCATACACTCTGAGCCCGGAACATTCTCCCTTTATTATGCATCCGCACAGTCATGTCAATCGTTTTAAACACGAAGTTTGTTTGCGGAGCAAAAGAGCATTATCTTTTCTTTCAAAAAGAACATTCTAATTCCATCCTCCGCCATCAAATCCAACGAAACCCTACAAGATGGCTTGTTAGTTAGTTATCTAAATACAACTCAAGGGCAGAACTTACTGTCAAGAGGAATACCGGGAAATACGGTTTCTGCTCAATTTGGGAACACCCTAAAATGATCGATGTAAGGAGAAACTTTTGTCTTTGTAAGGAGTAACGCTTCTCTACTCACAGTTCCACGCAGAAGTCAAACGACCATCAATACAACTGCCAGCGTCGTAGAAGTTATCAGCTCCGGAGCCATCAAAAGCACCGCGGAAGAAATCAGCTATGTACTCACGATAAGAAATGCTGTTAAACGTTTGCGATATTATTGCTAACTTACCCAAGATTGCCTTTTTGCATTGATCTATCCCACCAAACTTCTTGTCTAAATATCTCTTGATACCTTCTTGTTTTGACAGCTCCTCCAACTTATCCAGAGTTAGGCAGATTGGGTTTAGAATGCGAGAAACTTGGTTGTACTGTAAAAGGACAACGATTTAATCTCGAAAGGATATCGAAACCAAACAAGCCATAGTACTTACTTTGTCTATAAACATTAAAGCATTAGGTACGTTCTTATCACCCAGGTGGATGACGCTGCTGCCAATCCATGTGCCTGCTTTCTTTTGTGCTTTATATAATGTACGATGCATCTCTCTAGATACAGCAGGACACGGTTGTATACGGTGGAGTCCTTGGCCGGTTTGTGACAAGCGATATGGGTTGCTAGCGCTCAGCATATCTTGATCCGCCAAGGTCCATAGTTTAAACATTTCGTTTAGAATCTCCCGCCAAAGCTTGAGCGTTTGGTTCACATATATATACTGCGTCTCGTGATCGTGACTCAATCTGTGTCCATCCGCACCGGCCGCTATAGACAAGCAGTATTCTGGTTCAAATTCTGTCGGATGGAAGTAACGCTCCAAGTAACGGAGCATCTTTTCACATGGATCTCTGTGTATTATGCTTTAGTATGAGATCGAAACAGATTACTGCTCTATGTTTACCTGTTCTCGCGTAGATAAGCATTGTTGTCGCCGATGCTGTAGAGACAGTGTCTAATGTCGTCCGCCGGTAGTATTCTGGATTGATACTTCCGACTTAATTGTTCAATGGCTTTCTCCTTTCGTTTAATTTCCGTCTGGATCTGTGATCTCGATTTGCCATCTGGGATAATCTCTCGTGTAGCAACCAGACATAATTCATCTTGCAGCACGCCAAGCCCTCTTCTCTCGCTTAGAAAACTATATACAGTTTTAATGGGAATCACACAGTTAAATCCCAACATTTCCTGGACATCTGGAATCATCGAGTCCTATCATGTTTCATCAGCAAAACCCTTCCATATTCAATTTGTATTATGTGCACGTACCGAGAGCATATACATGAGTTTGCCGTAAGCAGATCTCATCTTCTCTGGATTCATAATTTTGTGTCTATCCAGTCTATTGTCAGGAAAAGTTTATCAAACATTGCGAGCAAGTCTCTATACCTGCGTCCGATTTCAAAAATCGTCTGGAAAAAATCCTCGTTTTCGTCAAAGTTACGGTCCGAGAAAAGCTCCTGTCCTCGCTTGTAATCGCATGCCAGGACGAGCCCTGTAAGCACTGCGCAAAGCTCCTTGATCTGGTTAACAATGCGCTTTGTTTTACTGGTGTGCGATTCATTATCGATATGATCTAATCATTTCAAACATCAGCGCTTATGCTTGAAAATTGAAGCTTTCGACTTACCGGTGTATTCTGTTACATTCAAGGCCGCCTCCAGTCTATAATAATGCGTTGATAAAACTATTTGCTAACAGAAAATCTTGACTTACAATCGCAAATATTTTCTTTCTTCCAAATGCAAACGCAGCGGTATATACTTAGCTCTGCATAATTTACTTTGTAAGCATACTGATTTCCCTGCCTTTTCATACTGTACAAACCGTTCTTCCATCCATTGACTTAAACTGAAGTCTACACCAGCTTTTGAAGGAATGGGTTTTATATCTGGCTTGATAACATTGTGCTACAAGAATCGAGAAATTGGATTACATGTCAGCATTGCAGGATCCGCATAGCCGTTCATTATGGTTTAGTTAGAATTACCTCGTCCTTCTCAATCAATGTATCAGCGTTTTCGTCCATTTCATCAGTCTCTCGAGCGACATTTGCTGAATAGCTTTTACTGTGATGCTTTGAGCGTTTTCCAGTTCTGTGGATCATGCCTAACGGATTCAATAAGTCCAGCTTTTCATGCATTTACTTGTTTCTATAAATGCATACCAAAGCACACTTCACAGAACGGTTCACTGCACTCCTCGCAGAAAAGAACGGCCTAACGCAAGTGATCATAAGTTGCTCCTGGTTCTTTTGTGAAAACCCAATAAATCGCACGATCGTCTAATTTACTCGGGCCATCGCCTGACTGCTATCGCCGTGCTAAGTCAACGAACAGTAACGTACATCCTGATCTTTGCATTCGACGCAGAAACCTTCTTTTGCCTCTTGATCCTCCAGAGATACGGATTCCTCAGACACATCGTCTGTCTCCATAATGGAGATGTTGTCAGACAAAATATCTCCAAGCTGATACTTTTGCTTGTTGTCCGAGCTAGACGGCATAATTGCAAATCAAGTGCTGAAAGTTGAAGAACGATATCTCTTGATGCAGGGCGCCACAGAGGTTGAAGTACCGAAGTATACTGTTTTCCTGCAGGGATGGGGAGCTTCCTGACATTGAAATTCTTAGCTGGCCGTGTATCACGATGAAGACCTTTCAGGGTGTTGCAGAGTATTTGTGTCTACCAGACGCAGCGACCTACTAAGGAGGAGCCATTTGTTCTTTTAAAGGCAGTTTCGTTTATATAGTGTCGCGTAATGACAAATATTTCAGAAGTACGTACTGCTGCTCACGGTGTTGTTCTCGTAATCATACCATTTAGATTATATACAGTCCTTAAAAGTATGTAGAGAGTAAAGTGCATTAATTTTCTGAGCAGCGAAAGAAAGCGCCTTATCTTCTCTCTGATCGCATGTTTCGTACTTGCTAGAGCATGCGGTGGGAAGAGTCCATATACTTCGCGCCATAATCCCAATATTCAGACTCCAGCAGGAAACAGTCAAGTCATTAGCTTTGGAAACAGTGCGATAGAACCTCATAACAGAACTCCCAGGAGACTGGTTGCACGTTCCTCCTTCCCGACTGCTCACTGTCTGAACAGGAGCCAGCAAACTATTGCGCAAATCAAGAGGCCGTGGTCCTAAAAGGCTTTATGATGCGGACCATTCTTTTTTGCTATTATACTTCATTTTCCTAATCAGCTTTTGGAAATAATTACGTCCATAGGGCAGCTCAAACCGGACAGTAATGAAAGAGGTCTCTAGCGAAGCCAGCGAATAAAGGATCGCGGACACGACAAAGTTACTCCCACTCAGAAGTTGTGGGATAACTGCCGCTGAGGGTTTCTGGCTACGACTCGACTGAGCGGCTCCACCAAGAGACTATTCTGTTAGCTTTCGATCGGCCTGGTGTACATTCCTCAGTGTAAACAAGGAAGGCAGAGAAGATGTACCCCAACGGGTCCTCTTCGCAAAACCCAAGAGGGCCGAGCCCACAAAAAGCTACAATCTACAGCGCATACAGTTGTCTGCCGTCTGAATTCATGCATCATACGAAAAGCGACCGTGTGCTCTCTGCATAAAACTAGTTATTCTCTGACTTACTTCTGATCGGCGATGATTGCAAATAGCCTTGATAAACGAGGTTAGAATGATTAGCAGCATTTAGATTCATAAACTGTTATCGGCGAGGGTTAGTTATCCATCAAGTATCTTGGTTTGCAGTATGTACCTGTGACTTTGAGGAAAACTGAGTCAGGCCGTTGAACTTAGTTGAGACGTACGGTACAGATCTGTTTAAAAAGACAGTTGCTCTTATAGATCGATCTTTGAGGAAACTTTTCTACATACCTTGATGCAGTCCAGTTACCTATCGCGTTTGCGGCATTTATTCGACAAGAAGATCATCTGCTAGCCAGCAAGATTTTATGGACCCATCTCATAGAGATTTAATTGGGAGAAGGCAGCAGAAAAGGGTAGCCACTTAGCTCGCTGTGGGCTTTTCACATGGTTCGGCAAAGATTTTCCAAGCACACAGTCGCAAAGCTGCATAAAGAGCAAACTGATTGCTCGTATGATACGAACTGGCTTTTTTCGTTTTCCTCTTCAAAAATGCCCTTAAGAATGGCCGATAAAACACGCTCTCAACTCATTTCAGACTTGATGATGCTCGAGCTTGACCGGCAACTTGCTGCTGACCGATCGCTATGGCCCAATATACAGGGTCTATATGTTTTGAATATCACCAAACGTCGAAAGCCCAAGACAGCATGGTATGGAGATATAAATCATCCTTCGTTGCCAGCACAGCTCCAACCTAATGATAATTTTGCTCACTATATCTGAGCAGGTATCTTCTTTTCCAAGGTATGTCTCTGTGAATGAGTGAACAAAATACCAAGAATTTTGACGCGGAACTCCTTACGACAATGCAAAGGAAATGATATCAAGCCTCTTGTGACGTCCAATGAACAAGTGGCACGCAAAGCGGCTAAAAGGAAACCTCGTGTAGTCAAGATCTGGATAGAGGATACGGATGTTCTCAATTTTATCACAGGAGGGTATGTGGATTCAGATATATTCTAGTAATCAATGTTTGCTAATCATGAGGCGTCCAAGATTGACGGGTATCAAAGCTTACATGGCTCGAAGAATCAAGGTGCATGGTGACCTGGTCATGGCACAACGCCTCGAGCAATTCTTCGAGAAAGCTGAAGGAAGAGAGGTTCGTTCGTAACCAAAAATAGCAATGGATATTAAGGAGCTGCAATTCTGATGCTCACTTTGCTGTTCAACACAGCGTGCTATTGCATTTGTCAAAGAGCATGAACAGCTGCTTTTTTCCGCAAACACTTCGAAGATGTAATCCCTTAGCAGAGAATTTAGCAAGTTGGTATTCGATATGACAAGCAACAATGCTGCTATTAATAGCTTATCACCTCAATACTTTTAGTACTTTCATTTCTTTACTTCATGGATAATCATTCTGCCATTTACACAATGGATCAAGCAGGGATCTTTTCCTAGTGATACTCTCTCTTATCGTCACCCATAAACATAAGCATATTTATGATATCTATCCAAATACTGATTTACAGTCGTTCTCCTCTAATTTCGACCCTCTTAATTTCAAATTCTCTCTAATTTCAATATTTTCATATGGAACCGTCAAATACTAAAGAAAATATAAATTTCAACAGCCAAGGCGTCGTTGAACCTCTGAACGACGGTTTTCCATGAACACCTTTAGGAATAAATTTATTATTTGAATTCACAATATGTAATCCGTCTACAATGTACTTTGTTTCGATCTAGTCTTGATCTGCAACTTGTTTCTTATTTCACACAAAGATCTAATGTAATCATCCGGCTTCTCATCTAGGAAATTGAGCACAAACATACGTGAGTAAAACTTTCCTTCAGTGAGAAGTCGGCATGACATTACAGTCATTCCCTGCTAATTTGAACCTGCTCGTTCCCTTGAAAACGTCGGACTAAAAGAGATGTTGTAAATAGCGAGGTTGACTTTTTGGAAGTTCAGTAATCTGCCTCAGGCAACACTATTCCATTTACGCATTAGATACCCCAGTGTTAGAGCCGTGCATCAATATTTGACAAACGAGCAGATAACCAAATTCATTGAGGAAGAGTAGGAATGGCAAACCGATAAGCGACATGTTAAAGAGCATCAAGAGGATTTGCAAAATACATAGATTCCCGTTAATTTCTACCTTCATGTTCCTTGAAGGAATAGAAATAAGAGGAAGTAAAAACTTTAACGGGATTGCATCCATGTACCATGTATGGAGTAGTTTACCCGCAATGCATTCATATGTCAATCGGTGATATTTATAATGTTAAGAGACTTCTTGTTTTTTAGACCAGCACGAACTACATACAGTAGAGTAGGATACAGTCACCAATTATCTCTACAAGAGAAATTGAAGTATACCTAGTACACAGTCTTAAATTTTGCTGAATATGAGGAAAGCGGTAATAAGGATATTACAATACAGCTTTAAAAGCTTACAAATCCGCTATGCATGGCGTCCAAGCAAAACAGAGTTCTATCAACGAGTATTGCAGTTCTTTTCACATCAAATCATTGACACTTACATCTTTTCCGTTTTCAATTATAAATCCATGATTAGCAAAAGTAAAATCCCGTTAAGCCTGTCTACTTCCCTCTGAGCGTAGAAATTAGAAAATAACGAGGTGTAGACATAATTTACTGTGTTTTGTCGGTTCCTAAAAGAAGATGAAATTATTGAGAGATTGGGATCTACTGTAGTTATAGCAATGAGTATGAAGCTATATCTCGGACGATCTCGAAGGAGCTAGATATGTTTGCATAAGCAGTGTCTCTAAATCCACAGGGTCTGACTCTCAATGATGTGTTATCGGCCTCGAAGTACGATATTAAAAGTTTAAGCAAAATCTTTTGGGCGGCTTGCTGTTATTGAGAATAACTTCGCGTGGAATGTAGACAAAGATAAATTGAGTTATTAAAGAAATATTTTCATATTGAGGGATGCATAATGAGAAGGCGAAAGATAGCCAGTATTTTCCTGCATGCGTTCCCTTCCATTATGCATACTCGCCGCACGGACCTCCCATCGTCGGCAATTCAAGCTCGGAAAAAAGCCAGATTATCGATCGAAAACTTCGGCTGCCGAGCTTTCTGGAGCTTCTTTGTGTCACGAGCTCGCTCTTTTCCCTTGGCTAACAATGTCGTTCCAAATCAACTCTCCGTTGCCGTCTAGTCTCGCATGTAGGCATTGATACACAGAGAGCAGTCTCGTATTATATGCTAACAAATTTACGTAGCGGAATGTCGCAAGGCGACTCGTATTCTCAACAGCTTTATAGGTAGGGCGCCAAGACCATAGAGCCAAACTTGCCAACAATAGCCATACTTACAATCGTAACAATAGACCCAGGCCAAGGACTGGACAAGATCATTCCTCCAAGCATTCTAGCTCACGCCAAAGGTTTGGCGATCTTTACAGTGCTAAAAGCTGGGTTTGTGTTTTCCGGCAGAGCGGGTTCCGGTTTAGTTATTGCGAGGTAGGTATAATAAAATACGCCCTCTTTGCATGAAATTAATATCTGATTATCGCACAACAGACTTCCAGATGGATGTACGTGATTTCTGAACTTAAAGTGATTTGCAAAGTTACTTACAACGATTCCCCGTTCTCCCTTGAAGCATGGTCTGCACCTGCGGCTATCATGACTGGCGGCATGGGGTTTGGCGGTCAAGTTGGCAAGTACATGCGTTGAGAATGAAGTTGTTTACATGTCTTACAAAATTGCTTATGTAGGCGCCGAGCTGACGGATTTTGTAATGGTGCTTAATACGACGGCTGCAGTAAAAACGTTCATGCATCATGGTAGCATAACGCTAGGTGGAAACATTTCTGGTTAGTAATTCCAACACATGCATCTGCTTCCGCCAACCACTCACCCTTGAATTTAGTGGCTGCTGGACCGATTGGACGCAACGCCGAAGCCTCAGGAACGGCATCCGTAAAGAGCGTTGCAGCTGTGTACTCGTACAGCAAGACACGAGGACTTTTTGCCGGTGTATCACTGGAAGGATCAGTCATTCTTGAACGGTTCGATGCAAACGCCAAGATGTATGGTCGCAAAGTTTCTGTCAGGGAACTTCTTAACGGCACTATTCCACCACCACCTCAAGCCGATCCTTTATATCTAGCCCTTGATGCTCGTTTCCGCAGCAATAGCTTCAATAGCTACGCAAGAGATGGAAGATTTTCATTCATGCAGGGCAATGGAAACTCTTTCGGAGATCGAAGCAATGGCGTACGTGGTAGGCCTCTTGGGCGTGCAGGCACAATGTATAATTCACAACCTGTCTACGGCGCGACACCTGAGAACGATCAATGTAGGTTTAGCCGAGCAAATATTCGCGAGAATTCGACAGGTGGAGGCGGAGGGTATAGCAGCCCATTTGGTCGTTCATATGGTGATTCATATGGTGCACAAGGTTTCGATGGTTCTACTTCACCCGGCTATACAGGATATAATTTACCGAGGGAACCAGCCAGAACCGACACGACAGAGAAGCGAGCTCGTGCTTTGTTCAACTTCGCGGGGGAACAAGATGGCGATCTTCCGTTCAGAAAAGGCGACATTATAACAATTGTAAAACGTACGGAAACACAGCAGGATTGGTAAGTCTACACGAGATTATTAAGGTCTCTAAAAGCTTGGTTTTGACGGATTCATTTTGGCGCAGGTGGACTGGAAAACTTGGATCTCGAACCGGTATAGTATGTAATCACTTAAAAGTACTGGTAGGAAATTTAGGATCGGCTCATAAGCTTAATAGTTTCCGGCCAACTTCGTTGAACTTTTGTAATGATAGAAGTCAGGAGTTTTCCATGATCCCTCCTCCTTTCCACTTATTAACCACTTTTTGTCGCACATGTATCTAATATACCTTTCTATCGAACCGACCGATTTGTATGTAATTTGATGGAATGTGCATCATTGTGCTCTATGCGGCACGTATTCTCTATTATTGAAGGTAGAATTCCATAATCTACTACCGATATGTCTTATATGATCAATCAGACACTGCCGAGTAGCAGAAAGGAAACCCATATGGCCGCCATCACCATTCTAAAGACATTAGGAGGTAGCCCCCAGCAGTGTGTTTTATCGTATTTTTTTTTTTTTTGGTTTTTAGACAAAGAGTAAAAGGTGTCTTTTAGAGTCGCTGCGCTCGTTCCCGTAACCGAAAAGGTTTTCAGTGAAATCCGCATTGATAATTATGACCTCGCTTGGCCTTCATGAACCTCCATTCTCCGGCATTTTTGCATCCGCTTCGCTTCTGCAAGCACAGCGCTGTGGAATTCCGGGTTATTCAGACCTATGCTCGTTTTCTTAAAGGATAAGGAGAGAGATATAGTTGATAGAGAGTAATAACTTTAGATCACAGATAGACTAGCTTTATTGGCATCGTCTTCCACGCTGTAGGAGCGGGAATCGGTCACTGTGGCGGGGTGCGGGCAAGTGCACCAAGGGCCTCATTAAAATCATTACAATCATAAGTAAAGAGAACAATGGACGGTATCTATCGATACCAGAGACCACGATGGAGGGAAGTCTGCACTTGCATCAGAGCAGATGATGAAAGAAAACCTCGACTTGATACGCCAAAGAGAACAAAATACAGACATTCATAAACGCCAGAAACGATGTTGAAAGCACGGCGCGACTTGATATGCAAAGGAGGCAATGGAGAGATGTTCATATGCATGCTTTATCCTACCATCAAGGAGTCGGTCCGTATATTAAAATGGGCAGTATTCCAGCATATTTTCTTGATTGTCTTCAATATTTCTGTGGCAGAAAGAGAAGAGAAAAGGAGGAAGGGTCTTGCCATTTTATGATCATGGCAATAAAATTCTGTTATCAGGAGAAACAATGGGTAAAACGGCTATACGCAGATATTCCGAAAAAGGTATATCTTCGAGATCTATGGAAATGGAATTCAGATGGAATACCGAAAATGTGGAAGCGAAATCAATTATGTAGTTTTGCTTCACACCACAGGATTAGTATGCACGTAATATACAGGCTCAATTCATTGCCCTAAATTCATATCAGTATCCGGAACCGCGTCTTGGTGCAATAAAAGGAGCGACTGTGGAGTACAGTATTGATCTTTCGATCCATATCGTGGAATCGATTTAGTATCTAAAACAGCTGTTGAACGCTCCTTACGTCATGCAAAGACACCAATGATCATGGATTTTTATCAGTAGACGTGGTGTAACCCTCCTTGCGTTAGTTGCTGAATATCCAAAATCTTTCAAGTCCCAATCCTCAGATTGGTGTCTGTTCTATCTGCCAAACTCCAAAAGTGAACATGAATTTTATAGCTCATTTCGTGTTATACACTCTTCCATCCAACGCGTGTGAAAATTATATAAATTAGCTAACTATAGGTTTCCATCAAAAAACCAGCCCTCCACCCACTCCTCAAATCGCTACAGCCTCCAGAAAAAATGTTGCTCACAGCGAACTCTTGAAAAAAGGTGGCAAACAGCCAATAACAGGAGGAAAACATTTTTAAAGTCTAGCCGTACTAGTGTTTTCGGCTCAAAGAGGAGGTGGGTTACTAAAAGAAGGATTCCATAAAAGGTAATGGAAAAAAGGCAGATTAGCATGCGCCACACGATATGAACAGGAACTCTCGCCCTCAACATGTACCGAGATGTCAAAATTGCGCCTTCGCCTTCAGGCTGGACACCCGAAGTGAACTATATTGAAAGGCTGGTATGGTCACCCAAAGTGCCTGCAGAGTTGCGTGCGAGATTCGATCCACGATCAGCAAAAGCTCCACTGGACGTGCAGACTCCACAATTTCTGAACGACCATGTCAATGTCAAAGGCATTAACTATCCTAGCACGAAAGAACAACGACGCAATGTAAAGATCCGGAAAATAACGGATAAGAATCATCCTTGCTATGGTGCTTATGGCTTGTACGCGGCGCAAACGCTTCAACCACGGCAACTGATTATTGATTACCTTGGAGTTGTTGAATACAAGACCTACGACCCTACATCTGATTATGTTTTGCGATTCGGCACAGATCTATCGATAGATGCTGCAAAGTATGGCAACGAAGCTCGCTTTTGCAATGATTTCCGAGGCATCGGACAGGGACCGAATGTTTGTTTCTTAAATTACATGGACGAGCATACACGACAGATTAAGGTTGGGATCTTTGTGCTCGGCAACCGAAAGATCAAGAAAGGGGAGGAATTGGTGAGTTGGTCCGGGCTTTTATATCAAAATCATTTCCGGATCCGCAGTTGATTTAGACTGGATTTGCTAGTTGGTAACATACGGAAAATCATTCTGGCGCAACAGGGGCATGACACTAGGTGAGAACGGCTTGTCACCTAATGAGGATTAGTTCTATTTTCGCTTCATGTAAATAGATATTGTATATCTGATTTGCATCATTCATAGAATAAAGCTTACATATGCATTGACCGTGTCTAGCCTTGATTCCGGTGTTCTACAAGGTGCACATGCACATCCGGCGATGGAGAACAGATCGACAAAGATGCATATTCCCAGACGTAGTACGCACCATGCATACATATCATATGTCTCTGATTTGCATGTCAAGTCCACATTTTTTTGGGAGGCGATCCTCTTTCGATGCTATCTGGAAAAAGCATCAAAGTGATCTATTATATTGAGGTGACTGGTGGAGCATACTGTGTTACGTCGTCCGCTTACTATTAATAAGATGTAGAAGGAGCAGATACCAAGCAGAAATAGTAACCGCTTCGCGAAGTTAAGGTTCGGGGAGAGCGAGGAACAAGGGTGGAGCGAACATCAAGTTATGTTGTGTAACCTATCGATCAACTTTGCGGGAGTTGAGGTGATCAAGCCTATTCTAAAGGTATTATGTCACATATTGTCGTAAAGAAAGCTAGATTTGGATATAAAGCAAATGCCTCAACTGATGCTGCCATGGATAGAACCAAAGGCAAGTCGATATAAATTGACTGTGCATTTGCCACAGGATTCGGTCTTCGGTAACACATGGTAACTACTATGGAAGTTTGCATGATATTACTGGTCAGCAATGCAGGGAAGATACCTTGGTTTCCGCAAAAATTGGAGAGACATAGCTTACATTGTAATCACTTACTAAGCATATACTGGAATTAGGAGTCTAATTTTTGTATGCGAGCCATACAAAGGAAAAAAACCAGACTACTAAAGATTGAAGATGTATTTCTCGCTGGATTATTCGTAGGTCCATCCATTCAGAAATTCTGATGTAGAGCGTTATAAAGTTCGGAAAACCGATATTTCCAATGGTCACCATACGTTTTTGTTAATGGGTACTAATTGGGAAATGTATCCATTGATGGATACACTTTGAGCCCACATATCTTCCCAATGAGAAATAATCTGTACATCGTCTTTTAATATACTCTTCTTTGACATGTGAACAACATTCAGAATTAATTTGAGATTGATAATATGAGTAGTTTTGGAGATACGGATGATCAAAGTTGCTCGTCCGCGGGGTTTCTGGAAGTGAAGTGTCCATTATTAGTGGACAGTACGAGAACTGTAGTTTATGCATCTTTTCCTCATCCAAAATACATGAAAACCTTCCATAGGTATAGTTTCCTTGGTCTAGTTCAATGGTATGAAATAAGAATAGGATCTATTTAATCATATGTGGATCCATACTTTCATTACAAATTACCATCTCGTGGACGCAAATTCGAAATTCGATCTATGGCGACATTCCCTTTCGAGGCGAGAGCCCATTATGAAGTGGCCTTTGTAAATTGCATCACATTTAATCTCAAGAAGACTAGGAGACCGCTCATTGGCTTTGAGAGAGTATTGGGTTTTATTGGGCAGAAAAATACATGTAAAAAGTGCCCATTAGAAACTAATCAAATCGTTCCATACATGCTTAGTTATGGTCGATACTATTGGTAGCATTTCTTCATCCATTTCAGTAACTCCATTTGGAGCACCCAGAGTAACGTTTTGCGTTGATTTCTTGATTATATGCCATATTCTTGCAGATTGGACTCTGGACGCAATTATTAGATTCGACTTGTGCTTCTTCGTGCGTAGAGTGTGTCAGCTTGAACGTTATGCAGTAAGATTGGCTATGGAAATTGTCTGTCGAAAATTAGATATATTCTTTGGGTATGCTCGGGTGTTGACGCTACTCAAGTAGCCTTCTATCATCAAATTCATGACATAGTCGTCGATTGTTTGAAGTTAATGATCAAGCGTCTGTGTCGCTGTCAGACAATGATTTTTGGATATGAAACTTGACATGTCGGCTTTGTCTTGTATAAATCAAAGCGTTAACCTTCGTTTTAAAAGATTATTCTTTTTCAAAGACTTTGTGCACTTGTCCTTAAAGATCCTAAATACTAATCTTCCAAAGCCTCTTCCATCAGTGAAGGAATATTACTTCTGGTCTTTCTACCATTGCCTGATCTTTTTGATTGCAATGGACCTAGTGGTTACAATCCAAATCTGAGGTTGTTCTCTCGCTCTAAAGACTTTAGAATAAGAAACCAATCATTAAATCTTATTCTCGCTCCTTGCTTCTCAAGAGCCATCCACAAAGTTTGGTATCTACTCAAGTCTTGTTTTGGTGCAGGCGTGTTTGAAGACTTTTGATTCAGTTTTTTGTACTACGTAACATAACAGGTGTATCATGGATGTAGCTCTATTAAAACTTTATGTTAGTCCTTGGACTCTGTGAATTTTGATAGAGTTACAAAGCAAGAAGCATTGCTTGAATTCCCCCCTTCAATCCGCCACATCCCCCCTCAAACCCTAAACTGCTCTACATTTGGGCCTCCGCGTGACATGGGGGATTAAGGAAATGGGGGGGAGGTTCGCAAGGTTGAGCCATTTTTGGTAAGGTCGTCCACAAAGCGTACGCATTGTGCAACGTCACACAGTTGCTGCAGACTATACCATAATGAGTAGGGTCTGAACTTGCCTCTTTTCATCGCGGTGCCTCAACACGGATGCACCTTGAATCTTTCTAGTGTGACTTTTTTGAGTTTTTCAGGTGCAGCAAGCAAGAATCGGGGTTACCCAGAACGTGTCGTTTGTGCCGTTTGATTGTCTTTCGCCACACAACGGGTTTCTCAGCTACGGATTATAACGCGTCATTCACTTTATTTTACCATTGTGAACGAAATCTCCCCTGGGAATATTAGCAAAAGCTGCTTCTTTATTTTACAGAGCTTAGTCTCATAGTAATATCAAAGGTAAGCCGGTATTTGAGACTCTGTAGAAGTAACATCTCAGTTGTCAGAAACTAGATCATGTCGGTATATAATCACCGTCCTATGGTACCTGCTCCGCAGAATCGTATAGTGGAGATGCTGGACACGATTCGTGTCGAGTTTGAACAACTAGCTCACGAAGCTTATGCTTGCAAAAGTCAGCGCGACGATTTTGAACAAAAAAGTAAACAGAGGACTGACGATTATCAATGTCAGCAACTCAAAACTCACCATTGATTTGAATGGCAGTGAATGCTCAGATTCAAGAAATGAATAACTTCCAGCAGAGTTTGCTGGAACTGGAAAAGTCACAGCAAGCACTAAAAAGACAGTAGGTCTTCCGCTTACATCCAGCTGGGGCTGCAATGTCCAATTTTAATGCCCTTCCATAGCTATGAAGAAGAGATCGCTAGACTACGACAACAGTTAGAGCAGGCTCAAGCACGGAGTGGACAGCAACCAGCTGCTCGTCCTGGCTCTGCTGCTCCGCCAAATGCAGCAGCTCCTCCTGAACATCATCCGCCAACAGCTGCGGGCGGCCCACCTCCTATTGGACCTGGTTCCGGCTATTTTGGTGGCATCATGAATGCTCAACAGCATGGTAGCAGCAGTACTCAATCAAATTTGGGACCTCCCACCCAAATGCTGGATCAATCACCACAGTATCCTGGTTACGCACATAGTCATCCACCAACATCAAGACCACCCCAGCCTCAAGGTCCACCCCCACCGTCAATGAATGGTTCTCCAAATATGCCTTTACCTCCACCTCCCGGTAAGGTTACGGAAAAACAATGATGCATTGTTCTTACACAATGGAACCCTAACAATCGTGTTTCGACATAGGTGCTCCCGCAATGTATGGTGGACGAATGCCTACATCACCATCTCCTGGTCCATACCCAAGGCATATCCCACCGGAAAATGGTTAGTTAACGTAGGCGTTTAGGTATAGAATTTTTGATGCTTACTCTGGCTTAGGAGCTTATGGATACCCGGCACGTTCTGGAGGTCCTCCCGGAACTCCATCGTCTCAACCCGGACATTTACCTGGCGCTGATGCTCCACCTGCTGAAAAGAGGAAGTCAACTTCAATGCCTGGACTTGGAGTTATGACACACAGATCTTCCGGAAGTATTTCAAAGATGGGAGGTCCTCCTCCTGCTGTTCCTCCGGGCGCTTTGGCAGATGTAGATCCTGAAAGTGTGCCAGCAAACATGAAGATCGAGGGTCAAGACTGGTTTGCATTGTATGTACATTAAGAACTCCAGGCTTCTTCGTTTAACTGATGCAAATCTGTAGATTCAACCCAAAAATACCACGCTATGTAAACGTGAACCTTGTACATACCTTGGATCACACTAGCGTTGTGTGCTGCGTCAAATTCAGTATGGATGGCCGGTATCTAGCAGCAGGTTGTAATCGATCTACATTCATTTACGAGGTTGCTACCGGTCACCAAATCTGGTGAGTACGATTCGCAGTGTATCCGAAATATGCAAAGTATTCGCTGATCTGTGATGCTATCCAGCGTTTTACAAGATGACTCTGCATTGAAAGAAGGGGATCTTTACATTCGTTCTGTGTGCTTTAGTCCTGACGGAATGTATCTGGCGACAGGAGCAGAAGATAAGAAAATACGAGTATGTAAACTAGACGACAGTGTCCTTGACCAGATGATGCTAAACAGTACCTTTCTAGGTCTGGGATATTACCAACAGACGTGTACGACAATGTTTTATAGGCCATGAGCAAGACATATATTCCCTTGATTACAGCAGAGACGGTCGTATTATCGCATCTGGCTCTGGCGACCGTACTGTACGGATATGGAGTCTCGTTGAAGGCAAATGCACACATATTCTTCAGATTACAGACTCAGAACCAAAAGATCCCGGCGTAACCAGTGTAGCAATATCACCAGATGGTCGTCTTGTAGCGGCAGGCAGCTTAGACAAGATGGTTCGGGTCTGGGACGTACAGACTGGTGAAGCTTTGGAACGATTGGAGGGGCACAAGGATAGCGTCTATTCGGTTGCATTTATGCCTGATGGCCGAACACTTATCAGTGGCAGCTTAGACAAAACCCTGAAGCTCTGGCAGTTGGGCACACATGAAGGTCGTGGCTATGGTATCGAAAGAGACAGATCGCGAGGACCTTGCAAGATGACGTTCAACGGACATAAGGTAAACTTTATACACATGCACTACACTAGCCATACATCCAACTTATATCCGACGTCCCTTTTCTCCCAGGACTTTGTACTCTCAGTAGCATGCACACCTGACGGACGATGGATCGTGTCTGGATCGAAGGACCGCGGCGTACAATTCTGGGATCCTCGCACGGGTCAGACACAATTCATGCTTCAGGGACATAGAAATTCAGGTACGAGAGCATATATGCCCATGTTTTCCATGCAAGAGTATAACAGAGTGTTTGTCATCTAGTTATATCAGTTGCCATCAGTCCACATGGAAGACCAGTCTTCGCCACCGGTTCCGGGGACAACAGAGCGCGCATCTGGAGCTACGATAACATTGTATAGTCGTTTATTGCAGACCCATTTTGTTTGTTTTGCTTGATCTTCATTTGCACATGTTGTTCTTCGAGTTGATTTACCACAAAGAAACGTTTTGTACACAGTGCCTGTTTACTGTTTTTCTTTGAGAGTCGATATCCATTCTTGCAATGTCTTTTCTTGGAGGGTATAATCGACACCAAGTGATCCATCTTTGATGATTTGTCTGCAACGTGAAATTTCCAATGAATAAACAATCCATGAGAAAACAGCCAAATGGTACCTTTCTTCAATAGCATCCATCAACTGGACAATCTGCTTATCTAATTGTTTGAGCTGGCTCAGCTTTGATTGGATTGCTTGCTCTTGAGAGCTGATAAAGTGTTTTTCACGTTTTTGTACATGTTCTAAGGTTCATTTAATACGACAAAGAAAAAACTATTCGCAAGCGCAGTAGTATACCTGATATAGCATCAGCCAATTGTACGAGCACATCGATACCATCGCGATGAGCAGTGCTGAGCTCTACCGACGATCCAGTCTTAAGCAAATCATTTTGCCACCTCGTAGCTATTATTTTTCGTTGAAGCATGTC
The DNA here is from genome assembly GCF_041956525.1 of Rhizomucor pusillus. Taxonomy (NCBI): domain Eukaryota; kingdom Fungi; phylum Mucoromycota; class Mucoromycetes; order Mucorales; family Lichtheimiaceae; genus Rhizomucor; species Rhizomucor pusillus. The sequence goes on along the minus strand of NW_027192145.1, from coordinate 439,949 downwards.
AACAGTTCCGAACTCTGTTTCCCGAGGAGTGAATCACTCACCAGTATTCTCAATGTCCACTCTCATATCTGGTTTGTCTTGGCCGGCAGTGAAATCGATAGTAAGACAGTTCGCTATACACACCAAAATCGTAAAGGCATTGAATGATAAAGGAGTTTCCTGTGTTCCTCTTACCGCGACACAGTGCGTCAGCTAGCGTGTTCAAGGCTCCTTCTCGGGACTGTAAAGGAAATTAGCTCCAGGTGTATAAAATAAAAGTAAACGGAGCTTACTATTGAGAAGTTTGGGTTTAACGTTTGTTTGATCAGATCCAGGCGAGCATTTTCCGGCTGGTTTGACAGACTTTTGTTTAAAAGAAAAATATCAGAAACGCGATCAAACTATATTAATGCAAGGCCCGACTTATTACCATGTATTTGGGGTCAACAGAGTCTCATAGAAGGCATCTACGTTCCTTCGGATGCTACCAAGAAGAGCATCCTTGACATTTGCAAGGTCATTTAGTAATCTTTCTGCTCGCTGTTTTTCTTGGTCGAATATCTATGTGCGGCTCTCTGTTAATATGCTCTAGTGACCAAATAATATATAACTCTCTACCTTTTTCCGACGTTCATCCAGTTCTGAGCGACATTGCTTATTCGTCACCAGCAATCGTCTTACCCGTTCAAGCGTTTTGACCTGTTTCGATCCATTATAGTCAGCAAAGTAACTACAGTGTGATAGGAAAAAAAAACGCTTACTGCTACGTCGGCTGCAGCTTCTGTTACTGCGTGTTGGTTTGTCAAATCATTTTCGACAGCGCGGTAAGACTCAACCTCAGCCTCCAGATTTTTGACGTAAGAATCGATCGCTTGCAGTTGAGCTGCAGCTTCTTGGTTTGCAGCTTTGGCATACGCGCATTTTCTGATATATGAAACGTCACAGGCTACTAGAATGACAACGGAGCTTTATCGTCTAGTACTTACAATACAGCTTGTTGGACTTCGATGTCAGGATACAATTGCCGAACTTTAGCCTTCAATTGTAACTGTGCTTGAGTCGCATGTCGTGCTAACGTTGATCGCTCTTCTCGCCTTTGCGCTATGTCCCGTGCAAGATATTTATGCTCAACCTTCTGCAGCTTTTCTTTCCATATGGTATCGTCGACTTGTAGCCTTTCCTGGTCCAACCGTTGTTCCCTTATCATCCGAGTTATGCATGACAGCACTAGTTTTGGATCTTCTTGGCGTATCGTTCGCTCGATATCGCGACATATATCATCTTTGGCAGCATCTGTGCTACCGAGTAGAATTCGTTCGAGGATACGACACAGAGATTCTACGCTGTGCCCTGAAACAGATTCATCTTGTTTACGTTGTTGCTGTAGCTCGATCCAATCGATCCTGTCATTCTCGGCGATCCGCTCTAGTACGTCATTATACACACGTTTTCGCTCAATAAACTGCGTGCATTTGCGTCCATATGTGTGAAGGCAGGAAGTTCGTTGCTTCTTCTCCTGGATTTCGAGCTCTAGACGCGCAATCTGTGATTCTGCTCGATTATGCGTTGCAATTAACAAATAGCCAGACACTTGAGATAATCACACACACTTGCCAAGATCTCTGATGCGCTGAATTGAATCTTTGTTCCTGTTTTTACAAGCAGTATAAATCTCTCGTTCAGATCCTTTGTCTATTCCTGCAGCCATGAATGAAAAAAATGCTTTGTGCAACCACTGAAACCGCGCTGCAATAACTCAATTTAGAAAGACTTAGAAGGTGCAGCATACGCAGGTTACTATCTATTATCTGGTAGCCCTCCTTTAGATTTAATAATGTCCAGTAGTTTGTCCTGTATTGGTATTGGTGAATCTCGCATACAAAACTTTTTTTCCTTATTTTTTCTTTTCACATTTCTGCTTAGAAAGATCCGGAGCTGACCTAAAGTCGCCAAAGTCAATACACATTCCATTAACCTGGATATCTTAGTGGCTTACCCTATCCTTCAGATGCTGGAGGAATTGCTGGTAGCTCATAATATTATCTGTGCGATCCTCAACCAAATGTGATAGGAACCATAGGCGGAGATATGGGTCGCCATCTTCTTTAACCAGGTAGAGAGTAGGATAGTAGTTACCGCGCCGCATTTCTCGGATCTTGCCTACAAGCATGTTGACTTTCTTGTTCAAAGCAGTCTCCAGCACAGGCAGTGTCAATTTGCCGCCTCGAAGACCTTCGTAAGATTTGACGTTGAAAAGGTCAACGCAAAGTTGCGGCACCACACCGCGACCAACCCAGATGTAAATGTTCTGTCCGTTTTCGAGCAAGTAGCAGCCATGTGGCTCTAGATTTTCGGCTGTCAGATTCAGAACTGGAGGGAAGGCAACGCCATTCTCGGTGAAATCACCAGCCTATTTCATCTATGTCATCATTGGACATTTTTCAGTAAATACAGCGCATGACGTACCTCGGGGGGCATATTGTGCAAAGAATATAAATTGGAGTACAGATAAGGCATAAGCAATTGTAAAGGCATGGTACGCAGCAGATTCATAGCATTTGATCGCAAGTCAGTAGGAATTTGCGAGCTTTGTCGCAAACCGTCCTAAAGTACCTTGATGAGATAATTGATATCCAATCTATAATCGGATCCTTACGTACATGTTTAATAAGACAAAGTGCCATGAGCGGCAGCAAGTTCATACTGCTGGGAGCCATGAGTTGAGGAGTTGATCCTGGGCCGGAGCCGAGCACGTGAGCTTTATAAACACCTAGCATATCAACCACCTTGTTTACGATGGCATCACGGGCATCGTCCAGTTTCGAGGTTAAGGCCCGTTCAACAGCTGTGATATTTGTGAGAAAAATGATATTAACGATATAATATGGTTCGATATACCTTTGTTTGCCAAGTAGGCAGTGACAGCTTCTTGATTGATGCTTGCGTACAGTTCAGATATAGAGTTGGTGACTGGTATACACAAAGTGATTACCCGGATGCGTCGTTCTCCATCGCATGTTGTATGTAAGAGAGCGGTTTGGAAGCATACCGTCGGTGTCTTGATATCATCTTCTATTACGACTTCAACGCAGTAGGACTGATCGCGAGGTACATTTGGCAGGGCGAGCAGGTCGGTCGATCGAATGAAGAAATTACCATGGAAGGCATTCATACGCAAGCCGCGGGATGCTCTAATACGAATAACTGCTTCGAGACCTATTCTCTCGGCGAGAAGTTCCGAAAATTCATGTGCGAACTTCATAGCATCTTCCGTTCTGGCAGCATTGAAGCCAGGATAATAGTATGTTTGACCGGCCGTATAATGGGGCAAACAACCTTCACATCGTTTCAGTTGGATTTGTTCTAGTCCAGAGCTGGGGAAAGGAACTTACTCAAAGTAGCGACGTCCGAGTATTGTCCGCCAAATATGAGCATATCGCATGCAACCTGAGAACGCGAACAATCGACTGCGAACGATTTATAGAACGGCGAGGCTGCATTCAACAGCGTAGTTTCCTAAAAATCAAATTAACGAAACGGAAACTTTGCAGACGTTCCCGTAGATTACCTTTGCAGTGCCTAACAGTTTAACATCCTCGCGCGGCTTAAGTGCCCCGACACCAACATTTGGCAAGGTGGATTGCAAGCAAATAATTTTACCACCGCTTGCAGACTACATGGTGGCAAATCGTTACTGAAAAGGATTACCCACGTGGGTTACGGGCTACGTACCACCATCTTGAAAGCAGCCTGAAGAGCGCTTCCCAGAGCATTGCTAACATTCACGGTATCCTTGAACATCTCCGGCAGTTTTTCGAGAAGAGATTTGATGGCTTCCATGTTATCAGCCAGATTGACGAGTAGATCGCTAGGAGATGGAAGAAAAACGTCATCCAATTCTGACATAACAAGCATTTGGGGTTCGGCTGATCCACTGTTGAGATTGTAAAAGTGCAAAGCGCTATCCACAGTGATGAATCCAACGCACGTTCGCTTTTCTTCATTGGGAATACGGTCTAGCGAATCAAGAATAGTGCGAGCTGCCGTTGCAACCATTCCGGATTGAACAGCTGAATATGATACATCGATAACGAAAATAAACGCGGGTGCCTGTGGAGGACGCACCATGTATTCAGTAGGTGCAACAAATTCGACGCATCCGTAATTCAGTTCAGGTCGTTTCCATCGATCCGCAGGCTGTTGATTTACAGAATCATAATCAAAAGCAGCAGGTACTACAAATAAGTTAGCGAGGTAATACTCAAAACTTACGTATGATTTTACCATCATTGAGCAAATAGCACATATTACATTTCCATCGCTGACCGCCCTCGACGAATGTCACGTACGGATTGATGTAAGTTCTGCATCGACGGCATCTTGCAATCACACTATCAGTGATGACGGGCACTTGTTCCTGCGCAACACGTTAACACACGAGTTTGTATCTTATTGGTGGGTACTTACATCCCCATCCTTCACTGTTCTATATGGCGCAAGCACTAATGCCAACGGCACACGCGACTTTTTCAATAGCTGCTCAGTGGCTGGAATGGCATTTACAGTGCAGCATTTGTAGGAAGGATCGCAGTTGGCGTACGGAGAATCCGTTAGCGAAACCTAACTCAGGTATTAGAAATCATGGCATTGAAATAGATTTATGTCGATATTTACATTAGGTGGAAGTCGTACAGGTGGTTGAGGTTCATGCAATTGCGAAATTTGAGGTCGAGCACCAGATAGCACAACAGATTGAGGTGCCTACATTCATTCTTGAGTCTAGTTTCTGAATGATGTTCGTTATGTTCAAACTTACAGAGACTGATCCCATCGATCCTCCCATTTGCATATTTCCAAACTGAGCTGTTAAATTGTTGACAGCACCTTGATTATAAGCATTATATGGTTGTTGGAATTGCTGCTGAGGTGCTTGCTGAGGCGCCGGTGGAGCCGGCTGGCCGTAAGATGCTGGTGCGGCGAACTGTGGTTGGGGAGCCACGCCTCCATAAGCACCCGCTGGGCTAACAGGCTGATCCATGTAAGCTTTCGTGATCTGCTCGGGATACATTCTTTTACGTCGTTGATGATCCGTTCCTGCTGTAACACCATGTGAAACGCTGGCAGTCGGTGACAATGGTGTGTTTGTCTGAGATGTCGGGCTCATGGGTGGAGGTGTACCTGTGGTAGCTGGAGCCGCATATGCTGAACGAGCATCAACTTGAGGAGCAGCTGCTTGTTGCGTGTAGCCCGTAGTGGGAGACATCGGCCTGTTAACAGGCGCAGCGGTGCCAATAGGAGGTCGCATAGGCGGACGAGCGCCAGGAGGGAGAGGCCGTGCTGCCATAGTTGGTGACTGGGTAGGATAGCCCGGAGTTGTAGGAGGTCTCATGGGTGAAGCCATGCCTGGTCTCGGTACTGCTTGATGTTGTAGTGGTGGAGTAGACGCGGGTCGATAACGCGTGCCTGGTCCAGGAGGAGGCTGCATACTTGGAGGTGGCGTACCTGCTGGCCTGTATGGCATACCCTGGGGTTGACCGGCTGGTGCAGGAGGACGGGTTGATGCTGCGGCGACAGCATTAGGGTCATTGAATGGTGGTCGCTGAGCGCCTTGCAAAGCTTGTTGTTGCTGCTGTTGCGGCTGGTACGGTTGTTGCTGACTCGTCATCGTGAACCTGCTTTGTCAATCCGAGCAAAACTAAGAAGTTAGATCTAATCCAACTTCAAAGCAGCACTGTAAACATGCGTAAGTCTCGGGAAATGTAAGAGGTAGGAAGCAGTCTAGACTTACAAAAGTTTAATCTCGAGGAAAAGACAAGAGTGCTTTCTACGTGTCGGGCTGTGAGGAGGCTTCACCTCGCTCCATTGGTTGCCATTGCAACCCCGCATGAAGTACGATAGATCGTCCTTGATATGTTGAAGTTTGCGATGAATAACATTGAAACGGAGTAATTGCCCAGATGACACATATAACGCAGTAATGCTTGTTGAATAAATGACAGTTTATCGAAGTTAAAGCAGTATGGAAAATATAGACAGTATCGCTGATGAATACTTGCATTTCCCAAGTCGTAAAGCTCATCCTTTTGAAGAAGGTCTATTAAGTCATATTTACAAGGCTTGCAATTGAAATCGGATACGTATTATACTCCAAATGCTATAACAGCATCCTTATGAAAACATTGGTCCTACATCGGGGAAACTACTGCGAGGATTAAAAGGGCGAGTTGGCCCTTCCTAAATCAGGTTGTTCCACCAGAAGCGCGCTGGAAATTGTAACCAGCTTCTTCCTGCCGCTCGCGAAGCACAATGTCGGTTGATGCAGTGCGCCAAGGGATTATAGATAGTCTTTTCTCGCCTGAATCCGGTGGTAATTATTATTTAGAGGCTCTCTGTCGCTGATTCTCACGAAGAAGAAGGTGTTGCAGAGAAACTCCTCATTCATCTCAAAGTCTTTGAAGATGTCAAGCAAGCAAGCACCGGTGCAAAAGGTGGTGATACGAAGACGCCACAGATCATTGGAAAGCCGAGATACCTATGCTTAACACGTAAGAACACAGAACCAGTGTACCGCTGACCGAGGACTTACCTTCAAACGACGGAAATTCTCCAATTAATGCAGAAAAGCGCAACAAAATACGAGTTTACAAAGTTAAAAGGAACCAGAGCGGTATCTTCTCTATTGGCAAGACATGGATGCTTGAAGATATCAGACAGATCGAAATTGTTGATGTAAGGGTGGTCCATGTGTAATGTTTATGATCCTCGAGTATGTAACGACGATGCAGGCAAATCAATTCTCCGTGGTCTTGAACAAAACCTACCTATGGGCAGTGGAGCGACCAAGGGATAAGTTTGTATTCATAGCCCACGTAGTGGATGCATGCCAACGTTTTATTGGGAAAGTACCGAAACTTGTCAAAGTGGACGAAAGCTATCTTCTGCGCTGTGAGTGCGGCCTTTCTATGGATGAAATGATCATGACACTAATAATATCTCTCTAGATCTGACGAATACAGCAATGTCCCCGGTCTCAGAACCTAGCTTGAACGCATCATCGGCGCTTCCAACCCAACTCTCATCCTCCTCAGTTTCATCTTTGGTTGAGGAGCCTCCGCTTCAACATTCTCCTACACGTGCCGTATCGCCGCCACCGAGTCGGTCTCACGGCGCAGCTATACCTTCTATTACAAGTGCCCGCAACGTTCATCCGACATCTCCACCGGTGGGTCGAGCTAGTGACCGATATATTTCAGAAAAGCCTTCAAATTCTACATCGCCACCTCACGTACAAACAGGTACACCGAGGAAACAAAGGAATCAGTGGATCAAGTTGGACTGACGCTCGATCTAGAATATTTAGAAAAGCAACATTTTCCGTCACAGCCTGTAATAGATCAGAAAGAAAAAGAGCGCGAGGAGCGGCGGGAACGTGAGCGGATGCGAGAAATACGTCGAGAACGAGAAAGACGAGAAAAGAAGGCAGAAGAAGAAAAGGGTAGGCTGTACTTGCTATAATATTTAAACCGTATCCGTGTTAAAAATGTTTCTTAGAAAAACTTCGTAAAGTTGCTGAGATGCAGGATAAAATGGCCGAAGAAGCTTCACTGATGAACGTTGAGGAGCTTCTTACCGACTTTAATTGGAAGACAAGCGGGAACGCAGCTGCACTGGAAAAGAGACTATTAGGTGAACTCCACGCTTTAGAAGCTGTAAGTACAGTTTTCATATTTGATGATACAAGAATTCTAACTTACTTTTGCCCTAGGCAAATGTACATGCTATTATTCAATCGGACGAAAGAGTTAGATCTGTTGTTGAGCAAATTGACAAGGCGTTGGAGGAATTGGAGAACATGGAAAGCTGGCTGTTGCTTTACAGTGCAGAGCTTAATGTAAAAAGTACCGATGCGCTTGGAATGATAAATTTACTTACAGATACTCGTATAGAGCATGGGCGATGATATACGTGAGATAGAAACACAAAATCGTGGGTTGCAAATCCTTGCTCAAAACCAACATGCCCTTATAAACGAGCTTGGCCATTTACTGGTTCGTCGTTTATCACCCTCTTGTATTACTATATGCATGCTGACAAATCTGTATATACAGAATGCTATTTCAGTGCCGAGATCATGTCTTGACAGTTTAAAGTACGACCCAATGGATACTGTCGATGACATAGAGCACTTACAGAAGCAAGCTGAGAGACTTCAAAAAGTCCTGAAATCAAAGCTTGGTGGAGGGCTGGAGAGCATGAAAGCAGTGCAAGAACGACTTCAATTATATAATGCACACAGCAACAGCTTTAGTAGCCGAATATTTGAACATTTCAAGACTCAAATAGAGAACGAGGTAACAAGAGGCATGCATATACTTTAGCCGAATGCACTCATATTTCTCGTTAGGCACGAGCCCATCGTGATTTCCGCGTTAGCAATGCAAGCACCAAAAAGCCTTCCATGCCTACCGCTATACCCCATACATCTGTCGAGGATCATTTAATCAGATACCAAGGCTTTTCTCTGTGGGAAAAAGAAATGGATCCTCGACTCTACGGTGAACTACAAAGGCATTATGCGCAAACTATGGCGCCCTTGTACGAATATGATATTCGTGACCTCGCAGATACAGTCCGACCACTATATACTACGTTACGCAATCGAGGAGCTGATGAATTCGAGTATAGTAGGTAGTGGACCGTACGGTTAATATAAATTTACTAACATTTTGTAGTCTTCAAAAACGAGGATTCCCGTCCTGTGCGAGCTTTAGCATATGGCGCTACGCTGAGACATGATGAGTCCAGGACACACCGCTATCGACAGATGCTGAGAGGATCTGTCGAAGGTGTTATGGGTGGAAGTGGCCGGGGTAGCTTCGATGACGACGAAAAGGCCGCGGACGATGTAAGTTGTATACACTCGTGGAAGAATATTCGGATCATTAAATTATTTTTCGAGTCCTTTGCGCAAATGATGGCTCAAAGCATGATGTTAGTCTCCAGAGAACAAAACTTCATGTGTGACCTGTTCCAATATTCACCAAATGCGCCCAAATCGTTCCTGGATCGTGGCCCCGTATATCCTAAAGTACCTGACCGTAACGCTTTAACGAGTCGGCGTGAAAAGATACGGGACGTGAAGATGTCAAAAAAGATCTTGTAAGTCCCCAATAGATTATCATAAATGCGTGCTACTTGAATAATGTCTTTTTAGAGATTGGATGGAGATAATGTTCGAGACATTGGAACCGAGCATTGTCAGCTTGGTCGAATATGGTGTGAAAGCAGATCCGACGTGAGTGAATAACATTTGCAAAAAGATTGAAGTCTCTAAATTTTACAATAGCCAAGTTGTCGGTATGCTTGCCGCCGTGGAATTTCACAGCGAGAAATGGAACGGCTCGGATCAAGAATTCCTTCTACGCTTATGCAATTCACTTATCCAGCGATTAAGAAGAATGTTTGATAGATTCATTGTAATACCATCGAACTGTTACGAAAGTAACAACAGGATTTACTCACAAACGTCAACATTAGGCGGATCAAATCAAGATCATTGAGGATACTAAGGTTACTGCAAAGAAGCGGAAAGGAATTCTTTCCTTCTTCCGTACGTTCCCAGTAAGTCGGTGCCTCGTATATCATTAGAAGTCTTGCTAAATCGGTTTAGCTTTTTGCACTGCGTTTGGAGGTAGCTACTGCAAATGTTGAAGCAGACTCGCAAACCAGAAAGATCGTAGACGAAGCATACGAGAAGATCATCAATGCCATGATGACTAGTTTGGAGAGCATTGCACGTGAAACAGACCAAACTGGAGATGATAAGGAGCAGCTGAATGCAAATATCATGCAAATTGGTGCGTATATGCAACTGAGAAGGATTAAAACAGGCAAACTAACGGGGAAGTGGATTGCTAGAAAATATGCATCATTTCTACCATGAATTACGCGCCAACAAGCTGCACGTACTTGACAAATGGATCAAATTAGCTAAAAGCCAATATGATAGCAACCTACATGCATACATCAAAGTGGTCATCCGCCGACCGCTAGGAAAGCTTTTGGTAAATCGCGTTGAAATGGAAAAGATGATGAGGGGATGAATCAGGCTCACAGCATTTCTGTGCAGGAATTTTTCGAAGGCGTCGAAAATCTAATGCGCACAAGCACCCCCGAAGAAGTACAATTTCATATGAATTACAACAAAGCGCGCTTGCGCAAAGTGGTCGCCATGTATCCAGCAAAGGAGGTAAGCATATATATGCTATACAGTTTGGTGCTTCTGACTGACGAGGAGAAATGAAACACTTCCCAGGTTGAAAAATCTCTGGAGCAGCTTTATCGTCGCGTGGACAAGCACTTTTCAGAAGAAAGCGGTTTGCTCCAGGTTGTGTGGCGCGGAATCCAAGAGGAGTTTATACAACAGCACGAGAAGATGGAGAAGTTGATTCAAAAGTGCTACCCTGATGCGAAACTCCATTTAGAATTTACGATTGACGATCTTTTAAATATGATGAGCGAGCTCGCACGTAAAGTTCATTAAAGTTATAACAGGATTTTAATGTTGTGCTTGTATCTGTCCCTATGCCTAAATCTTCCGGACACTGGGTCTACGAAAGCACGTTGCTCTAGGTTCCCGAGTAAAAGAATCCTTCTCGGCAGGCAAGATGATCGACTTTACTCTGTCGTCAACCTTGGCAGGAGAACCGAACGGTGAAGTGCTGATCAGTAACACTGAGATTCAGATCTCGGTTACCTCTCAACACCGCAAAAAGATGTGAAGCTGCGATAACCAGAATCGCGCACAGCGAGCACTCTGATCGTTTTGAAGGCACCGTTTCAGAAGCCGACGTATTCGCACACTCTCACTATTACTATTCTTTGCCCTCACCTAAATCGTAACTACGATCACCTTGCTAATTTTGGACAGGATAAGTTTATCAGTATTTCGTTCCTTCGACTGGCAGCACATGAAAGGTTGTTAGTAACGTGAAGCGTAGTAAGGTCACAGCCTCTGGATTGAACATTGCTTTATGTGTCAAATAAGTAAACTCTACCATTGCAATAAATATCTAGATAACATCATCTAGCAGGAATTGGTCTGTGAAGTACAGCACAGCGGGCTGCCCACGCGACCATGAAGGATAATTGGTTCGTCACGTTTCATTTTCAGAGTTTTTTGGCTTTGGAATTCATGAGAAAATGGAACCACTGTTATCTACGCGGCTAGACTAGAACAGGCGGACGCAATCTAAAAAAATATTTGTTATCTAGTTTCCATCATACGGCCTAAACGACTTGGGACTTACAGCGAAAAGGTCAGTACAGAACCAACGGGATAAGTGGTATGCTTTGGAGGCCGACCCCGATTTACCCGCATTGAATCCTCGTCTGATATCCTTTTCTCTGCAAAATACAGCTTTACGTCCCAGAACAAAGTCCATAAAGTTACTCCCTCGTTTCCAGTTATGGCGCAGGAAGAACAGCGCACCGCTTATTATGCCGCGCTCTGCGAGCAGCTCTACAACCCAAAATCACCTCAGGAACGCGATCAAGTGCAGAAGATGCTCGAGTACAGCTTCCCGACTTTTGCAGATGAAGCAGGAACTGGCATTGCAGGAATGCAACCGCCTCCTGGCATGGAGAACAGTCCTACCTTTGCCATATCTACTCCCACGGATACTGCTTCAGCGCTGCGCGTTTTGCTGGAGAACTCACCAAACCCTTACGTACAAACGTTTTGCTTGTCTCGACTAAAGCAGCTTATAACATCTCAATTCTCGATCTTTTCACACGAAACGAAACTGCAACTCCGTAAGCGATTATCAAAGCCGTGTATATTACGCGTCCTTTTAATAATATTGCATGATAGGCGCTTTTCTACTTGAGTATGCATTCATGCATCCTGATCTTCAGCCATTTATCATCACACAATTAGCTGGAGTCTTTGCGTTATTGACTCGTCTGGGTTGGCTGGACGTCGAAGAATATCGAAATATCCAGGAAGATATCAACCAATTTCTGCAAGTATGTAGCGGTACCTCATAGACAGTGAATTGGCACGAAGAATTCACAATTCCGTCTCGCAGGCATCCATAGATCATCGCATTGTTGGTTTGCAGATGCTGGCTATATTGATACAAGATATCAACGCTCCAACCTCGCCTCGAAATTCAGCAAAATTTAGGAAAGCCGGTAAGCATCTTGTTCATCTTGGTTACAAACCTATTCTAATTCCCGTTACAGCCACGTCATTTCGTGATACGCAGCTCTTGAGTATATTTGAATCAACATTTGAAACATTCAGCGGAATATTACATCATTCAATCCCGTTTGAAAAAGGTAAAAATATGACCTCAAACACCAGTAAGATGTGTCACTTATGAGCGTGTGCTTTGCAGCTGGTCAAGAGGAACGGATGAAGGATGCTTGTCTAAATGTGATGATCAAGTGTTTGTCATATGACTTTGCTGGAACAAGCTTGGATGAGGCTGGAGAAGACATTGGTACAGTGCAGGTAAGGAATCAAGAAAATGCTTAAATACTGGTCATTTGCCTCATACTACTCATGTGATTTAGGTTCCAGCAACGTGGCGCCCTCTGTTTGAGGATGAAAACTTTGTCAATACATTGTTTAACGCTTACCGGGAGTTCCAACCTCCACTTTCGGCAAAGGTATGAGGATTCAAGCTGTTGAAGCCGATTTCGTCATATAATAACATGATTTATAGGTTATGGAATGTCTAGTACAAGTGGCGTCTGTCCGCAAAGCTTTATTTACAGGAGATGCAGAGCGAGCAAAATTCGTTCTTAATATCATGAAGGGAACAAGAGATATTATACTAACATCTCACGGAATGAACGACATGAATAATTACAACGAGTTTTGTCGGCTATTGTTTCGGTTCCGAGCAACCGCTCCTCTTAATGAAATGGCAGAAAAGCCTGGATACATAGAATGGATCGGATTAATTGCTGATTTTACACTTAAAGCAATCCAGTCTTGGAAGGTAAGAAAGACTTGTATATCTATTGCTCTAGATCATTGAAGAGACTTCAATAGTGGGCTCCAAACACTGCGACGTATCTCCTTGGATTTTGGTCTCGCATCGTACAGAGCATGACATACTACCAACACTTAGGGGAAATGACAGTACAAAAGCTAGAAAGCATCACGATTGAAGTAAGGCAGAGGGAAAGATTAAATCTGTATGAATTGAAAGAATTGATTGTCTCCTCCAGTTAACACGCGCGTATATTTCTGCCAACGTGGAATCAGTACCCACTCGCTTGGAGGAGTTGCTCGATGGTAACCTCTGTAAACCATGGTGTTAATTCCGCGTATCGCAAATAATGATGGCGATTTAGATCCGTTAGACAATGAAGAGTCCCTTGTTGAGACTTTGGGTATGCTTGGGCAAATAGCCCGATGTAAATACGAGGAGTCCAGTGCTGGTCTGGTTTCGATATTTGATCCTATTGCCACACAATATCAGGTACTCTCGTACTAGTCACAAAATCCGCAGATTGGGGATCTCAAATCATTATAGGAATTGATATCTCAAGCTGGATCAGGCGGGCCTCTTGGCGAGGATTTTAAAGAAGCTTTATTGATAATCGAAACAAAATTCGCATGGCTTGTATATATCATCGCAGTCTTCATTGGCAGCCGACCGGTAAAGAAGGACATGTTTCTATCAAGGAAACATCAATATAACGGCACTTTGATAGGCTTTCTTGAGCTCTGACGAACTAGATACTATCGATGGCGAATTGACGACTAAAGTATTGCAACTTATGGATGTGAATCAGACTTTCCAAAGCCAGCATGGGAATACATCGATGAATCAGAAACTGGATCTGGCATTTGTCTATTTCTTCACGCAATTTAGGAAGGCATACGTTGGAGAAACAACTGGAAAATCGGTATGCTTGCCGCTAACGTACCCAGAAACAGTCTATTAACTCACAATTAGGTGTACAAAAAATTGACAGAAGTGTTCGGTATCAGCGACCAAGTACTAATGCTCAATGTTATTATGCGGAAAATGTAAGTACAAAGATTTAGAAATTCGCTTAGTGTTTATCGGCTAAAGATATGCCACAGCATCAGCAACTTGCAATTTTGGGGAAGCAGTGAACTCGTCATTAGGCGCACTTTGGAGCTGTTTAACGATCTAGCAAGCGGGTAGGTCGCCGGACGCAAGAAGTTTGAATATTGGATACTAACATGTTTTCTGCAGATACAGCGCGTTGAAAAATATGCGGAAAATCGAAACAACACAGCTTATTATGCAGAACCACACATCCAGCGAATTTGCATTTTTCGAGGATGAAAAGCACCAGCAAAATCGAATGCTGTACTATCAAGTATTGTGCAAGATATTGTTTGCAGAAGACAATTGTGAACGAGAGTTCGAAGAATTCATGAAGCCGTTTGAATTGCGTTTTGAGCCTTTCGAATCACTAGACAGTGTAGAGGCATTTCGGCAAGAACCGGTCAGGGTACGCATTAGCTTCAATGTACGGCAGCGAGCATTAACTGATCAAATGTCTACACAGCGTGCATTGCAGGATATCTTTAGGGATCTTCGTGGGTTTATCGGTCCAATCCAAACTCGACGCAACTTTTCATTATTCTTTAACTGGTTTTACCCTGATTACATGCCAATCTTACTGCGGGCTCTAGAGGCATGGTCACCGGATCCTGTCGCTAATACTTTACTCAAGTTTTTTGCCGACTTTGTGCATAACAAGAGCCAGCGACTCAACTTTGAAGTTTCGTCACCAAATGGAATATTAATTTTCAGACATACGAGCCAAGTGATTACGACGTACGGGCGTCATGTGCTTGAACAACAAGCAAGTGAAGCCGAGAAATATCAATTTAAGTATAAGGGTATTTCTATCTGCTTCACTATACTAGCACGATGCTTGGGTGGACGTTATATCAATTTCGGTGTATTTTGGCTTTACCAAGATAAAGCTATTGATGAGGCATTTCAAATGATGTTTCAACTTATGCTCAGTATACCAATCAGTGATCTCATGGTTTGTAACAACTGATGATAGTTTCATGCCAAATAGAATGACTGATTATATGTGAATACTTGACAGGGATTCCCAAAAGTAGCAAGGGCTTTTATTACGATGCTGGATGACTTTACGCAGGAACAATTGACAGCGCTGCCATCGTTAGCTCCGGATACCTTTTTATATATAATGGAAGCATGTGAGCAAGGCGTGGAGTCGAACGAAAACTATATCAGATCACATGCATGCGCAGCGATTGATAATATTTGCAAGTTTGTCGTACGTGAATCACAAAAGAGCGATGGTTCATTCTTCGATGGAGATATTATTGGAAACAACGGATCGTCCACTTCACCGCGAGGTCGGCGACGCTCTTCCAGCTCGAAACAGGCTCCAGCAACTCACTGGCTAATGACCTATTTACGACAATTTCCAAATATTTTACCAACACTGTTTGTTACTGTTTTCAACCTGGTGCTATTCGACGATAATCAGGATCAATGGGCATTATCGAGACCATTATACTCGCTGACACTGTTGCAAAGAGAGGCAAGTGAGGGAAGGTATGATGGACACAAGCTTGTGCTTACCAATGCTGAATAGTATGCTGTGGAGTACACAAATCAAGTAATCAATCAACAGCTACCCGAGCGCCAGGAGTTTGTGGCGAAAGCGCTTGGCACATTGACCGAAGGCATATCCTGGTCAGCAACGACTAGAGATAGAGAGAGATTCTCGCAAAATGTTTCAGCGTTCCGGAGAGAGCTTGGAATGAACAATATCGTGTTAGTGCCGACAACAGCTGCCACACGCATCTCATTTTAATTTCATTTGTAAACAAACTATGGCGAACAGAGATTGCATTACACACTAGCTAGGTAGTCTTCATTACATACCTCTAGGAGCTTGCATCATGTCATCTTGTACAAATATATGATGATTTAAATTCTCCATTAATAATCGTCTCTGATATTTACATGTAGCCTTGACGGTTTGGTGATACCTATGCATAGTTTCATTTTGACATGTCTAGCATAACGTCTCTAATACTAATTAAGCTTATCGAAAAGAACATGGTCCGCGCATGCGGCGAAATGCTAACCAAACAATCAACGCCATCCCGTTTTAATGCGTTCCAAACTATTATCATTTAAGGTAGCAATTTCAAGATCTTGCTTTCTTTTGAGAGAGATAGTAGGCGGTTTAGTCACCAAAAATGATACGTA
Organism: Rhizomucor pusillus; assembly: GCF_041956525.1. Taxonomy (NCBI): domain Eukaryota; kingdom Fungi; phylum Mucoromycota; class Mucoromycetes; order Mucorales; family Lichtheimiaceae; genus Rhizomucor; species Rhizomucor pusillus. Next base: position 423,711 of record NW_027192145.1, on the reverse strand, counting down.
CCATTGATACATAGGTAAGAGCCCATGGCACTTTACATATCCCCCCTTCTCAAGGAGCAGCCTGAATAGGAAACATCACGGAACGGTCTTTTCGGATTATTTTTTAACTTAACTGATGCAGGAAGGAGAAGCGCACTAGTGCGTACCAAGTGAATTGCAGAAACTGGTTTTCCATGCAATGCATTTCTCCTGCATTCAATCAAGCAAATCCATAAAGAGCAAAGAGTAAGGAAGTTTCGATTGTTGCTCATTGCCGATACTTTTCTTTATTGTACACGTGTTGGGGAAGCATTGTTTGTGTGAGTAGGTGTCTTAACTACAGATTCTGTTGTCGCCTTCTGGGGCGAACGTGGTTCACTAGGTGACGAGGATGATTCATAATCTACTATGCGTTGTTTTGCACGCTTCTCGTCTGGATTTTCGTCGTAATTGATCGGCTCTGCAGCCCGCTTTTCAGGCACACGTGCTAGGCTCATGAGAGTACCAGCAGCTGCATCATCCCTGCTTCCGGTCGAAGGTGTTCTTTTTCGTTCTTGCTTGGGTGAATGAATATCGGGTATTCGAGCGGTTGGTACAGGTGATCGACGTTCTGGTAACCTGGTGTTGGGCATAGGCAGGTCACGCGGAGTGTCCTAGAGCAATCCAAAAAAAGGCCTAGATTTAATAATCATGCGGAATGTACGGGAAGGAAAACGCTAGCAATTGTAACTGTACCATGGGTCCTCTGCGAGACGACAGCTGTAAGGAATACTGATGATTCATTCCTGGATGATGCACAGGAGACGATTGCGGCGGTGGCCCACCCATGAGGGTTGGCGCTGGACCAGGAGGAGGAGTAGGATGAGAAGGAGGATGTTGATGATGGTGAACACCGGTGGATGGTGGAGGTGGTGGAGGAGGAGGAGCAGCGGGATAACCGCCGGCAGCATTGTTGTTCTGCGCAGGTGGTGGCTGGGAGTATTGATAAGGGTTGTTTACATCCTGAGGCACAGGTGTTGTGACAGGGGCAGAAGATGAAGCAGAAGAGGTAGCGCCAGAACCACTATGTTGGGGGGTCAAGTAAGGAAAAATGGCTCAGATACATGTCGTCATTCTGTTCATTCTGATGGTCATTTACCTTGCAGCTGGGACTCCGTGAGTTTTGCGTAGAAGCTCAAGTCGTTGTCGAATATGTGGGTTGTTAGGGTCCAATTCGCTTGCTCTTTGATACGCATCAAGTGCATCTTGAATCTGATTATTGCATGATTCATACAATGTACCCAAATCGTACCAAACTTCGCTGATGTATGGATTAAGTCGTATAGCGCGGCTGTAAGCGTCCAGTGCGTCACGATACTACATGAGTCCGCAAGGCAATGTCAGAGACTAAAGATAAGAGCCGAATTGGGGGGTGTTCCACCAACAATGGGGGAACTGGGGGAAGCTCCTTCTCACCTGGTTAATTTGGTAATACAAGACGCCAATGGAACACCAAAATGTCGGATTGCGTGCGTCGCGATAGACTGCCTGTTGGTAAGCTTCGTAAGCCTTGTTGTAATTCTGTTCTGCCATGTAGCACCGGCCGAGCAGATACCACGACTGGGCATCTGCGCTGTCAGCCTTCAGAGAGCGGGTCAAGTAGGCAATCGCTGTGTTTTGATCGGAAAAGGAAGTGTTTTGCTGATGATAGAGCCATCCGAGCTGTTGGAGCACTTTGGCGTGTTCAGGGTTTTCTGCTAATACACGTTCGTAGGCCTCTTTTGCGTATTCATACTACGGAAGCATTTGAGCGAGGATATTCGTCTTCATAGTGCATCTTTTTCTTGTTACCTCCTTTTGTTGCTCGTAGACATGGCCGGTTTGGAACCATATGTCAATTTCAGTCAAAGGCCTCGGGGGATTATGAAGAATGTAACGGAAGCACTAAAAATTTTTTTGTGCTTCAGTTTCAATGCAGTCAGGGATGGGGGGAGTTTGTTAGGCGAGGAGATGCAAACCTGCAGACTCAGATCGTACTTTTGCTGCTGTTTGTAAATGATGCCTAGCCTGAAGTAGATTTCGTTTGCTTTCTCGAATCCCGGATCCATCTTCATGACAGCAGAGAACGCTTCCTCAGCATGCTCAATAGAACCATATCGATCGTATAAAATTCCGATTCCGTACCACAGCTTTGGGTCCTGCGTGTTCACAAGGATATCCAAGTTACAACGAAGTTGGCAACAGCTATCGATTGCTACAAAGGCATACCTTTGGATTCGGTAAATGATACAGAGCTTGCTGATATGCCTGGTAGGCCTCCTGCAGGTTATCCATCATGAGGTAGCAATGGCCCAGAGCGCTCCACATCTCTCCATTATTCTCCTGAAGGGCCAAGATTCTTTTAAAATAATCTACTGCCTATAAATATCATTTTGGGCTTAGCTCATACATATTCTCTTTGTGTGTGTGTGTGCGGGCAAACAAACTAGCTCACGATGATGTCTTGCTTATCCCATACCTTGGCAAACTGTTCGCGACTCCGGCACAAGGATGCAATGTGAGACAATGCGTTGATGGAATACGGATTATGTTTCAACGCAGACTCGTACGAGGCCATGGCACGTTCCCAGTCAGCCATCATTTCGGCCAGATTACCTAAACCATAATGAGTGTGGCGTCGCTTACACAAGGTCCCCCAAGAAAACCAGACTAGTCTTAAAATGGACATGCGCACAAGAATTAGAGTCGAGCGAGCGGGCGGGTAACACTTGCACCAAACCCAAATGTATGCAGGCCGCCCCTTCCATCGCACCAACTTGAATCTTTCCCTCTTTCTGACTCTTTTAGGACAGAGTCCTTCACGAAACCCCAATGAAAATAAAACCGATATTTCTTGTATATACCTAATGTCAGCCATGTTTGTTCGTTCACTGCAGCTAGTTTCTGCACGACTAGAGGGACTGGGTGGCCTGACAAGGGGGTTGTCATCTCTCGTTCGCGATTGAGGTGCAAGATTGAATGAGATGAGGAAAGAGAAAAGGAAAAGGAAGGGCTCCCCGTTTGCCTGAAAACGGCTGTCCGAACTCGTGTGTGTAACCTTTTTTACAGTTTGAAGATGCATAAAAAAAGTCGGCTCGGGGTCGAATTCGTGATGGACGACAGGTAAGCAGTCAGCAGCTTGGACCCGCACGTGAGACAAAAAAAGAGAGGTGTGCATGGGGGTGACAAAGAACTGCTTTTCCCAATTTTGTCAAAACGATAGATTTTGCAAGAGGAGAAGATTGGAAGTCATCACTCCCTTCCATGTGTATGTGTTTTTGTTTGCTGTTCATGCTCGTACTGTATATATCTATACACGCATATGCAGCTGGCTGTCTCCTTGTCATCAGCCTACCATAAACAAACAGTGTACTTTTGCCGCGATAATGCAGCCATTCTCTCGTTCATTCTGGCATTAGCAGTGGATTCACCACTAGCGATTTGAAAGACGGGTACGATCTGCAATAAAACAGGTACCGCACATTGGCTCGACGTCGCTTTGCTTGAAGATAGAAGGGTTGCTCAAAACTCAAGTGCATGATACTTGTCACGTAACTATAGCGAGTCTTTGCACACTATCAGTCTTAATCCTTCCCAAGTACCCGGTCAATGGTGGATTCGCTGCAAACCCGACAGTTTAAAATTGGCAGCCAACAAGCGAATCTGGAACAGACCGTGTTGAATCAATCAGGATTTGCTGAATGGTTTTGACTGTTAGGATCGAGGCGCAGATGTAAGCTGCAATGACCACTCGGCCTTGGCACACGCAATTCCTATCATTTCTTCCTTTGTGTAAAAAGACTTTGATCTCATCTTCCTACAGGTTTCTATTTCTAAAGTTTGCGGTAACATCATTATACTTGAACAAATGGAAGGAAGTAAGGAAAAAGTTACAGAGAGAACAAATACCAGAAAGTCGCACAAATAGTGATATATCATAAGAGCCATTTAGTATCATATAAACATACTCATACTTAAAATATTCACATACCTGCATGTTACTATGTAGCAGCAAAGGCATCACAGTAGTTGGCGTACCTCCACGAATTATGCGAAAGAAAAAGCAAAAGTTTCGTGCACATGCCACCTCCCCTGTCTTAGGCCGCAGTGGCCAGATTGCTTGGAAAAAGGAAACAAAGAGGAAACTGGGAGTGCATGTAAAGAAACTTGACAAGAGCCGTCAGATAGAAGTATACAGGAGGAACCGGAGTAGAGGAGACCGGGAAGTCTTGCTTCTTGCTCGACATCATGTATAGGCGTCCACAAGGACATGCCAGCTTCGAAAGAATGCCATAATAGGAGGGGCTACATGTGGAAGGGCCTGAATGTATCTTGGCAGCAGATACGGAAGAATGCTGGACGGACTTGGTGATGCCTATAACACGACGCTTAAGTATGATAATAGTTCATTCATAACCCCTTGCGATTAGTTTCCATACCTTCTTTCAGTCCTGATACTCATCATACGCCGATTACAGATCCATCGGTCTTCGTTTTAGCGAGAACGCGCCTTGGAATACACATGTAAAATCTTACCAGTTTAGCTTATTCAGAGTGCCTTATCGCCTAGTCATACTTGCAATTCGAATGATGCTTCGCCTAGAGCCACTGGTTCACCGTGAAGAGATACATATCGGTAAAAATATAACAGCACCATACAAGAATCTTCAGACAGCATTAGAAAGAGAGAAGCAACAGAAAGTCTTCAAAAAATTGCAGGGATCTATTTTACATTGCAGCTGGAAGGTGTTTGCATGAATGTTCAAGTAGTATTGTGTTACTGTCAACGGATTTCGTAAGATATGTCTCCATAAGACTTTTACTGTTACCTGTGCTTGGTTGTAGTATATTAGACGTGTCCCTATTTGTATCACGCATCGATGATGATTGCATATCCTCCTTTATGTGCAAGAACATCCGTCAATTGACTGGCAAGACTCCTTGTAAAGAGCTTTGATCTAACGTTCAATCTATCTTGCTCTTTTGTTTCCACAAACAGATATTTCTCTGGTTTGTCCGCGAAAGCAGCGCATCTGGCGACTGATTCTACAAGGGCCATAAGCTTGCTACACCATCTTTTTTGTGCATTCAGATACTGTCAACGTCGTTTACATCAGACCCTAAATTGCCTATCTGAAGTACATATATTCTTCATACTCCATGCATACCGTTATTAAAAGGCTTTCTGCAACGGTACAATTCAATTGTGGGTTAGCTCGGATGCATAAGCGTGCCGCGTATTTCTATAGAGAAGACTCTGATCAGGTTTGTATGTTTTATTGATAAGCTCCGTGCCAGATTGTGGTACGAAACTTCGCAGACTGCCTTCAGACGTAATGACTACTGTACATCACCGAAACCATATTACGTGAGAGCACATGAGTATGAGTACATAGACAAAATGTTTTAAAAATGAATCTTCTGTGTTTGTTTTCCTTTGGCTCTGCTTAGTTTTCGTTGCATCGCGGTAAGTTTGTTATATTTTGCTTATTGGGATCACTGGCACTCAAGTGTGTTAGCTGTCCCAGAAGTAGCCTCTGTTCTGACCCTGGTGCATTTGCATCCACATTTTTGGTTTACCATTACCTTTGCTCATATCACGGTGAGTAGCTTCAAGATCCAACCCAATATCGAAATTGCAGTTCTTATCAGTTCGACCCCTTTAGCACAGATGTATCATTTCACGCGAACCGGAGTAGCTTCCACCGCAGGCCGCCTTCGGGCGTTAAGTCCTGCTTTACCTGATTTGTTTGTTCACCTTCCACCATCAGCCAACGGTTAGTATTACGAATGCATCGATCTATGGCAAGAGTATTCACTATTGAACCTTAGATGCGTGGGAGGTCCCCAGTAAATTCCGGGAATGCTTTTAGCGTAAGCAATATGTTGTAGGATTATTCAGTTGGATGCAAACAGTGTACTAAAAGTCTTGCGTTTCTTCGATATCCTTCCTTTTTACTTCGTTTCTTTCCTACGCATTTTATTTGCTCCTGTTGTATTGCTGTCTTGTTATTTAAGTTCGTCAGTTCTTTCATATAATAAGATGATATAAAATATGATTGCACTATCGGTCAACGAGGATGACGTCTCTAAACTTTCTAGCATCTTCGTCAGGCTTTTCGATTGATAACATGCGCCAAATGATCTTTCAATGCCTACAAAAACTAAACAGGTAGGTGGGCTGTCCCTTTGCCTTGTTATGCATCCCGCAAATTATTTTCAATTAATATGATTTAGCGCTTCATCCAAGTCCCCCAACAATCGGGATGCACGGGAAGATTGCCAGATTGGGGTGATCAGCGTTGCTGTGCACCAGCATTTGCGACCCCCCAAAAATGATGCGTCACAGGGCCTTGTTACCGATCCCAGGGCAAACTCGATGCAACAGTGCGAATTTTAAAAGCTCCATGAAGACATCAGCACCGTCTGGACTACTGGCCTAAACCGATCACACCCTCAAAACACTCGCACGCATTACATGTATCACGATAGATACAAACTCATACTCAAGTTGCCCACGTATGGATATGCGTCGTATTCCAGCATATTTCCACATAACTTCAATTACTCATCTCGGTTGTCTTCCTGCTGTTCGATAATAAATCCAGGAACAATGGTGAAAAGACCGTCAATTTGACAATCAGCAGATATTAGATAAACAGTAATGCTCCATAGGGTTAGTGAGCAGTCCACAGGTCTGAGACAACGTCGATCCTCCTGCTAAAGAGCATGGTCAACCATTAATCCGTCTTCATACGCAAGAGGTATCTGCTCTCCAGTCTCAGCCATTTCAACAACTGTCATCGGAATATCACCAATAAACTTCGATGTAAGCTTGCCAATGCTCTGTACCGAAAGGTCAAGCAACGTAGCCGCGGCTGCGATAGCATGCAAGCCGGTATACCTACAAGAGTCGATGAGTATTGCTCCTCAAGAATGTGCTGTCATTGCACCAAGCAAGGCCGGGAGCAACGAGTCGATTTTCTGCAGCGACCCCTGTGGTACCAGTGCAAGACATGGCACGACTCGATTATATCTTGAAAAGGTGCTCCGCGTAGTTAGTTGTCCGTTTTGCAATCATATGTTCCATCGCGATGGTGACGCTGCAGACAATCTGATGTCTATTACAAGATATGTGCTACGGTTCCAGCAACGCCCGCGCTAGTTTATCCGGCCATCGAGATGTCAAAGACCATACCGAGAAAGATAGACTAAGATTCAATCATCCCTGTCTTTACGACATCAGCGTGAAAGAGAGACTACAGTTAGCACAGTCCTGTTTCCTCAATGGATTTCTGCAAAGCGATCTGAACGGCTACGCTCCAAAAAGCAAAAGGGATCCACGAATCAAGTGGATGGGGCCTTGCGCCTGGTTTTGTAATATCACTGCAGAGTGCATATTCCTTTATCTTATTGCTGATTTCTTGCTTCCTTTCCATTATTATTCGATAGTTTTCTATGACGGGTCAACTCTCATTGTCTAAACTGAATCTCAAACAGATTGCAGATACTATCTGACAAGAAAACACGGGAAATAGCTAGATAACTGATCCTTTGATCTTTTACTTCTTCAGTATGTCAACGCATCACCGGTCTATTGTCTGTTTTCTGTTTTCAACTCTTTGCCAATACTACAATATGATTCGCTCATTGAATTCCGTTTCTACAAGGACTAGAAAAGTAGATCGACTAACTCCTCGCTCTGTATGCCAATATTATTTTCCTCTACAAAATATCGGAGAGCAGGCTTCTCAGCTGTACATCCGTCACTGCATTTTTAGGTGATTGCGGCTAGTGTAATTGGTTCGCCTGAAGGAACGTTATTCTTACTACATTATCTACAACCATTATAGCTTATAGCTTATAGCTTTGCTTACCTTCCACCTCCGCAACCCATAAAGCGTCTTTGTATGATTCCATTTCATTCTCACATGCCGGTATACGTGAGTACCATAGCATATATTAAAATCATCGTAAACCATCCAAAGTCGGATGTCAGCCTTTAGCATTGAATAGCAATATTGATTTGGCGTCCAGAGCTGCAGCGCTTTTGTTTGACACCAATGAACTGATTTATCTTCGTCCGTGTCGCTACAGAAGTGTCCTTGCTTGTAGCTTGTTCACTACCATGCTGTCGTTACACTCTATACATAGTGATTTTCAGTATAGTGATACTCTCGCTCTAGTGATCAAATTATACATCTCCCACTTTCGTTCGCAGAGACATATGAATACAGCGAGCGGACGAATCAGGTTTTTTTGTGGCTATCTCGTTGAAAAATGTTGCAATAGTTGTCTGTCGAGTGTATTGGGAATCTTCCGCTTGCAGCTTTTTAACTTCATTCTGAAGATATTATGCATCTTCAAATTTAATTTATCATCCAGTGTCATTGATAGGCTTAAGGAAGGCTCCGTTACTTTGAACGGATTAGACTGCAGAGTGGATACATTCGCAAGATTACCGAGAGACTGGTTATGAAAATACATTGATAAAGGATACAAAGAGTCCGCTATGATATTCCCGCTACAGTGATCACCCTCTGGGGCTGGTGCCGAGGTGATCACTATAGCCCGCGATGACTACTTAAGATGATTTTGTTGATTATTGTGCCGTTTATCCCTGTGGTTATCTAGGGACCTGTATGTGATTTTTGTACTATTGACGATGCTCGTGATCTCCAGAAATTTTTCATATCAATAGCTGCAGTTCCTTCTGTTGCTGCTTCGAGGAAGAGCAGGGCAGTCGGGTCTACATTAGATTACCTATCCGCCTTGGATGATTTTCATGACCTGGTGGCGGGGCAACAGCTGAGCTGCTGGCTGCCATATTCTTCTATAATTATTATTATTATCTGGTGTTCTTGCCATTAGAGCGTTAGGCAATGGCACTTTCACAGACATTCAAATCAGCATTCTCCAATGTACCAGTCCTGACAAAGACGCTGGTAACAACTCTGCTTGTACTGTCTTGCACAAGTTACATTTACACGTACCGTGCAAGTATAAGTACGGATGATCCAGACACCACCGTATTCGTCGGTTGTCCATTTATCGGCATCCTCCCTGGAACGTATGTCTACCCGCTCGTCTACTCTGAAATGACTATTTACGTATATCCATGTTTACAGAGTGCTGTATCTTCCATGGACGTTCCTGACAGCCGCATTCTACGAAAGCAATATATTTTCGGTACATTATCGTCTTGGGCAATAACTGCAACGACTACAATATATCTTTGCGAGACGCTAAAGAAAATGATTTTTCTTCTAGCTGGCGTTTAGCTTTATTATTTTACTGTTTTGCGGAAAATATCTGGAGCGTGCCTGGACAAGTCGAGAGTTGCTGAAATTTGTGGTCATCACAGCCGTGTTATCGAATGTCGTTACTTGGATTGGTATCATTTTGTCGTTTTACATCACAAAAGATACACAGTATTTGCAAGTATCAACCTCTTGGGAAATCAATGATGCATTGATGGGCTAATACAACATTTCATGTTATCGTTATGTAGATATGGCATACAGATTAACGGCATGAGCGGCGTCTTTTCAGCATTTCTTGTCGCATTTAAGCATCTGATACCAGAACACCGCGTCGCATTGCTCGGCAGCCTCGTCACCATTCGCGTCAAAAATCTTATCGGTGTCGCTACCGCTATCAGTATTGTCGGTTTGGTTTTGTTCCAGGCTATTGTATTTTACAATCTTGTCAATATCGGCTGGGTTATTGGATGGGTGTACATTCGATTCTTCCAGTATCAAGACGGCGTTCGAGGCGATTACAGTGAAACCTTTGCTCTCAAGACCTTTTTCCCTGAATTTTTGCAGTAAGTTATGCACCAAGCGGCTCTGTGCGCCTTCCATGCTCACGTACGATTTTACTTCCTTCTTGTTTCCTCACCAAAAAAGGCCAATCATCGGAGCAATTGCCAACACGGTGTTTGATATTCTTGTCAGCCTGCACATCTGCAGACCTGTACCTCGTAACTATGCATACGATCTGGAAGGACAGACAGGCGTGCGACCGTCACCATTGCCTGGTAGTGCCCGTGCAGAAGCTGAGCGACGAAGGTAAGATATCAACTATTATAACATGTAATTGCAGAGGTAGAAGAGAGAAAAAAACTGATGAGAGTTACGCATCCTACAGAGCATTGGCATTGAAAGCACTCGATATGCGATTATCCACAAAGACAACAACAGCTCCTCCTCCTCCGGCTAGCACAGCAGCAGCGGCTTCATCTGATATACCTGCTCCATCATCATCGACATCTGCCGCAGCACCTGCCACTGGCGCACGACAAGCACCCGAGAGCTCTGTCTTGTTTGAAGCTGAAGAGATGAGCAGACCATCGTCAACTACAGAAGAAACTGAAAAGCGCGATTAGGTGCTTTTCGTTCAAATAAAAGGAAAAGCACTCGATACTATCAATGCATCAATGGTTTAAACGAGATTGTTATTAGTAATGGCGATTGAAATAAACAGGGCATATACTCGCTGCTAAAACACCAATATACTAAGAGAAAAGAAGTGTTGATTTAAATTAGCTTTCGTTAGGGTCGTTGAGATTGCACTGCTCGGGATGCTTCAAGCACCATTTGGGCTGGAGAGGCACGGCATCAATACCACGGGCAAGCAAGCGGTAATTCCAGTCGCTGATGCGAGGCAGGACCTGCGCAAGGTCGCGACGCTTGCCATCCTTGTCATAGTTACCAGACCAATAGATTTCGGCAGCAGCACCGGTGCGAGGCCACAACTTGCTGTCAAGAACGGTAGGTCCTGACTGCTCTGACCACAGCGCAACTTCACCACCGAGGATCTTGCCAGGAGAGTCGTTGGGGATATTGTAGGTCAAATCGTAAGAATATATACGTTGCCAAGTCTATTGAACAAGCAAACAAACAACGGACGAAAGGTATGAATTGTCAGCCATGTCTGCTGTCATATATAGTAGAATCTTCCGTGTCTGAACGATATACCTTGTAAGGCGCGCACCACGAGCCACCGGTGCCCCCATAGTTGAATGTATCATCTGCAGTCTGCTGCTGTGTAGGGCTGATGTATCGAGGATCATTACCAAGCCATCCTAGATGATGTACACATATGAGAATACATGTTTCCATATGTTTGCATACGATATACATACCGCCGCTGCCGCAATCCAGATAGAAGTAGTAGACATCCGACACAATGACATCGTATCCCTTGGACTACAAATTAATCGTTAATTGCTACATGCGATATGGATATGAGGAAGGATTACAAACAACATACTGTAAAGTTGGATGGAGGAATATTCCACGTCTGGATGATAGTGTTATTGGGGTATGTAGCACCATCGTTAACAGAGTCTTCCCAAATAATTGGCCGCTTTTTGAGGTCGTTGGTGACATAGGAAAGTAGGTTATTTTCCCATTCAAACCACAGATCCTTGATTGAGATATTATTCTTTTCAGTGTACTCCACAATGTCCTTGTCGAGCGCATAGCAGTCGGTATTGATCTCGTCACCGCCAGTGTGGTACAAAGAATCTGGGAAAATGGTTGTACCCTCCTTGACGATATCTTGTACGAGTTTCCAAGCATCCTTGTTGATAAGCGAAAGCTGGCCAGCTGGAGGCTCTGCAGCGTACTTGGCCCAGAACTGATCGGTACACACCATATAGTCAGGATGAGACTCTACGATGCTTGCAGTATGTGCTGGCATATCCAATTCAAGCACAATGCGGACACCGCGCGCTTCGGCGTATTCGATGATCCCTTGGACATCGGAGTGGGTATAGACTTCATGCGAACTATATGCACCCCTTTCGGAGAGTTCTGGATGCGATTTGAACACCAGAGGCCACGACTGGGAGTCAGTGACATGCCAATGGAAGACATTCATCTTGTTGTACGCCAAGGCATCAATCGTTCGGAGGATGTCCTCCACAGGATAGTAGTTGCGGGATGTATCTAACAGCACACCTCGGTGACCGTATGCAGGCTCGTCTGTGATTGAGACTGTGTGAGCTACCAGACCCTTCTTCGATCCGTCGCTGAGCACGAGCTGGGAGAAAGTCTCAAGACCGCGGAGGGCGCCAACCCAGGTGGGAGCATCCAAGGTCGCCTGACCACCGCTTGCAGGAATTTCCAGTTTGTATGACTCGTCGACGCCCACATCCAGCTTGACCTTGTTGTTCTTGACTGAGATGGTCAATCCAGCAAGGGCATGCTTTGATTCGGTAAGGGTCTCGTTACTGTAAGCGACCTGCACTGGCACCCATTTTTCCTCTTGAATCAAGTGAGAGTATCGCTTTGCAGCATCCTTGACATGCTTGTTCTGTGCTCCGGTGATCTTGAACTTATGGCTGAGAGGAGCCACGTGGTCGGTCCATTCGACTTGCTGAGGGATTGGGAACAGCCATGTCTTTGCTTGGACGGTGGCGGCAGTGGCCACGAGTGCAGCGGCAACAGAGATGGAAGTAAACTTCATTCAGTGGGGACGGAGGAGATCGTGAGAAAGAAACAAGAGGGAAGAGAAACAACAAACAGAAGAAACATCGAAAAACTGCCGGGATTTATATTCGCATCAATGTGGCACGTAATATAATGAATCGATGTTTGTTGTCGTCGTTCGTTGGTCCCTGATGTGTGGGGACTGCGCTTTGATAATCAGTCGGACTGAACCCTGTATGTCCTTGCTGTGACCCGTGAAATGAAATTTCAGGGTCGTACATTTTGTACGTGTGTGAAGGTTGAACAAGGCGATAGCGAGGAACGATACATATTCGCTTTGCTCATGTTACCTACCTACTCATGGCAGGCGCATGCTCGAATATTAGCTGACGAATGCTAGGAAGCTCCTTGATCCTGATAAAGGTTCAATGCCTGGAGGCGGTGGACATAAATACGCTATATGTTTTGTTTAAAGCTTCCCCACTTTCGCATGCCCGTCAAAGACAAGCAGATATAATGAAAGAGCTTCTAATCCTCTTTGTAGCAGTACTTGTACAGAGCTGAGCAAGCAATAGCAAATTACATGAACTTGACTGCCTCTCCCCTGTTGCGTCCTTACACACACACGCACTCTTGCACAGACTGCGGCTGTGCATTGATTAGATATGACAGTACGACAGCACCTAAAGTGGTAGAGCTAGCTTAATAAGCAAGCAATATCCGGGTCCTCAAGCAGGGTTCGTGAGTAACGCATGTACTCTCTCAGAAGATATGGAAAGGTCTAAAAGAAATGACAACCTAATCAAGGTTGCACACGCACGCATAGCGCAGCCGTCTGGACTTGTACTCTTATACTCAATTTGGCACATCGAGAGATAAGCATGCATCTATGACTGCTTTCTCGATTAATAATGACAAAAAGTCGATGCGACTTCACATCTGCTACTCTGCTGTTACGTAAGTGAAAAGAAAGAAAGACAAATGTTCTCACGAACAAAATCCCTTGGTGGACTGTTGCGAAACTATTCCGTGGGAATAAAGTTTTATTGTTACTACTATTGGTGGATGACTCTTGCATCAATGTTTTTACGATTTATTCATTGCTAAAACTAATGACTATGACTATGCTACTCGGAAATGATACAGATGATTTATGATGTAATGTTTAATGGAGTGAAGACGTAAACCAAAGTGAGCCAGCACTTTACTATTTTACAAAAAGAGAATCATAAATCACACTTTAAGGGCAGAAAGTGACAGTGTAGCCTTGAGCCTTGCACATATAAGTGCTGGTGTGATCATCGTAGGCAAAGGAGTAGACATCTGGGCAATCATCCTTGACAGCTTGGGCGTAAGAGTTGATGGAGCAAGTGTCGGGAGTATTGTGAGCGCCAGCGCAGCAGTATTCGTCAGTACCGAATGCAGAGCAGGCAGACTTGCATCCAACGAATTTGCCATCTTCGTATTGCTTGAGATCATCAGGGCAGTGGGGAAGCTTGCTGCACTTGGGGGCACCGCAAGCATATTTGGTGTTACCAGCACCGTCACCGTCGCCAGAGATGGGATGAATGGAAATAGGCAAGTTGTAGCCATCGACAAAGGAGACATCGTAGTAGTCGAAACCACCGCTACCCTTGAATGTGAACTCTGCCAAGGAAGCAGGGTTGGCAGCACCAGCGATAGCGCAAGACTCGCCGTTGCAGGATTCACGAGCCCAGAAACGTCCTTGCCAATCGGCTGCGAAGGGGAAGGATTTGGAGGTTCCTTGCTTGACATTAATGGATTCACCAGCGCTTTGGCCGTTAGTGATGTGGCCAACTTGGAGATCAGAAGAGCATTGGTTCTTGACAACAATGCGGACGCCGTTGTCAGCGGGAGCAGCAAGAGTCAAACCAGCAAAGGCAGCAAGGGAGAGGAACTTGAATAGCATGGTTAACCGAAACGAGAGGACTGGAGTAGATAAAGTAAAAAAGTGATGAGGTAGAAATAAGCAAAATTGCCCATTCTTTTATACCTTTTCGTTTTTCATTTAAGACATTTTTTTTCTGGGACCTGAGAAGCGAGTCAACATACTGGGCGGAAAAGGCCTGGACAAAATAAGCGGTTGGATAACAATCTGTTTGTTTCAATTCATCTGAGACATTCAGGAACAAAAGGAACGGAACCAGGCACGGAATCTTCCGAGAGTGAGAGGGCGTTTAATTACAGAAACACCTGGTATCTCATAAATATTTTTTGCATTTCGTGTATATCATGGTCAAGAATGAATTCGCGCGTAAATTGATTGATGGAATATTTGATGGTAGCGAGAAGTTTATAGACAGCAAGCGAGAATTGAAAGATAAATACGATGCCAAATCTGAAACAGAGATGAATGAATATGAAACGGATCAAGTCAGACGGCAGGCAGTGTCCAGCCATACAAAACAATTTGCCAAGAACCCAGACAAAATCAAGGACGAGACAGAATTGACTCCCTCGAAGAATATCGATCACTACAGGATAGAGGAATAGGTAGATTACAAAGGTTCGACAAGCTCGTGCACGGATCGGGATATGCTGCGCAGTAATGCGCATATGCAGCGTGCATAGTGGTCAAAGCGACAGTAACAAAAAGCGGGCGAAAGAATGAGTCGGCGACAAACAAAACTCGCTTAGCCACGTGGTGGCGTAGAAGTTTGTGTCGCGTTTGGTTCCATTGTGATGTTATTTTTATTAGAATGTGAGCTAAAAAGCTGTGAATGGCATCTCAGCAGATGGTTGGAGCCTGGATAGTGACTTGAGTTTTCTTTTCTCCATAGAAGAAATAAGCAAGCCGACGACGTACCAGTTATCTTTAGGGTACCGAGCCTGCCCTTCGATAACATGAAAGGTATAGATATACCGAGACTTTGCAGAATAATTGGGTGCTGACTTGTGCACAACGCTGCCATGGATCAACACCAAGGTACCTGGATAGCAACAAGAAACCAATTCCTAGATTAATACCATATTTGCCGAGATCAATACAACCACTTGATTCCGACGACAGCGAACCTGCTTTCACTTGTTTCATGACGTATTTGGACTCGTCGGTCGTGAGTATTGCATCCCCAATGAATTTTGTGCCGCTACCCTCTGGGTCTCGAACGTATCGGCGTGTGATTGGAGTCTCTAAGGCAGCGAGGCGATTTGAGACATCCTTCCCACTAGACTATACCATATCTTTTTTCTCACCCTTATGGGATCCAGGAATGAACCATAAGCATCCATTCTCGTCAGTGCAATCTTCGAGAGCAAACCAAAAGCCGACGGCTGAAAGAGGCTCGGTGTAAAGGAAGCTAGAGTCCTGATGGGAAGGTACTGCAATGTAGGCATGAGCTTGGTATATCATAATTCCCACGCAAATTGATATAGTCTAATATCCCAGCGGCCTACCTTGTCCTCCAATGTAAGGTTGCTAGAACGGGATATGCATCATTGGTGAATACTCCCACGAAAATAGAAGCATTGGAAAAGAAAAAGCTTCTTTTACCTTGAATATGATCATCGATTGGAGCATTCGAGGGTCCTTGAAACCGAGGTCCCGGGCCATGTCCGACATGGTCTGATTGATAGAAAACTCTCTGTATATAGGATCCAACGCATGCAATGCTTCAAATACACAACAATTAGTAAATTCAGTATGCTTTGCAATGCAGATTGAGCAGCAGTTTACCATGTCCAATTTTATTGATGGCCCGTTCTTTAACTGTTGTTAGATTTCCCTGATCGTCGAACGCGCCCTCCTCGAAAAAGAAACGAATCTTATCGCCAGAAGTCAAAAAATACTCATCACCAACATGCTTCTTATCCTGGCCCTCGCCTGTCGAGAACCGAGTCATAGGGTGCCCTTCCAATGAAAAGTTTTTCAGTAGCTCGTCGGCGCGTTCTTTGAGCCGTTCCGCCTGCGCGTTGGTGAAAAAGTCAGGAATGACGAGGAATCTAGCGAGAGAATTCTTTGGTCAGTTGCCATTGCAGGATTAGAGTAGTAGCTGCCCCATTCCGCAAGAGTTACCCATCGCGGTCAAACTTTATGCAACAAGGACGAATGGTAGGGGTGTGAGGCGTCAGCTTGCAGAAATAGGATATTCTATACACAAACCCGTACCTCAGCCAACTGCTCTGCGGTGAGAACCATAGTTATCGTTGCATAAAGAAGCACGTTGATTCTTCCCGCTACTTAAAATTGATTGTTTCAAAAACCGAAAGATGGATATGGCGCGCAAGCTGGCAGCGAGCATACATTATATATAAATTTCCAATCAAAGAGAGAAAAATGAGAAAGACATTGTAGAGACTAGAGGTTCCATGGAGCGTAGTAGAGGAGAAAGTGCAAAATAAATGCAAACAAGAGAAAAAAGAAAAAAAGGAAACGACTAGTGTTATGTACAGCGAAGGAAATGGAATCCAGAAAAGCACAACGAATATCTAGCATACCAATAATACAATTCACGGAGACAAGGAAACTGAGGAAAAGAGGCTCTGTCGCTTGGTTTAGCCAATCTATCAACGGCGCGATCGACGGCTCTTCTTGTGAATGCCTCCAGACCGATTGCGCTTCTTGATCACATCGGTCTTTAATGATAGAGGACGGACAACACCGTGGAGTTTAAAGAAAAGACCGCAAGCATTGCAGAGTGGCCGTCCCTGAGCGTCCCTGCGCCAGAGCGGTGTGTTCGTGGTGTCACAGTTTGTGCAGTGTATCTGGTCGCCAGGCGAAGGCGTGCTGGATGTTGTGGTAGAGGTAGTAGTTGCTAGGTTCTTTGACGCTACTTTTGTCGCCGTGCTAGATTTTCGCCGTTTGGACACGTGCCTTTTAGGCGCTGGTGCACTCTGACTTAATGACCAATCGGGATCACTGTCGTGATCATCATCTTCTTCGTATTCACTTGGCTCGTATTCTGGCTCGTCCTGTGCCGGTTCCTCGAATTCTTCAGCTGATGATGCTGGAGCAACCTCGGTGTTCGCTTCTGACACCCGCGTTGATGGTATCGCAGGTTGCTCCTCGTCCGAGCTAATAAGAAGCGGGTCGTAGGCGAGCACTTGGAGCGGATCAATGTGTGAGACGGGCGATGCAGGCTGGTTGTTATCCATGCAAAGCATGTCCGGAGAGGATACTGGTGAAGAGTTGTGATACAGGGACGCAGAAACGCTGTCGAAGGAAGGGCTCGGTAACCATGAGCAATAGTCAGGCTCTGTAGCAGTGGTAGCAGACGAGAATAGAGGATCGTTGCCAAAGAGTGCCTGCGAAATGACAGGATCCATATCCTGCGTCTGGGGAGATGCCCAGTCAAAATTGGTGTTGTAATGAGAATGATAGTACATTCTTGAAAGTGAAGGGAAGAAAAGGTCGAAAAAGAGAATATGCGAAAAAGCCGGATACAGAGCTTAGGCATGGGCTTTATAATGCTGCTGCCAGGTTGGCATGGTTATACAGTAGCTGTCGCGTGTGTGACCATAGATACCAAATTGCGCGAAAAAAGGGAGATCGCCGTGCATGCTCAATTTTTTAGGCAGCAGCTTTCGTTTGATTCCGGCATGATGCAATCTCTGCCACTTCTTTGCAATTGGCTCGAATAGGAACGGGCAAATTACATGTGCTGCCTTGTCATGCTATTCTATATTTTTTTCTCGTTTTTGCGAACACAGCCCAATCCCGTTTCCTATGGCATGAGGATCATGAGGGCCATATGTGATTACGACAAGTATTATATTTGTGTTAGGGTACTTTTAGAGATAAGGTAATGCACGCCATTTTTGGATAACTGCGAAAGAACAGATAGGCTTATCTGCCCAGTACCAATTCTTATTTCCCCGACCAGTTACGGAAGGGTTCGTGGGCAAAACTATGCAATCTAAAGAAAGTGTCTGCGTCGTTGCTTTTGCTGAACCAGCAACTATTTCTTTTTGCAAGTTGTGCCGGAAATCGAATGTTGCACCGGAAATTCATCCAAGCACGCCATCGAGTATATAGATGTTGCTGTTTCGTTTCACGGTCAGAAAGGGTATCCCAATTTCTGCTGCGAAAGAAAATTGTGGACCCGTGACGCGTGATAGGATATCTGACTCTGCCCGACACCTCACCCAGATAGGCAAAATTCGAAATCGATATAGCGTGCGTTCTTGCTTACCGATCACACGGCAGCCGGCAGAATAATCCTTCTTTCTCCTTTTATTATTATTATTATTTTTAGTTTTCTTTACAAAGGAATGCTTCCATGCTTTTTCCGCGGGTTGCTGAGTGATTTGGATTTTAATAATCGTAATTGTTCAATGAGTCGCACACGTGTCATTCTAAACTCGTAACGTTCAGATCAGTTGCTAAAGCCACTTGAAACTGTTCATACTTGCCTTGGTTCTACAATGTCATCCAAGTATCCACGTCGGGCAGCCGCGAGCGGCGTGGCGAATTTCTGAATATATTCTTCTTGCAATTGACTCTTGGCTGCCTTGTCCCGAAAGATGATCTCAACCGCGCCTGCTGCACCCATCACTGCAATTTCTGCTGTAGGCCACGCAATGCTACGTTGTGTGATTCTTAGTGGATAATATCATCCCTGCTGCTGTCCTGCTTGTCCTTACTTGTAATCACCCCGCAAATGTTTAGAACTCATGACAATGTATGCTCCTCCATATGCTTTTTTCGTAATGACTGTCAACTTGGGCACAGTTGCTTCGCTATATGCATACACTAGTTTTGCACCGTGCCGGATTATGCCGCCGTGCTCCTGATCGCTCCCAGGCATGAAACCGGGCACATCGACTAACGTGACAAGTGGTATATTGAAAGCATCGCAGAATCGAATGAACCGCGCTGCTTTGACAGAGGCGTCCATGTCGAGTGCTCCGGAAGAGACTAGCGGCTGGTTCGCTACAATGCCTACGGTCTCGCCCGCCAGTCGGCTAAAGCCCACGAGGATGTTGGGTGCATATTCAGGTGAAATTTCGAAAAAGGAGTGTCTGTCCACAATCTGCCAAGGCAATCTGACTCAGTATAAAATCCTGTTACACTTGGCAAAGGCACACTTACTCTGTGTATCACTTCGCGCATATCGTAAGCCGCGGTAGGATCTTCAGGCACAATCGTATCCAATGCTTCGTCGGTCCGATCAATGGGATCATCAAATGCAAGTGGCTGTGCAGGTTTCGCCCACGAAGACGGCAAGTATCCGACAAGAGTCCGCATCCTTTCCGTTGTTGTGATTAGATGCTCCAGGATCACATTTTCCGCTATCCCTCTCTATGTACCTTTCAAGAGCTTCAATGTCATTGGTATATGCATTGTGTGCCACTCCACTCTTTTGGGTGTGAGTTGATGCCCCACCAAGGGTCTCCTGTGTCACTTTCTCGTTCGTTACAGCCTTGACCACATCAGGTCCCGTCACAAACATGTGTGATGTGTCCCTAACCATAAATGTGAAGTCTGTCAGGGCTGGCGAGTAAACGGCCCCGCCGGCACAGGGACCCATTATAATCGATAACTGCGGCACGATGCCCGATGCCAAGACATTTTGCTGAACCCAAGCTTTCAACGTCAACGTCGGATAAACTTGCATTTGTAGCACGCTGTCATTTTAAAGGACTTATATTTTACCTGAAATATCTCAGCGTATCCCGCCAATGAATCCACCCCTTCTTGGATCCTTGCACCACCCGAGTCCTGGAGTCCAATAATAGGAGCGCCGACAGTGACCGCTTGGTTCATGATTTTAAGAATTTTCTGCGCGTTCGTTCGCGACAAACTTCCTCCAAACACCGTGAAATCCTGGCTGTACACGAAAACGGTCTTGCCATGGATGGTCCCGTGACCGGTAACCACGCCGTCTCCTGCAAACCGATTGTCCTGCATTCCAAAGTCCACGCATTGATGCTCGACAAACGCGTCGTATTCACGGAACGAGTCCTTGTCAAGCAAAAGATTCAGTCGCTCTCGGGCAGTTAATTTTCCCTACTAATATTGTCAGGAAAACCCGCTTCAACGGAATCATGGATATATTTTTGGCTACTTTGGAGTGCTGAGCGTCTATCCTTGCACGCCCGCCGCCCAGTCTGGCCTCTCTGCGCTTTGCCTCAATGGCAGAGGCGGCGGTGCTGGTGTTACTGTGGTTGTTGGTGCTAGAATGTCGTATGATAGAACTCGTGGCTCGACGACATTGACGCCATGGCCACTGCGATGCACCAAGAATGAACCGCATAACAACAACGGCGAAACTTCTTTTCTGTTATGGGACTTTTATGGACAACAACTCCGCAACTGTTGATGGAACGCGGAATGTGCAGGTACGAGATTGATTGATTGGGGGGGAGCAAAGGCAAAGCAATAATGAACAAGAAAAATGCGGTTGGGGGATTGAGATTGGCAGTGGAGAAAGCAAACTATTTGGAAGGTCGTCTTGCATATCTGCATAAAATCGCTGTCAATGGACGCCTGATGAATTAAATTTGGTAACCCATTACTTACAGAGGCTACATTAACGAGAATATGCAAGCCATTAGATCGTGACCAATTCGTTGCTTTGCATCTTAAAACGTGGAGAATGTACTTACGCAGTCGCTAGAATTATGTTTGTCTAGATGTAGACGTGTCAATAGACGCAGTGAAGCGCAAGAGAAGTAGGGAGTTGCTACTTGCCAGAGCCGCAGAGGAAGCAGTGAGTCTTGCTCGTGCATGCCATTCTATAGATGTCTTTAATAGTGCAGTAGAAGGATGAAAAGAAGAATCCGCTCCCAGCATTATATCTCTTTTTTTTTTGCGAAAATTCTTATTCAGCTCAGCAACGAGAACTGGGCGCAGTTGCTCTGAAACAATATAAGGTTCAGCATTTGTGTGATATGTGAGACCCTCTCCTCATTTGGACGTTCCAGTGACAGCCGACAGAGTCCAGAGTGTCGGAATGTTATAAGCAGAGGTCCACGGCTGTTGTCAGACCATACAAATGTTAACTCTGTTTCATCAAAGGCGTTTATTGTTGTGTTCTCGGGATCAATGATCTTTTCCCTCGTGTCTTGTCTTCCCCGTTTATTTATTCTTCTTTTTGCTGCTTCTTGACCGAGTCTTCTTTTCCGTGGCAGGGCTCTTGTTGTCATCATCTACAGCAACGTAGTCTTCGTCGTCAGGTGATGCAGTAGTCGAAACCTGGTCAGCGCCCTCTTCATTGTCGCTCTGCTTGTCCTTTGCACTGCTCTTCTTTTTCTCTTCATCTTCCTCTACTTCGGTTGTGTAAGCAAAAAGGTCTTTCAGTTCACCGCGGATGACCGCTGTCAGGAGCGAGGAGAGGATGCAGGCCGGTGAGAGATACAACAGGGCCGGTTGGGCCGCGTGGAATACATGCATCACAAGCATGGTTGTAGCAAGACCTAGTATGTATGCTATAAGGCATGACCTGAAATAAGGTTTTGGGAATGCAGTAGATCGGAACTCGCCGACTGGATTGCGGTTCCATGCCATGTGGCGATCAAAGCGCAGACATAGGGCCACGAAAATACCAGGGATCACAATGTCTCCCAGTCCGAGCATTGTAAATCCATGCTCCTTGACGCTGCTGTCAAACAAGTAGCTGATAATATCGCGTGGCCATACAACTTTGATAGGCGCATCAAAGCCCTTTGCAACCGTAACCATGACTTCTGTGCCAAACACCCAGAAAATATCGTATAGGAACAAGCCGCTCAGCAATATGATACCGGTTTTGAATGAATCAATTGAGAGGAGTTGAATGGCGTTAACAGAGAAGGAGAACCCAAAAATGTTGGAGGCGATCCAATTCTTGGTGATAATATAGTACGCAGTCAAGACCATGGAAAGTGCGAGTAAGAAGAAATGGATTACAGTGAAGCTGATGTGAGATAAGTCTTCACATACCAGTCCACTCAGTTAGGTTGAGATTATATTGGGGAAATCGCATTGAACTTACGTTTTCCTTTCTTTGACAATGTCAATCTGTACTTTTCGATGCGTCCCTTGACAAGACTGGCAGGTACCAGCTTTTTGGTAAACATCAGACCAGTTTTCGCCACAGCGAAACATCCAATTAACGAAAAGTATATCGTCATGAGATAATTGATATATTTCTTGTCGACAAAACGGAACACCAAGTACAGCGAGAACAAGACAGCCGAGCCCATAACGGGGAACCACCAGGCATCACTGGAAGATAAGCTCTCGGATACTGTCTCATCTTCATCGTCCGAATCTTCAAGTGGCGAATCGGTCTTTTGTCGCTTTTTTGCATTTGCAGGTCGCTTCATTCCACGCAGGGACGCGATCGATCCATGGTAGATGGGGATTACAGCCATCGTCATTAGAGCGCCATAGGCAATGTAGAGGCCCGTATCATCTTGAGTTGCTGTGCTGCTCATCCCTCACGATCTCTCTGTCAGCACAGATCCTTGTGGATTCGAAAGAAAGAAAGGGAAGAAAGGGGTTTGTGAGGGTAAAAAAAAAGGTTAAAAAAGGAGAGGAGGAATTGGATAGAGCAATGATTGATCGCCAGCACACAAGCAGCAGTGTCGGACAAAAACGCGGAGGTACAGTAAATGTCAACTCATTGGCCAATGATTGCAGACTAGGTCCAGGCATTGTTTGCTATGAATATTGTCTTCAAAGTCGTCCATGATTACTTGGGGTAAATGTTAGCAATATAAGAGCAGTGATGTAACCAAAGCCGAGGATTATTTTACATTGAACCATTCGAAAATATCTTACATCATATCTTTGAAATTTGACTTTATTAGTTTGTCGCTAACGACAGCCAAAACACAGGTGAAGCCAGAGTGGAAAATGATAGGTTCGGCAGGCACCATCTGGGGTTGGAGTATTTTGAATGTGCGTATGTGCGTGTGGAGTGCTTTTTGAGACAGTGATATAAAAGAGGGAGAGAGAGGAGGAGGTTGGGGGCGAGGGCGGGAATATTAAGACCTATTCTAGAATCACAAGCAAGTTCAAGCAACCGGCACTCGTGCATTAAGTGAAAAGCACAATTGTTCATCCTTGTCTGATGATGTTGGCGCTCCAGAATCTCGCCTGATTTCATGTTTCTCTCGCCTAGCCATTAGTTTGCGATATTTCTGTGTTTTTACAAACTTTGGTACAGAGTCAGATGCCATGAGACGGCAGGTATGCTCGTCAACACGGTCAAACCATTTGAGCATCATGCGCAAACTTTGAGACGTAGAGTGAGTTGAAATGATGACCGTCTTTCTTGCATGTCCAGGCGCGGGTGGAGCGTAAGATACCATGGATGATACAAGGCGCGCCATTTCTTGCCGCAATGCATGTTCCACGTTGAGCTCGCTCGGTGCTCCTGGTGCTAAGTACGTTGCCCAAATAGCGTGTGCATCTTCCAACAAGTCCTTTTGATTCTGCGACGGCATTGCAGGACTTTGATTCCGGCATTTGCGCCGCAGGTTCGCGTAATCAATGTAGAAATCCAAATTTTCCTCGCAAAAGTTGGCTCGCAAAAAGTCCTTGAAAAGGGACCGCAGTTGTGGATCATCCAAAATGAGCTTGAGTCGGCCCGAGTTGCCTTCTTTGAGGTCGGCTGTTGGGGAGACAGGTGTAGGGGGAGGGACAGCCGCATGGTCCATCGCTGTACTAGGTGGTCGGCTACTCTCTCCAGAGAAGGAGTGCTGCGTACAGGTGGATTGCATCCGCTGTCGGCGAATAACAGGGCTGCGATCCTCCTCCTCCTCGTAACGTGCCTGCTCGTCTGCTTGCTCTGATAGCATTTTTTGGCCCTTCTCGGTGAGAACGAGATAGATAGTCTTGCATGCGTTCACAGCTGTCGTGCTCTGCTTGGAATCTAGGTATTCGAGCCAGCCGTGCTTGACAAACTCTGTAGCAATCTCTTCTGACTCGTCCCGGTTAGCAACAGTGCAGATCTCTGTGAGCCAGTCGCAGCAGAGCTGTGTAGTAAATGTCATACGCTGACTGGTTTTTGATTGCTTTCCAGCCTTCATGCCGTTGAGGAACGATATAAGCCGGTTATCGAAAAGCTGCAAGGGTGCATCGCTAAAGATCGACGTGAGAGAAGTAATTGAAGAGGATGCCTCGGAACCAGCTACAGTGGAACCAGCTTTGTGCCCTGAGACAGAAGATGACGAAGAAAGAGAGGATGCGATGGATTCTGACCTGCTATGCTTTTCATTTCCACTACTAGTGCTGGTACTAGTGCTGCTGCTTCCTCCATTATTGTTATTTATTTGCCATTGCTTGGGCTGCTCTACGTTTAAAGGCAAGGTGCGAATCATGACTCGAAATATATTTGCTACTGCTGCTCGTCCAAGGACAATCTGGTCATCGTCAATCGTGCGTGAGATACGTAGAGGCCGGATCTGCTTGATATTGCCAAAGTATTTAGCCATTGCCGAGGTATCAACTCCACTGCTGACACAGAATTCCTCGACAATATGCAGACCTTTAGGTGTCAATTGCCAGATATTGCGATCCCGGAAAGAGCGGGTTTGGGTATCCACAGCGCACTCCATCAAACGTGCCCACAGAAACTGCTGGCAGAGCGCTTTGGCCATGTCTCGCGCCATGTTAAACGTGGTTGTGGTTCTGGTAGTGACCATCTTTTGTGGATCGCTGGGGTCAGGAACTCGCACGGATTGTGTGTAACGTATAGATTCAAGACTTTGAATGGCATCCTCTGAAGTAAAGCTGTTGTGATAGTTTCGAAATAAATATCGGTGGGTGTCAAAAGGTATCTGCACGATCAATGCACCAAAGAGGTCGTGAATGTCCTGACAATCGATCTTTTAATATCACCCTGCAGTAATGAATACACACTGGTTCGAAACTTTGTCTTACCTTGAGAAACGGACGTCCATCGATCGTGAACTTCATCATGGAAGTATAGGCTTGCTGGTCACCGCATGACTGCATACTGTATAATATGCGCTTAGAATTGGAATTATGAGGAGTTTCGGGTTTGTATCAAATGCTCAGATATATATATGACTAATTTTGCAAAAAAGAGGAGAAGGGGGGTTGGAGGTCGAGTGTAGATAGATACAAAGGGGAAAGGGTTCAGGAAACGCAGACAGGTGAAGGAGCTTCTACAAAGAAGTAAGGAGCTTATACGAACGAGAATAATGTCTCCTAACATATGTGTATACAATCCAGCAGGAAACAAGACAGATTCTGTCTAAGAGAGAAGGTAATTCCTTTGACGCCGGGCATAACATCGAACTTGCGCGGTTTATACCTGGTTTGTTTATCTTTATTAGGGGGAAGAAACTTCTGTGATCATTTGATTGACTTGTCTAATAGGAAGTTACTCGCTTTCGCCAAATCCTGATCATAGCGCTCGAGCGCATCCTTTGCGTCTTTCTGCTCAAAACCCATTTTTATGAGCTCCTCTAGATTGCTGTTGCCTGTCGATGGTATAGATTTAGGCTCATCTTGGGACTGCTGCCCTTTCTTTTTTTCCTCGTCCTCCTCCTTGTTTGGCTTGTGAACCGAGGTTTCGGAATCTGCCGCTGGCTGCTGACCAAAGCTGCTGAATGCATCCTCAAAACCAACGATAGGCGCCGAGTCTTGGTTATTGTTGCTGTTGTTGTTGCTACCACTGTCAACAGGTGCACCGAATATGGAATCCCAATCATCGTCCTTTGTCATCGTAGTTGGTTGGCCATCGTTGCCATAGTCAAATCCTCCAAAACTGCTTGCCCAGTTCAGGTCGTTCTTGTTGCTGCCCGCAGTGTTGTCGGAATGTATAACTTTTGCTTCATTCAATTGGCCTTCTGAGAAAGCGGCGTCAAAATCATCTGTTAATTCTTTAAATATGTCATCTTTCGCTGCTGCAGCGTTACTGCTAGTAGTGGAGGTGGTTGTGGAGGTGATGGCAGCAGAGGCTGTTGGTGGTGGAGGTGGTGGAGGAGCACGCTGCTTTTTCGTGGTAACAGAGGAGATAGACGATTGCCCTTCGGACGCCTGACGATGATGTCTGCTCTGGGGTGGAGGTGGCGGAGGGGCAGAGCGACCCGATCGAGTAGTTGGTGTCGCGGAGGTATTCTGCAAGCCGCTTCCTGCGCTGGATGGCCGCTCGGGTGGCGTGGCCCAGGCTGCAGGGTCAAATGGGCTAGACGTTGATTGTCCTGTTGAAGAGGCCGGGCTGCCAAAATTGCCAAATATGGCGTCAAAGTCGGTTGGTTTCACCTTGTCGGTCTCTTTGGATTTGTCTTTATCTGCTTCGCTTATTTTAGAAGAAAAAATATCGAAGAAGTTTGAACTGGAAGCAGGGCTCGAAACTTGAGGCGCAGCCTCTGGAGCTTCTTTGGAGGGATTGGCGATTTCTTCCAGGACTGTGTCAGGGAGACCTCGTTCCTCTCGGAAATCCATCAAGTTCCGTTGTGCTTGCTCGCGATCTTGCTCGGATGCTGTCACTTGGCGACGGTTGATATCAAGCATCATATTTTGCTGCTTGACCTGAGCTCGTAGGTTTTCGAGCTCCCCGTTCAGTCTTGCAGTTTCCTCCTGAATATCGCGCACAGCTTGTCGTAATCGCTCACTCTCTGCACGACCGTTTTCAAGGGTTTGCTGTAATTGTGCAATTTCGTTTTGCGTTGCTAACAGTTGCTGTTGTGCTGCGTCGTGCTCTTGTTGCGCTTGCAACCAGCTAGGCTTTTCATTTTCTAACTTATCTTGCAGCTCCTTGAGCTCGGCTAATTCAGTTTCGTGTGCCGCCTTAGCTTGTGCTAACTGTGCCTGCAGCTGCTGCTTCTGCTGCGCTAATTGTTCCAAAGTCTGTGCGGCATCAACCTTGCGTGCAGTCGTGTCACTAGTAGCAATGTTGACGGCACCTAACTGGTTCTGTAGTTGGTTGACCTCATTTGTTTCTCTAGTCAGCTGCTCGTTATTGCCAAAATCTCCTAACAAGTCCTGATCGTCTACAAGCGAAGCTCCTAATTACAAATCTTAACTCTGTTGTCCTTAGACCCCACAAAAATTCGAATCCACATACCTGTCACAGCGGGCGACTGTATAAACGCTGGTTGCATACTAGGGGTTGACAGCATGGAGGATGCCGGTACCTGAGGGCTCGGGGGAATCGTAGGTTTTGAAGTCGTTAAAGGTTCTCCTCGAAGACGCTTGTGAATCAGATGCATAGCAACAGCAAATTCGTCTCTCGTAAGGGATCCCCGCTGCTCCGAATCTGCAATATCCCATATCTGCGCCAATTCTGATTCTGGTAATCTCGAGTTCTTGAAGAATTCGACCGCTTCGCTGCCTTGAACGTATCCTGTTCCTCTGCCATCAATTTTGTAGAAAAAGCTATCGTATTGGGCCTTTTCTTGTGGTGAGATATTCCATTGACTTTGATTCTTTGCATGTGTATTGTCTGATGAGAATGCCAAGGAGCCTAGAGAATCGATCGTTTGCGACCTTTGTGACACCGCGGGTGCTGGGGATTGCGCTTGTACTTGGGCAGCGGATGGTAGTGGTGGTGGTGGCGTGCCACCGCTCGCTGACATGTACACAGAGTTTGGTAACGTATTTGGTAGCTTGATAAGCGTACCATCCATCAGCTTGGCAATGTAGTGCATAGCGATCACAAACTCTGTTTGATTCAGATTTCCGGCTTGGCGCACGTCAGCCAAGGTCCTGATATTTTTTCCATCGAGAGATATTAGCGTTTCCTAGTCTACGGTATTTATCTACGCCATGGCATCGTACCAAATCTGAGCTAATGTTTCTGCCGGTAGTCTGGATTTTAGAAAGATCGCCTTGGCCTTATCACCATCCATGACACCTCCTCCAGGTTGGTTCACTTGAAATATTTGCAGATACTTCTCGCGCTCAGGCGGCAATATTCTATCTCCTGGACGTGCATCGGTTGCTGCGTTAGAACCAGGGAACTGAATGCCTTCAAATTGCGGCAGAGGAACATCTATTTTGTATCACCAGGACTGAGCGTTAGCATTGACGATCGTTTCTCGGTCAAATTCAGACAACTTGCTTGTAGAAAGGATATTGTTTGCAACCTCTTTGCCGTGCTGTGCACACGCAATAAGCTTCAATGCAATAAAGAAAGTTTCGCGCGTAAGGTAACCGAGATTATCTCTATCGGCTGTCTCCCAGATCTATGCAAGCAAAGAATAAGATTCCTTGTTTCTGCATTCTCGATTTATCCATTCTTTTCCGTACATCGGACAGGATTTGATTCGGCACACCGGATGTCGCAAAGAACTGCACAGCTTCTGTGCCGGTGACGATGCCGGGCTTACTTTGACTCGCGACATTGAAGAAATGGTTGTACGCAGAAAGCTCTTGCGGGGTAAAATAGACCTCCCATGGTTCACCTGTCGACATGTTGATGAGAGCTATACTTTATTTTACGTGCAGTATGCAGCTCTGCTTAGCGAGGGTGCGGTGCAGCGTGCAGACAAGGAAGAAAGAAAAAGAAGCCGAGAACAATGAGCTACATTTTAGACATGCGCCGAAACCCGCTCTACATTCACAAAAATGGCAATTGTTCAGGCCGTGATGCTCAACTGGCTCACAGCATCTGCCAAGTTTTTACGGCTTTCAAAGTCTTTGCCTGGTTCAGGACCCCGTGGCTGACGGATAGGTCGGATTACAGTCTGCATTTTGGGTTCTTGCAAAGCAGTTGTTGACGATGTGCTACCACTCATAAACGTAAATTTGATACGCCAAGACAGAGATCAAATGAAGACGCTTTTACCTTTGAGGTTTTCGTAATGCGCTGTCCCTTTTGTTTCCTGCGTCGGAAAGTCTGTCTTGGCTTGGATTTTGCCGAATATTCAAGAGAGCTCCTTTATCCTGCACATAAATAGGTATAAGCTTAATTCAACATCAAAATAAATGTAGATATCTCACTCTAGCAGCGGCAGCTCCTTTCTTTGCTATGTGGAGCTGTCGATCGTGACCGAAACCTTCAGAGTAATGTGCAAGTCCAAGCTTCTCCGCAATAAGATGAGCATCGCGACGCTCCTTGCTATTCAAAGTGGTCGGTAACGGCAATTCTGTTTGGTTGGGATCGTTTTTGAAAACAATAATTTGATCGTAAAGTTTCAAAACGTTGGGGTCGTTCAGATCAAGAGAATCCGCTAATATAAACAAGTCAAAACATAGGGATATCTCCTGAGATATGATGGCACTCACTATCATTGAGCTTTGCTTGTCTGTCTTTGTCATGGAGATATTTGCTAGCTGTCGGGTATCTGCGTTCTGCAAATGCTTCTTCCTTCTCTTTTCGCCGTTGTTCTCGTTCTTGCTCAGTGAGTTGCGGCAGCATACGTTTGTATTCAACGCGTAGTTTACGTCCACTGAGTTCAAATCCATTCACCTCCTTCACAACAACTTCTGCGTCTTCCGGTAATCGATAGTTTGCAAATGCCAATCCTCTGAAAACACCATTGTCAAAGTGATAATTCAAAGCGTATGGTAAAGGTACGTTAAGAGTACTCTGTATTTTGATATTGATCAGCCATACGGGGAGAATACAGCTCATACGTCTAAGTTCCTGCATATCAGTTACGTACCAATATGTTGATCAAAGCATCGCGTTTCACCGAGAAAGGAATGTTCTTGATTACAATAGCTGTCGGTATAATCACACCTGTGTCGTTACTGTTACTGTTACTGTTATTGTTGCCATTCGAAGATGGTGAAGGCGGTCGAGAGGGTGGTCGTGAAGAAGGGCGTGAGGACGGACGTGAGGACGATCGACTGTCGCCTTCTTCGGTCTCTTGCTGCCAGAGAAACTTGTGAGCAGACGCTTACAAAGCAGAATTTAAAGACAAACCCTATGTCGCCTGGCAAGTCTACCGGGATTAGGACGCGATCTGTCTTCCATCAAAGAGTGGAAAAAGATATTTTGCCTCAAAAGTTTGCGGAGGATAGAAACTCCTCGATGTGCTTTCGCAACTTCGAACTTTGCATGACAAAACAACTAGACTGTTTTCCGGACAGGAAGCAACCTTCTCTGGGCAACAATCATTTTTTCGGACAACTATCTGCTGGTTATGAAGGTCATTATCATCTTCATCAACAGTGGCCTTGCGGGATTGAAACAATACTTTGCAATAATGCTTCCTGTTACTCTATTGAGTCATTTCCTTATGATCAGTGTTGATTACCATGTTTAGCACGCAGTTTCTTCAAAAACGAGGCAAAAGTATGTATAAACTGTCTTTCGTTTTACATATATGGAATCTTCATCGTTTGCTTCTGCAGCTTCCCTGCATCGATTGGAATTATCCATTAGAATGTTAGATAGCTTGTCTTCGGGGTGTATAGCGTTTTTAACCTGGGAACCAACCTCTACCTTAGCATTGGTATGATCAGTTGCGCAAAGACACAAAGTAGAAACAAAGGGAGATTTACACGGTATTTTTGCATAGAATGTTTGGAACAGCCGAGCGCTCCTCCATTACGTAACGATTGTAAGACGACAGGTACTATTTACGGAATCCACATGTTTTCTGATATTCGCAAAATACTGAAACCTCTTTTTTACAATCAGCCTTTCAGCCTTACGACGCATTTATTTACAGATCCAAAGATGGAGGTCACATCAATTATTATAATTAAAGGGTAACAGGCCTATCGCCTATGCCTACATTTCTTCAACTCCCGTTTGTCGAGCCCGTGCTTGCCACTATGGTTCATTCCACCACCTTGGCAGGAACTGTGGCTCCGCAGGATGCAGAAGAGGTGGTGGAAGTAGCAGTTGCGGTGGCAGCCTGTACGGTGATATTTTCGACTTCTGCGAAAACCTTGATACGGGTCCAACTGATAACCATTCTAGGTTAGCAATTATCGCTTATATCTACCCGTATAGCATAGTTAGACTCGATTTAAATGCAATCTCGAAACAAAAAAAGGCCAATTTCTTCTTGGACCATTTCAAGGCAGCTCTCGTTCTTCAGCATTAATTGAAGACCAGACAGAACCGCGTCTTTCAGCATGTCATTCCTTGAAAATGCTGTAGCTGCCGTCATTCAACTCCTTTTGCTTACCATTGGAGCCAACACAGCTGTAAAGTTGCTGCTAAGAGATTACGAGCCACCAAAGTTGCTGCAATGGTCTAGGGATCCACAATACGTTGCGCAGTTAATCTTTTCAGTTACGCTCAGCTCTTCCTGTACTCTGTTCCTGCTCGTATTTGCCGAGATAATGAATTTGTCAACAACGGCGTAAGTCTGGACACAAAAGCCGGATGCTTAAGCGATAAGGAAACTGAAATTGAGAAGAATGCGGTGGCGATACTGGCACTTGAATCTGTATTTCCTCCTCTTGCTTGTGGTCCTCTTTATACCCATCTGCCAAGTTTATATCTTTTTCCATTATACTCGAGGCAAGAGTTTTCACAGCGTATGGTCTTCCGACGAAGAAGAGCTGAGAGATGTTTCGATAGGCTGGAGAAAGCGGACCGCCGCATACGCGACCGTGCTAACGATGTATGCCTACCTCTACCTATTTTCGCATGTCGGCCGCATTTCATCAGGTAATTCATAACCACGCGATATCCATAGTTTTCATCGTGATTAATTACGACAAATCCTACGTTTTCTAGCCGAAACCCAACTTATGTTATTCGAACTATCGATTTTCCGAGTTAGCATAATGGGCGTCACTCTTATTTCTATTCTTTCAGGCTTCGGTGTAGTCAATACGCCATATACGACGCTAGGCTACTTTCAAAAGTAAGGTTTATTGATAGCCAGTTCAAACTACATGTCAAATGCTTAGGTTTCTTTTGACGTTGCCCGCCCAACAGACCATATACTGAGCGCGACTTGCAACACGCTCAACATGCCTATGAGCAACTTGTTAGAATGATCAATGACAAAAAGGCTTTGATTGAACAAACAATCGAGTCACAACGGCAACAGGGAAGCACTGCTGCTCAGACGAGAAGGGTAGGGCGGAGAATGACAGTTTACACCGGAAATATACTAAATCAAGTTCAAATCATTGATGCTAGCCAATGTTCGGAGGCTTAAGCAAACTTTTATCGAGCAATAGTAGCAAGAAAGGTATGTCTAGAAAAGATGCAACAGTATAGACAGCAAGTTGAATAAGGCATTTTCAGAAATTGATCTCCTTAAAGTGGAAGTTGAGCAAATGGAAGGGTTAGCAGATGCCATGGCGGGTGACCTTGTCGAAATAAAACGAGAAACTGTGAGTTTCCGATGTATGGATAAAGTGCAAGGCAAACCGATCTAAACCTATATCTTAGGCAAAAAGTCAATACGCAAATACACTTCAAGGTCGGTGCTGGAATTTCATCCGGCATATCTTTACTGTTTACTGTATCTACAAGTTGTTCATTGTAAGTGCAAGTCAAGCATGGAATAAAGCATCCTTTAATGCCAGTTCATAGACTACATTTAACGTGGTTTTTCGTCGACTTGGGAATACGGATCCTATCACCAACATGCTGTCGCTCATAATCAGCCACTTTGGAGCAGCAGAAATCGACGCTGCATTCTGGTCACAGCAATTAAGTTTCTGGTTGGCCGGTATCATTGTTTTCGGCTCGGTGCGTGGATTTTTCCAGTTACTGACAAGGGTGAGTCGGCAAGCGTATTATCAGTCCGGGCTGTTGCTTAGAGAATTTTGTTGCACAATAGATTTTACGTGCATTCTCTCGTCGCTTGATCTTTTCAACAAGCAACATCGTTCTCTTTATTGCTCACGTTATGGGTATGTATTTTCTAAGCTCAGTACTGTTGATGCAAAGCAGCCTCCCGAAGGAATACAGGTAAATATCGAGAGAGCCATTCAAAAGAGTGTTTCGATATCTGTCATCTCAAAATCAAATGCTTGTAGGCAACTAGTCACATCATCGTTGGGACACATTGAATTCGACTTTTTCCGTCGATGGTCAGATATCATTTTCGTTATTTCATCAGCAGTGGCGATTATAGCGCTTTATGTAATTCATCAAACCGGTGATGCACGGAATCTGGCTAGCGATTTTGCTGAAGTGGAAATGTTATCAATGGAAAGCGGTGTTTGATCAAAAAGTTCGTCTCCATTTTTCAGGCCATATCCTCTGAATTGCCAATATCAACACTGCCCTCTTTATCGTCTTGTGTCCCAAGTTCTTCTGCTGCTTGCGATTCCGTATCGTTCTCTTCAGGATTCGTAGTGGGCGTTTGATTGGAGTCCTCTCCCGCTTCGGCCGCTGCTGCAGCCTGTAATTTTGCCTTCCGTGCCGCTCGAAAGTGAACCATTTTGCGATGTTTCGTGAGTTGACCAGCGGTGACGAAACTCTTGTGACAGCCATCAATTCCACAGACAAGCTTTTTGGTGCCATGCATATTCGTTTCGTGAGTTTGTAACTGGTCGAAAGAGCTGAAGGATTTGTTACATCCACTGTACGTGCATAGGAATGGTCTGAAGTCTCGTTCGCTTCCTGTTGCTGAAAATAGCTGATCGATCTCAGATGCTGTCGTCGGTTCTGACTTGTGTTTGTTCAAGCTCATCGGTTCATCTAGAGTATATTGCAAGGTTTAAAAGGATTCCGAATGCAGTCGAGTTCAGACAGTGGAACATACCCGTCCTCCATCCCTTCAATTCTATCTGTCCTCCACCTAGTGTGTAGAATGTGAAACTGGAGTTTTTCCAGGATCGCGGATTTTGATCCTTGTATTTCATGATTTCTTTTCGTATGCTGGTAGCTGCAGTCGTTATCGTTGCGCGTGGGGTTTTCTCTGTTCGAGCTATACTTTACTTGTCAGTATTTTGAATTGAAGAAATCCTTGTGCGTGTAACATACCATCATCGGTTGCTGTGTTGTCTGCATCCGTACTATATATACAAAAATGCTACTGAGTCACCACCATGCACATCACGTTTTTCCGATTCAATACTCTACCTGTCCACTGGTGTTGCTTTCGCTGAAGTCTGTGGTCGGCGACTTCGTGGATTTGCTCTCGGCTTCTTGGAAGGCGTTGCCTCCGGCGGCGTGTCTTCAGCAGCATGTTTCGCAGGTGCCGACGATGCAGTTGTGGAGGAGGATGCCGAGCTCTTTTCTGATTTATTGTTGTTAGGGGCCGTGAGCCTCAGTTTGATCTTCAAAGCTGGTTGTGCCATAAATGATACTGTGCAAAGGAAGTAGGAGATCGACCAAGTGCTATTGCTTTCGGACGGATTTTCAAAGCTTTCTTGACTTGAAATTACAGTATGGAAGAACGCTCAATACTTGCACATATCTTCGCAAGTAAACAATCTGCTATTTTATTACAAATTATCAAAATAATAAGAATCATGCAGTCATTGTCAAAATAACTGCGTGGCATGATAAAAGAGCCCAGGAGCTATATTCGGTTGAGGGAAATGTGAGCCAGCAATTTTCAATCAAGACGAATATGCCCAATCTATAAACTGAAAATAAATTCTCTCCTATTGATATTCCACTTGCAACAACATTTTTACCTTAATAGAATGGCAATCCATTCTGTCCGTCGTGAACCTTTGATGCTATTCCAAAGTAAATATGGCAATGTATGAAAGTACCATGAGTAGAACTGATAATGTAGAGAACGTGCGAACGTGATGCCGATCAAATTACAGGTAAACATGGTAGAAATAATTTCTATGTAAGGATTTAACAGTTAATCTTAGCAGCATGGTTGTCTTCAAAACCAAGTTTAGTGCTTACCATCTGCGCTTATGTGATAAGTTTTGTTGTAGAAACCTCCAAAGAAAAGCTTGATGACGTTATCTCTACGACGTAGAAACAAAGACAAGTATTTTAAGTATCCAGCATAATCATCTGATCCTTAAAGCTTTTACCTTTTGGACCACACAAATGTTAGGAAAAACAAAAGGATCACAACATGGCCTAGAAGCAAAACATTCGCAAACTCCGTTGATACAAAGGTTTTTGCATCGATCATGCGCCAGTTAACCGTCCACCGATAGTCGAATACGCGGCCAAACTCGAAAGCTCGTTGAAGATATGATGCAGGAAAAGCCTTCAAGAATGGAAAAGCGATACAGATCTACGTCGTACTATTAGTAAACTTTTGTTTGTATTGGACAGGTCGTGTATTTACATACCTGGATACCAGCAATAACAGCGAGCTCAAACAGCGTTTTCCATGCGCCTACGGATTGCCACATTAAGAGTCCAAACGCTGGAAAATATAGCAGCACATTCATCTTGATCGATAAAGCGAAGCTACATTGCAATTTTAGCTTTCCATGCTAGAGCACAATGTTTTTTTCAATTTTACCTGTAGAAGACGCTGCTAAGCGTCCATTTGCGGTAGACCATCGCCAATACAGACGCATATAAAAAGATCATGGCAACTGGGTCATTGAAGCATCGCAGAACATATATGGAATGCAGACGCTTTGAAAGGCATAGTAAAACAATGATATATTGCGGCAGCTTGGATTTGCGATATATCGCGAATACTACGAGGTGTGTCACAACGTAAAGAATGCCGAAAATGTATTGAGCAAGTCGAACGTTTTGGCCGTCGTCAGTGAGAAAATACAATAGAGAGTAAAGGTACACGAATCCTGCAGGATACCTTGATGATTGCTTAGATAATATCTTATCATGCCTTTTTCTTTTGAACTTCTAAACCTACACCAGAGGTCCAGTATCGCCGCGTAGCTTTAGATAGTCTCTTTCTCCATCAATGAATCCTTTTACTTCTTGCATGTAGGCTACCCAGTCAATTTCTGTGTCTGGAATGTAACGGTTTCGTAAGATAAAATGGGAAAAGACCTAGATTTGAAAAGACTTACAAGAGACCTTTTGGATTATAATCGCGTTGAGCACCATTTCTCCTATTAATAAGATGACAGCCAGGTGCCAGAAGTATGACCGATCAAAAAGCAGTTTTCTAATGGTCTCTAGTAACCATGTATAAACATTGCCGAAGGTACCAGGCCGAAGAGCTGGTGACACCGCCTGTGTTCCACTCATCATCTCTATCGTCGTTGGGAAAGCTCAATCGAGGCCCATATACGATATTGTGCACTGTGTAAGTTAACACAAGTTTATTGTTTTCCCGCTCTTGGCGGGGACCACGCATCGTGTCGGGGCAGGGCAGACGCGGGCAAAGTGGAGAAGACAATGTATAAAACAATACATTTTTGAGGGGGGACGGCGCACCAGCAGGCACCACCCGGGACGGAGGGATGCTTCTACATACAGAGAGGAGACTTGCTTGGATAGTATGATATGCACTTGTATTTCTCTTCATAATTTCTGTAGAAGATGAAGAGAAAAAAGAAATGTAGGAGGATTGCTCATTTTATAGGCATCTCAACAAAAGCTTTTCTGTTATCAGAGACAGTGTTTTACATCCGGAACATCGAATGCTGTTTCGCAGTACAATATCTTTTGTGAACCGGCGCAATGACATGTAAGGTCTACAAATCTTCTTTGTCGTACCGTATGTACAGCGCTACCTGGAGCTTTCGATCTTCCTCCACGAGCTTCCACGGAACGTGCTCACCTCTAAGCCTATTTCGTAAGTGTTCAAAAGTATGCTTTGGATAGTACATTGCGCCGAAACAGACTCGCGTGTCTCCCCAACCCTGATTTTGCACCGGCCATCGAAGTTCCAGGTTTACTTTTAACAGCAGAGGATAATATCTCTAGATCATTGGATACACCTTATTGATTACTTGCGGCCTAGAAGATTCGTCGGTATTGGGGTTAAGGAAGCATACATGCAACCGAGTCTGTGGTGTCTGAATTATCGCTGTATCATGCAGCTTCGCCATCTTTGTCTGGGTTCCAGAGCCTTAGTCTTAAGATCACGCATTGTAGGCGAGAACGATCCGGATGTGAGATAGGACGATGTATAAAGTCGGCTATCAAAATGAGCCTCTGCTCAAGATTATAACAGCAATGAAATGAGATTATGATCTCGATAATTACCTACTGTTATCGAGAATGCAATCTACTTTGTAATGTATATATCAATTGACAGCACTCGAATGATAATATACCGTAGTATGACGTGCAATACGTACGCATCGGGACTGTTGTAAACGCATAGTCTACTGGAGCGTCGAAAAAGATAGGTTTCACCACAATGGTTGCAACGTCATTGGTGCAGTATTTGGAAGCATAACATTAAGTTGGAGACGAAATGCTGAAGCGAATATCGAAAGAAGAAACTCCTGTTGATTCGTCTTTCGAAGATTTTATACGCATGCAGAAAAAAAGTCATGGAAACCTATGCGAAAGCTTGACATTTCTGGATTTTATCGATCCAAAAGGAAATAGAGCAGCAAAGAAGGAAGTTGCACAGAGCGTTGTATCTTTTCGCGTGCTAGGTTCAATAAATTTCAGGATGAATTCGACGTTTGAGGAATATTTTCAGTGAATTCGAGGCGTTGTGCTACTTGTTTGGCCTTCATAAACCTCCATTCTCCGGCTGTTTTGCATCCGCTTCGCTACTGCAAGCACGGCGCCGTCGAATTGCGGTTTATTCAGACCGGCGCTCGCATGAATCGATGTTTGAGAGAATACTATCTAAAATCTAACTTCTTACTTTATACTCGCTTGGCCCTCCTCCGTCGCGCGCGGACCACAGACGCACGGCATTTTCGGCTCGGTCCATAACATTAGTGTTCACCTCTATATCTCCTGAACGTGTTGGAGCGCTCCTTTATCGCGATGCGCTTCGCGCAAAGACACTAGGGTCTTCGGGAATACAGGTGCTGAATACCAAAAATTTTCAAAGTAGAGTTCCTTAGATTGGTGTCTGTTCTGCTTGCCA
The DNA here is from genome assembly GCF_041956525.1 of Rhizomucor pusillus. Classification (NCBI taxonomy): domain Eukaryota; kingdom Fungi; phylum Mucoromycota; class Mucoromycetes; order Mucorales; family Lichtheimiaceae; genus Rhizomucor; species Rhizomucor pusillus. Next base: position 385,525 of record NW_027192145.1, on the reverse strand, counting down.
AAGTCCAAAAGTGAGCGTGGTATACTGTACACTCTTCCATCCAGCGCATATGGAGGATGTATAAATTAGTTTTCCACCAGAAAACCGGCCCTCCATCCACTCCTCAAAGCACTACAGCCTCCAGAAAAAATGTTGATCACAGCGAACTTTTGAAAAAAAAAAAGGTGGACCAGTGTTTCGACTCAAAGAGGAAAGAGGGAATACCTGAAAGGCATATTTTATGAGGTCCTTTTTAATAAGGAGAGAGAAGGAGAAATAATTCTGTACATTTGAGCACATCAAGTGCTACTTTAGTAATTATCATTAGTCATAGTTAAGAAATGCTATAGGAAATAATAAACGAAAGGGGGATTGGTGGTGAGACGAAAGATGTAGAAGAAGGGAAAAAAGCACAAAAGAGAAAGAAGTGAAGATAGTAATGAAAACAGGAGGCAGAAAGAAGAAGGAAAAAGTCTATATAAGCCAATTTAAGCAACGTTGCTCTTGACTTCTTTGGGCTTCTCATTATCAGTGCTTGATTCAGAGGTAGTGACTGGAGCTTTCTCTTTCTCTACTTGGGAACCTTCGCTGCTGCCGTGATCAAAGTAGTAGGCCAACTGTCTTTCCAGCTCGGCACCTTCCAAATGAGGCATAGTCTTCGCCATCTTGACTGGAGAAACTTTCTCGTCGTACGACTTGGCGAACAAAACATCCAACTCTTCCAGAGAGCGTCCTTTGGTTTCGGGGTAGAAGAAGTACACGATCGGAATGAAGCAGAAGTTGAAGACGGCGAAAATGGCGTAGATACCATAACCTAAAAAGGTAAACGATCATGTAAACGTCGAGATACAAGGTTCTGATAAGCTACAATCCTTACCAATATTGGCCATGGCAGGAGGAGTAATCATGACAATGACATAATTGGATAGCCAGTTGGAGCAGGTGGAAAGGGCATTAGCTTGGACACGAGTGCGCAGAGGGTTGATCTCTGCGGGATATAGCCAAGTCATACCAAGGAAACCAATGGCAAAGAATGTGTTGAAAGTGAACAGCGTGATAGTCGCGACGACACCTTCTGCAGTTTCAAGCACAATATCGCCTTCAGAGTTACGGGCACCTTGAGATACCATAGCAGCCAAAAGAGCCATCGAAATAGTCATGCCAACCAAGCCTACAAACATGAGCTTGCGTCGTCCGAAGCGCTCGATCATAAACATAGCAACGACAGCAGACATCCAGTATTCTGTACCGTTGACGGCGGCCAATACACGTGACAAATTAGCATCGAAACCAAGCCTGGAAAAGTATTGTCAATCAGCAACGATGCCTATTGATCCGACTGATAAAACAGAAGTTAATGTACGATATACTTACGATTCTTCAAACAAGACAGTTGCATAGTAAGTAATCAAGTTGATACCACAGTATTGCTGCATGGCCTGGGCAATGATGCCGAGCAAGCAACGACGGAAGTGTTGAACTCGACCATTCTTCATCAATTCACGGAATGAAAAGCTATGGGACTCGGCTGCCAAAGTGTGTTCCAGAATAGCCATCTGCTCATTGACAAGATCGCTGTCGATATCGGCATCGTTCAAACGGGCAATAACGTCACGGGCCTCTTCCACATAGCCCTTCTTCAGGAGCCAACGGGGAGAGTCGGGGAGGACGAACAGACCGGCAATGACGATAAAGCAGAAAATGATTTGGAAAGCAATAGGGAACCGCCATTGGATAGTGCCGGTGCAGTGGTAGAAACCATAATCGATCCAGTAAGAAACCATGATACCGAAACCGATAAGCATGCCTTCGTTCATGATACGATAGCCACGATCTTCAGGTTTTGCACATTCACTTTGCCATGTTGGAATTGTACTTGTAACCATGCCATTTCCGATACCAGTGAAAATACGAGCGAAGCAGAGCATACCATAGTTAATTGCACCAGCTTGAATAGCAGTACCAACCTATTGCATCGTTATTAGAGATTACTGCCAAGTGTTTACACATTCACTGTAAAAATACAAAGCACATACCACGATAATCCAAGTACCCCAGAAGGTGGAGCTGCGACGACCCCAGGAATCTCCGTAAAACAAGACAAGTACAGCGCCCAAGAAGCATCCCTAAATGCAGGATATTAGCCAAAATTTTCGAGTATGGCTGCACATATAAGCAGTTCTACTTACAATTTGATAGATAGAGACCATATTCTGCATAGAAGGGATAAAAGAAATGGAGTATACATATTAGCTGCGAGATAACACTTTCCATAAGTTTGACTACTGCGAGCTTACCGATTGAAGTGCTGGGGTACCAGTACACATTCCAGGCTCATCACAGAGCTTGTTAGACATTGTCCATGGAGTAGCGGTGGGGAATACACGTTGGAAACTTTCAAGCTATTGGAAAAATGTATGATTAGGTTCGTCCGCTCATTTGAACAATGGATACGATCAATATGATTACAGTAAGAAGAGAGCTCATGACACCTTGATCATAACCGAACATACTATCGTTTACATGTTAGCAAATACGTCTATCAACGAGCAGGGAACAAGAGAGAGAACCTACAGGCTATTTGAAGAGAAGGTGCAAATTAGATGCTATTGTGAATAAAGTGCCTGTCGTATATTCTTATTCACTTACAATCCGGCACCGGCAATAGTACCAATGCCTTGGTTCAAGAGACGGCCTCGAAGTCTTTGACCCTTCCAAATTGGATATTCTGGAAGGTTAGAAAACATTTTCTTCGCGATCCCTGACATGGCTGCAAGAGATTTTTCTTTGTTAGGGTGGAAGAAAAAAAAGCCTTTTTTTTGTCCTGTGGAAATGCCGGTGTATTTAAAGACGAATCTAAGCTGCAGCCATATCAGGTAAAGTTTCACTGTCTCGTATCGTCTTTTTTTTGCCTCTCGTGATTCAGCCGCCCAGTGAGGTTTCGGCCCGCATTCGCAGATTGGCCAGATGGCTTCCTTTGGAAACTGGGGTTCCCCGCCTGGTAACTTGCGGAGTCGGACCCCATGAGGTTAGTCTTCCTCGGAGACATTACTTTTCGTACTGCGAGAGTGTGGGGAAGAATGTCCGTCGAATGGAGGTCTTGGACCGTGCTGAGAACATTTGTAATTACGACATGCTCGAGACTTATGCGTACACCCCTTAGATCTTACAGGTATACTGCTAGTGGATTCATTTTGTTGCTTTCTTTCCCCCAAACTTGATCTCCCCCCAGGTGAGACAGACACAAAGTTTCGGATTCTCCAATTCTGTGCGTCATCGCCGGCGGAACTTGTTTGCCAGTTCGCCTTTGCTCTTCGTTGTTCGACCGTACAAGGTAAAAATGACCTATCAAGGCATGTGATTTCATAGAATATACCACAAATAGCCTGTTTGCGAAGAAATTTCCCCTGTTTGCTTCCAGACAGAACAGCCAGTGTTAGCTTGCTAGGTGATAGAGAACCAGAAGAATATTAGAATCATCAAATATCCCTTTTGTCTGATCAGGCACTGAAGAGTTTGCATCGGTTGGTCGATAGTCCGACCTCAGAAAACGATTTCTTCATTTAGTAAGTCCCAGATCATTCTTGTGTACTCTTTCGTTCGTAATGTCCCGTGGAACCCATGACGACGCAGACGATTCGTGTGCACCGACCATCGGCAAAATAAGGAGTATGGGTCTGCCAAAGCAAAACAAAAAGCAGGTATTCTCGCGTGGTTGGTTCATACTCCCTAGAATATCGGTTTTCTAATGAATACTGAATACGAATCAGATGCTTGGGCTGTGCATTGAAACAACAAAGCCCCACAGATAAAGTTTCTACTAGAGCGTCCTGCTCAGCGAATAAGAGTAAGATTATTTATTAAGCGACGTTTTAGCGTATTTCTGAAAAAAAAATCCTCCTATTCTACGAGAATACGCGCGCTGTGAGCTGTACGACAGATTTATGCAGTCGACTTGACACTGTAATCAAAAGCAATTGTGCTTCACCATTCTGAGGCATGTCCCTCTTTCTATTACGAAAGCAAGCTCCAGGGTTTCGTAAAGCAGTGCCAGATTTGGCGCTCTGCCGTCGTTATGTTACACAAAATTTTCTGCAAACTTGGTGGCGTCCTTTTTTCTTTTTCAATAAGGAAAAGTCTGCAAAAGTGGTGATAGAAACACAACAATTGGCATGGAAAATTATACCGTGGATGTTCGAACATTTTTTTCCGTTTAGAACGGTGATTTCTTCTTTTCACTGTGCAGAAGTGAGGATCAAATCTAGCCCACCTTGCACACAAGCAAAAAAGTAAAGCCTATTTGACAGATTTACCTTATCTTGACCAAAATTACCTCTTTTGTGTCCAGGTGATCTCTTGTTTTCTATTTCCTGCGTTTCTTTCCAGAGATCCAGCTATCTACAGGATCTGGGAACCCACTTGTAAAAGGCATGGTATCACATCGCATGTCTTCCATGTTTGTGCGGCAAAAGTATAGACAGACGTTGGACATGACCCCCCCCCCACACCCCGCATACTGGATTTTTAAGTACGACGTTTTTCCGATATATACCCGCTCTGACTTAATTGACGCCATGTATCCATTCATTGCCGGCGATCCGCGCTCACTCCCCGCCTGGTTTCTTAACTCAAGTTGACCCTGTTGAACGTACACACAACCTGTCTCGCTTTTTCATTGAAAAGTACTCACCACCAATACATTGATCTGTGTGCCGTGTGAATTTGGAAAATAACGTTTGCCTATCTTCCGCGCATTCCCACCGACTAAGCACCGCATTAAGCATCGCTCAAGTCCTATGTATATCTCTCGTATGCTTGTATAGTCTTGGCTTGTGCCTTTGCAATGTTTGTGTGAAACATGTGAACCAAAAGCTTGGTGATACATTCTGTACGACCACGCTTCTCAATGTCATTGTCCTGACATCTGACCAAGAGCGTAATAAAAGCAACAATATACCACAGAATGCGCTGCAAAGCCGCATAGACCAGACCTATTTCCATTCATCTGCTTGCATCCTTCCCAGGCACAGATCTCACAAAGCTCTGAATAAAATGCTACTAGAAGTCTACGTGATACTTTTTAACCGCAATTAGAAATAATCTGCATGCGATATCGAAGAGACCTTTCAGTGAAAAGTTCTTTGTATATACTTGGCTGAAACGCATCAGTTGTGGGAAGTTCTTAGCTCCACTTGGCGTTTTATCTTGTACAGGATTTTAATTCGTAATTCCCGGTTGAGGAGAAGATGTTTGCGGCTTTTCCTTCTGCACGTTTGCGCTCGCTTGAAGTCCTTTAAGCTCTCTGTCAGATTCAATTTGCAGACTTGGATCTTACATGCATAGGAAACAGGGGATGGATTCGAGCTTGAGCAGCAAGCAAACAGCGTGTTTTATTGCACCCGTCCATTGGAAGTCGAACGTGAAGCAGAGACAGAGCATCGCTATATTAAATTAAAAAAAAAAAAGATTCAAAGTCAAATTGCATTTAGAATACAATTATACAAGTATAAAATGACAGGGAAAGATAAAGAAAATGGCAAGGATATCCAAGCTAAAATGTGAAAATAACGAGGTTTTGAAATTAAAAGGAGGAGAAATTAACGAGTATCCACTGTAGCAGCACATGCCTCCAACTTTATCATTTAGCAGATTTCTCTGATAACAGCCCGTAAAGTAGAGGAATCCGGCAGAGGAAGCGGATGATAGTGATCGAACGGAAAAATGATATTCCTGCAACATGGATGATCTCCTCTTCTTACATATGCTATCCGAAAACGAAAAGCATCTGAGACATAATGCGACAATTTGCCCATAACCGTTCACCATACGTGTTCACTCCAGATCCTTCTCATGTGAGTTTGCCTACTCATCCATGTGCTCTCTTGCCATTTTTTTGATTTTTCTAGCTTTGCGTTTTGGTTGCAATGAATACTTGATTGCAATCTTCTCCTTTCCTGCAAATTATCGGATTTTTACTCGATTAAATTGCCCATGGTAAACAGCAAGCAGGATTTTAGTGATAATACGGAGTTTACTACTTTCATTTCCAAATCAGTCGAACAAAAAAGCAACCTTCTATATTAGAGTTCGAGATCAATGGGAGGAGATTGTACCAAACCTCATGCTTGACGCAACCATCCAAATATCTCAGCAAGATTTGCTCGATATCCCTTTCCGGATTTTCCTATGTGGTCAGGATACACTTGATGAATACTCTCCACTGGTTTTATTACTACACGGTGCAGGTGGCGATCATTTGCATTTCCGAAGCGTATGGCCAATTTTGGTGAAAGCAGGATATAGGACGATAACCGTAGATCTTCGTTATCATGGAAGGTCTCAAGCTGAACAGATTGATTTTACGAAAACAACTGTAACCTTCCAGGATATGCAAGCTGATTTGGAGCAGGCTCTGCAATGGTACAAGCAAGAGCATGCACCAAATAACGATGCGATCAAGTTAATCGTCGGCGGTCTATCGATGGGAAGCATGCTAGGCCAATTTTGTGCAAAGCAATGGGTCTCCTCTTTGCCACAAAATGGGTATCAAGTTCATGGTTTTGTTGGGATAGGCGCACCTTGCATCCATCTCGTATGGCCACGTCTAGAGTGGATGGACCTGTACAGAAATGCTACAACATTCGATCCCGCGACTATCCAAGCTACAAAACAGGCGATTATAGAATCTGCAATGCATGTTGATGCTCAAAAAGAAACTGAACGCGCTGTGAAACTTGTCAATGACTATATCCTCTTTCAATGTTTGCGTGCTTGCGCTGAGTCATTGCCGCCGATTCCTACAGAACAACGCAAAATTCCTGAATTCGACATTTGTCCGATGCATTTGCCGCAACTCCTGCTTCACGGTGAAACTGACGAGTATACCGGCAAAATCATGGAGCAATGGCAGATAATGAATACACAGATAGGCATAAAGAGTAGATTTGTCACTATCCTGGATGCTGGTCACATGATTCCTTTGGATCAAGGCGAAAGAGTTGCTGAAGAAATCATAAAGTTCTTTTGAAGACAATAAAGAAGAGACGTTTTTGGCCTTTATTGTATCAGTCAGTTTTTTCACGTTGTTTCTCGGAGCGAGATAAAAGAATTGTTCCTGTCAAGATAAGACTGGCGCCGATCCACCATCTGAGTGCCAGTGGCTCATCGAATAACAAGTGACCGAGCAAGGCCTAGAATTTGCGTAAAAGTTATTAGTGATGACAAGTTTCTTTGGGTCATGGTCTTATTTCTCTACCGAGACACTGAAATTAACAGCGCTATTCACGGTGGTTGCTTGGACAGAAGAAGGTGCAGCATTTAGGGATTTTGTGAACAGGGTCCACATCAGTGAATTGCATATAAAAATCGAACCGAAGCAGGCTGCGCGCAAACCAAGCAGCGATGTCTATGTTTCCGGATCATCAAGACACGTCCGATTAATCTCGACTTCGTCTTACGTTTGGATCTACTGTGAGCGATAGCAGTGTCGAAGCGAAGTCTTGCTTTACCACGAAATCACGAAGAGCATCGTGAATCAAGACGGTGCGGGTATCTGAAAATAGTTTTGCAAATACAGAGGACAAGGAAGCAAATATGCCAGACAACACTGCATAAGGTATAAAGGTTGCTGTCATTTTCCGAAAGATCACCAGCAACGGATCTCCCTGCGGCTCCAAAATTTATGTTTCCATACCAGATTCTAGGCAAACATCATTATTACGGTCGACAAGTGTGCTTCCCTCTCATTTCATTCGAGGGTAAGAATACAACTCGAGATGAAAATGTCAAGTACAGGAATAATAGAACAGATATGATGATGTTTTCTCCCCTTTAGTAGTGGTAGACGATACCACGTCTGTTCCCTCACGGAGTGCTTATGCGAGCTGAGTTACCAATTGCTGCACAAAGGGAACAAAAGGCCTCCTGTACTCCATCGCGAGCTCTTATATAATGTCTGAAGAATCTTGCTGCAGACATATCCTCTGCGAGGACTCTTTGGAGCAAATGGTGGTGGTTGAGGTACAGGCAAAGATATCATTTTTCCATCTCCACTACACGGAAGGAAAGCTTGATTCCTTTCGGTACCTGAAGATCGTTCTCAAAGACGCAAAAGAGCGCCGTACTGGGAGTGGAACGAAATATGCAGGCCCCAGGGCAAAGCCGAGAAAATTCGCTGAGGGATTCTAGAGATATCAATTATTATCTTGGTTGTTCAGGATTGATTTCCAATAATTACTTCCTCGCTGACGTGAACGAAAAAAATGGCCGGAAAAAGCAATAAGGAACTCTAAAAAAACCAGCGGGACGTGCTGTAAAGATCAAGAGGCGGCAAAGGAAGACTTTTGAAAAGGTACATGCAATCGTATACATACCAAAGTGACAATAGAAAACAGTCCAAGGTGCAATAGCTAGGAGGAACACTGTCTATACATATGTCAGATCCGCTTATAGAGAAGGAGGTTTATGCTGATCGGCGCTCGCAAGTACTGCATATCACTTCCTCATGTGGGCGCTCGCTTGCTTATGAAAGGATAAAGGCTGGTTTTTGTGATAATAAGTTCCTAGAAAAGCTTATTTAACTGCTGTGCTGCTCAGACTCGCGACTTCAGAAGTCATTATCCTGATCATGCATTACATTAAGGTGTGTGATATGGTTATATAATATAATAATAAGTTAGAGCAAGCATTTAAGAGACAAACTCTTGAAGTCTTAGGCACTTCGGCTCTGTTTCGCTTCTCGTTGCACCTCGGTAGGCTTGTTATATTTTGCAGCTTCTTGTGACTACTAAAGCTCATTCACGTAATCTAGCTCTCCCCGTAGTAGCCTCTATCCTGACCCTTATGCTGCCTTCGAGTGTAAGCCCTGATGCTTTTAATCCTCCCCCAACTACCTTCCCATTGTCCTTGTATATGACAAAAAAATATGTACTTACCATCAAATATTAGGTGCCTGGGAGGTCTGCACGAGTTCGAGAAAGCTTTTAGTGTGTGAGTGAAATCAATAATGACTGTTCAGTTAGTTGATATCAGCAATGTATTCAGAATCTTTGTTTCTTCGATATCCGTCCTTCTTACTGTTTTTCCTTTTCCTGTGTATCTTAGCTTTTCGTTGTATTGCATCTTTGTAATTTAACTCCGTCAATTCTTTTCATCTTTACAATAACTTTTGAGAAAGCTAAAAAAGCATAACCATGGTCTGATGTCTCTCACAAGTCACAATGGAACATCAAGCTTCGAAGTCCTGTCTTGTTGGCAATTGTGATTCTTAATGTACCGCGCATTGGCCAAAGCAATATGCCCAGTGCGCCAATATTGACGATGGTCGTTCAGAATTCCGGATTGATGTAATCAAAGCGGATCTACCAAGAGTTACACAGAATTTGCTCCAATCCCATGCGTTACATTATTATATGCCATGTTTTGTCAAATTGTCGCGAGGTTTCAGTTTAAGCAAGGAGTAACTTTGTAATGTCATTTGGGTGTATCTGCCACATGAAGATCTTTGTAGGCATAGTCGCAATCCGTCAATTGTAATTTTTATATTGCCACTTGAAGTCCATTAGGGAAGCTTCCCTTCATTATCTGCAATCGTCCCTGTAGAAGAGAGTATGGCAGAATAACCAGCATCCTGTTCATACAGTTGCTATTGTGGGGTGAGCGCCGGTCCGAATACACCGTAAATTCGACGGCGCTATGCTTGCCTGCAGAAGCGAAAACGCAGTGAACGAAGCGAACGTGAAAGCGCGCTTGTCTGTAACAAGCATACCCCTGGATGTATGAATAGCTGTTTCACAGAGGGAAGCCGGACGATATGGACAAGAAAACGCGAACATTGGATGTGAGTAGCAAAGGGGTTAATATCTTGTCACAGGGTACGAAAATGATGTGTCACATCGTAGAAAGCGTGATCAATCGATGGCCCTGAAACGGGCAAAATATTCCAATAATCCTCTTGATAAAGACTCTTTACTTTACTGATTGCTTTAAAAGGCGTTTGGCACACGCAGCACAGTAACTTTTTCGACCAACGCTATATTTCGAAAGGGAGAGAGTTTGTCCTACGCTCGACCTGCAACCTCTACTTCTTCCTCTTTCTTCAAGATCTGATCCAGAAAGGCAGATATCAACAGTGCCCTGTGTGGCGAATCGCCCCTTATTTTCGCAAGCGTAAATAACTCGTCAGCATGGACGGTACCTCCTCGCTCGAAGCTAAAGTCGTCATACTCGGCAGCACAGGTGCTTTTCCTTTTTCTTTTCCTCACGTTTATGTCCAATCGCCACTGACACATACTTTTTGCTTCCTTTTGTCCTGCAGGTGTTGGCAAAACATCTGTGGTTGTCAGATACGTTGAAAATTCATTTAAATTGGGCATCACGTCAACGGTCGGTGCGTCATTTATGACAAAAAAACTGCAAGTAGTCTAAAGCTTTCTTTTGAGCGTTGTCTAAATTGCGCTTACTAGCACGATCGATGATTGCCATGTGCGGCTGCAGATTTGGGACACTGCAGGGCAAGGTATGAATAATAAGAAAAGAGGCAGGAGCGGTGGGCCGGGACTTGACTGAAATTATTATCTGTAAACTCCTTCCAGAACGCTTCAGAAGCATGGGCCCAATGTATTACCGTGGTGCACATGCAGCAATCCTCGTGTATGATATCACATCCCAGGAAAGCTTTCTAGAAATGGATGCCTGGGCTAAAGGTATGGTATAAATCTATACAGATGTTCCTTGGATAACTAGACTCGCTTTCTTTAGAACTTGCAAGAGCTATGGTACTACAAGACATGATAGTGTATATTTTGGGCAATAAGTTAGACCTTTGTTCACAACGGGCAGTACCACTTGCACAAGCCGAGGAGTACGCTGAAAAGACTTTGGGACCGGACAGTCTAGCTACCGAAGTCTCGGCGAAGGAAGATAACGGTATATGGAAACATTGAAAGTATTCACGCGCATGTCATGCTCAAGTTCTGTTGTTAGGCGAAATCGAAGAAGTCTTTTATCAACTAGCATACACCCTCGTGGAACGCGAGTTCGGACGAGAAAGATATCCATGGCAATCGAATCAGCTATTAGATGATGAGCAGAACTCTATTGCATCGTCGAAACGAGGTTGCTGTTAAAAGAGACAAATACCGGAAACTCGGATGCTGATCAATTGACTATAACCGTATTGGAGCAACCACATTTTTGTCAAAACCATGTACGCTTTGCAGATTGAAACTGTTAGGTATAGGACTTGTCAATTAAATTAATTTCAAAAATGTCTTAAACAAAAAACGTAGCGTCATAATAAATAATTGTATATTGTAGCAATCTGTCAGAACGGATGTTGTTCCGCTATGACTCCTTTTCATAAGCTAATAGAAAAACTATTTTGGAGACTAAGTTGTACATAAGCATGATCGTTGATGATATGGGTATATCACGGGGATCTTCCGTCGTGAGAGTGGGGTGGCTGCGAGTTCGAATGCTCTGTCGTTGGTGTCTGCACTGCTATCTTTTCAGAGTCTCCTGGAAGCGGAGGGCCATACAATGCGTTGCTGAAAGGTGGAGTGGCCGTTCCAGACGTACTACTACGATGATTGGCAGGATAAGATCGAGCTAAATGTGGATTGTAGCTGGATGATGCGTACTGCTGAGGATTGGAATCGTAATAATCTGGATATGTGTAGTATGTGTTGTTATGCACTCCATGTCCATTTTCGTATACATATCCTTTGTGTATGGAGACCGGTGAACCGGCTGCACCTGCGGCGAGAGGATAGTCGTATCCACGCAACGCTGAATCTGCCATGGGCACATCCTGTTTATAGTCATAGTTATCGACCCAAGCGCTGTAGATACTGGAACTCCTTTGCAAAGCAGTGTAAAGCAGGAGTAAAAGCCATAGGAATCCCAATATGACGACTCCCATCCAAACGCCGTTCAGCAGCCCTGCCAAGAATTTAATACGCTGCAGCAATCGCCTTTTTGATATCAAATCAGCTTACAGCAACGATAGAATGTAATATCACTGAATGAACCACAATACGGAGCGTAGCCGGCCTTGATGTTAGATGATGTACTTGAAGGTTGTTCGATGCCGTCTGTCCATGGAATGGTTCCCGATTTGAGCGTATTGTAAACAATAACTATGATCATTAGCGCCAAGTTGATCGCGCTCAAGAGTCTATCTCCAATAACCGATTTCAACCTTGTTATGGATAATATGACAAGTATGATGGAAGATAACAATGAAAAACCGGGACCAACGTAGTATAATATGTACTTGAATAGATTTGAGTTCAGAGAGAAGAAAGACGACAGAGGTTAATGCTGCAACAGTAGCACTTACTGGCACATATTCTGGCCACCAGTTACCGAGATCACTGTGGCTATTTGCATATTGCTCTAGGAGTACATGTTGTGCTTTATATTTCGAGCATCATCAATAGGTTGTCTCGGTCCTATCTACTACCGTCTTCTCTTAAGCGAAGTCTCACCTACGTGACAAGCCAAGGCGCCTGCACTGACAATGAGCAGAATGAGTCGTAAGAGATTTAGCACAAAGACTCGAAATCGCATTGAAACAGTAGAAAACGAAAGAAAACAAAGGATGAGAGGCTTCGGTAGACGCAGGAAACTCTTTGTCGTACAAACACAAGCCAGGAGTCTCGCCCTTTCCCGACAGGCACCTTTACGTGTAACCCTTCTAGATGACCTGACGTAACTGAAGCACTGCGCAAAACTGCGTGTCTAAAAAATCTTTCTTCAGGAACCTATATAGTACAAAGGCAAAAAACAGAGAGGGAGTAAGAAGAGAGGCTGCTATGCTAGCAAACAACTAGATGTTTCTCTCGGAGTCTTGGGTGGAGACCGATTTGGAAAAGGGGATTAGTTGAGTAAACAAGCTTATGAAAACATTAGAGAGCTAGTGCGCAAGTCATCAGCGTTCAATATTGACAATTCCTCTGTATTCTTGAAGGTTTCATTCCATTGTCGCACTCGGATAGCCATATCGCAATCACGCAGATTTCGAGGTACAGGCTGGGTTTTCATGTCAATCCACAGCAGCACAAAGCACAACGAAGATTCGCAAGACTTACTAAGGAAGGATCATCCACCGGCAAATATAGCATTTCCACATCCAAACTGCCGATCACTTTCAATGTCGCTTCTTCCTTGCTGCTGCCTCCGTATCGAGATTTTGTCCATGCATTGAAGCAATCAAAACTAGCTGCGTATGGTCGTTCGTAGCATCCATTAAGCATATGGCTCAGTGCGAAGCGGGCACTGCCGATTGATCCATCTTCTGGGTATATATAACCTGATAATGAATTTTTACGTTGGCGAAACAATCGGCTAATGGGTTTCTTGAGGCGAAGATGGAAATCCGGCCGGACGTGAATAGTTACAGTAACGATCATGTCTGGTCGCGTATCGACGAGACATTCATAATCGAAATGCACGTGTTGCCCTAATACTTCGTATTTTGACATATATTCGTAGCGTTCGTCACTAACAACGCATCGAACATATGTAACCTCCTTTGACATCGGCAACAATACATCATGCAAACCGTTGACACGGAAATATAGTTTACCGTATCGTTTTTCGGCCTGCGGCAGCGAGACTGGCACAGATTGGAATGCCTTTGTTTGTAGCTGCTGTAATTGTCTAGTTTGTTCTTCAGACAGTAATGTTGTAGGAACCGGATTTTTCTTTATAACCGGACGCGGCCTGATTTCGGGCGTTTGTGTGTGCGGCAAATTGCGTACTACGCGCGATGTGGAGCTTACAAATATGCTTTTACCATCTGATTGAACAGGCTCTACTTCGTAATTTTCCGTTTGCTGGCATTCTCTTTGCGAATCCTCTTGTGCCTTCTCGACCGTCAGCGTGGGTTGTGGAACGTTTATAATGCAAGGAATGCTAGAAGTGCTCGACTGGAAATAAACAGTGATCTCACCACTCACTTGCTCCCGAGGTTCATCACTGTCAGCACTGGTCTGTGAACCTGTACTAGGTGATTGTTGCATAAGATGTTTGTTTTCGTCGGCATCTCGATACTTCCTCTTTGGCGAGTGGTATTGACTATCGACTAATCGTTTCTCTTGTTCTTTTTCTTCCTCTGCGTCTGAGGTACCGTCATCCTCGTCACCGGATGGAATGGTATCATGTTTATCTCGATTAAGCATGTACCACGAGTTCATGCCTATAGCCCATTGAGCCTTCTGACTTCCACTGAGTCGCCGTTTATCAATGCTATCTGCTTGTTCATTGCTCAAAGATTGTTCTACGCACACGGGTGACTCTCTAAGCATAGGTATAGATTCCAAATTGATTTGGTTGGGTATCATTGTTGGAGTAGTATCTTCTTCTGCAGGTTCAGAGGTTTCTTCCTTTCGCTCTGGCGGATCGTCCAATTGTCGTTTCTCAACATGTTGCTTTAAGTGCATTGACGTTGCTTCGACCGGATCCATAGCGAAAGAACCGTCCCTTGGATTTGATCCACTGTCTCCAAAATCATCCAGATATTCTCGACTTTTCATGGCTATTGCGCTGCTGCTAAGGGAGCGTCGTGGGCATTTTTCTTCTCCTTGGCGGAAAACACTGGATGACACATAAGTCTTGCTTCTCAACGACGAGATCACTTTGGAATTTCTCTTCGGTTTGTTCTCGACTTCATCCTCTTCTCCTTCCGTCGTCTGAGAGTCGGATGAAGCTTTATTACTATTATTACTTTGCTCCTCTTGAAGCCGTAGATTGTTTTCGGAAACAGATCGTTTCGCTTTTAGTTCGTGGTGTTGCTGTTGCTGCTCAAACCTTTTAAACAATGGGTTGCTTTTGACAGCCGAGCGCTTGGCCAACATCGCAACTTCCTGCTGCCGTCTCGCACGTTGCTTCTCCAGTTCGGCCTCTTCCTCGCTTAAAACTTTTCGTTTGCTTTCTGCTACGTGACCGGCTCGAAAGTATCTACCTTCCGCTTGCCGGGTAGAATTCTGGCTTTTCAACGGTGCACTACTTTCTGCAAGCTGGCGTAATTGTTTGAATCTGTCAGCGCTAGAATATTGCAGCTTTACACCACCATGCTTTTTATCGATTTTTGTTGAAGAACCAGAGACAAGTCGAGCCATGGCGTTCGTCTGCGCAACATCTCGAGGCAAGCAATTAAAATCATTTGAGACATCCAATGATACACGTTTTTCATTAATTAGGCGCTGTGCAACTTTGTAATGCCCCAGAAAGCTAACGAGATGCATCGTCTTGTTTCCTGCCTCGCCCCAGACTCTCGTATTCAAATCCTTGGTATCTGCACACTAAACACATTTCGCCGTGTGTGAGTTTGCGGCACACTTCCAGGTCTGGATCATATTACTCCTAATACCTCAATCAAAAAGGAGAGCAGCTGAGCTGTCTGTCGCTGTGCATCTGTCAATTGTTCGTCTACTTTCGGTTCAGAGTATTGCAAAAGTATGTACTGCAAGGCGCAAAGATTGTCGAGTGATGCACCTAGACTTTGCACTGTCTTGAGTTGCTCAATCACGTGTGCTGCATCGCGCTCGGGATCCCATCCAGACAATGGTTTCCACAGTATGCTCGCGTCTTGATTGTAAAGTGCATACACTGTGTCAAGATCGACCTGCTGCACAGCCCGAGTCCACTCGTCGACATTGTTCATTTCGTCTGTAAGAGACAGAAAATTGTCGCACAAGAGTGAATTTTTCAAAAATTGATACCACTTGCAGTTCCCAAGCTCAGGAAACGAATAAAAAGCAAATAGCACTCCTTGCCTAGAAAACCACGAGGTTTTCTTAAAGGAGTATCTGTTGCGGGTGTGGGGAAGAAATGCATGATTTTTCTTACTGTGCGAGGTGACGGTCTTTTTTTTTCCGGGACGTGTCAAAGGGACGCACAGCCTTGTTCTGCCTTTAAGCTTTTCTTAACTTCTTGCTTGGCATGAGTTCGAGCAGCAGGATGCCATCAAGCCGATCAGAAGGCTCGCCACGATCGACACCGCCCCCTTCTAGCTCTTCTTCTCGTAACGAGGATGAGAAGCTGTTGCAAATAATAAGGTAGTCATTATGGTTTACAAACACTTAAAAATAGTCTCTCGCTGATTTATGCATTCTAGCCAGATTTGCGATGCCTCTAATCTCTCGCAGTTAAGAGGCGAAAAGCGCAGGAGACTTGAATATGTAAAGCGACAGCAAAGCGACGTGGAAAGAGCACTGGACGATCCACAGGGACAGTCAGTCGCCGAGAGTATGCGTAGGTGTTTTTTTCCAATTTTGTGATGTGTGCGGTTCCCGCTTCATTGCAGTATTTGTTGTAGGCAACTTCATCAGACAAAACTCGAAAGAAGTCAGAGATCTGGATGACAAGTATGCTTCAATACATGTTCGGATCATAAATACGTTTTATATTCATATTTTCCATGTTAGGTTGAAAATGATTGAGAAATCGGCAGTCAAGACTATGGGAGAATATTTTCAATCGCTTGTACCGTCTCCCACCGAGAATTTGCAATTTTTGGAACAATATTATAAACAGAAATTCCAAAAGCAAGTGTTGGAACTTGACGAGAAAAGGAAAAAGGAGACGGAGAATATAATGCAGCATATCGACGACGTCAAGAAGAGGACGTTGACGGAGGAGGATGCACGGAAAATGATATCTGACTCGTTACGAAAAACAAAAGAGGAGTTGCTGTCTGAGCATACTAGGCGCATGCAATATGCCAACGAGCGGTTCGAAACAGATATCCAAGGATTGAAACAAAAAGTAGACGAGATGAGTAATGCGGCATTCTTAGCAGGCGTCACCAAAACAGCGGCAGAAATAGTGATAACGGAAATCAAAAAGCACGTTTCGCTAGAGAACTTGACGGAACAAGAACGAAAGCTAGCAGAATCCGAAGATGGTCGACCAGCTACTTTCGTGGGGCAATTAGTACAGTTGATGCGGAAAGAAGTCAAAAAATGTCTTAAGGAAGATGCACAGCAGCAGCAGTTACTGAATATACCCCAATACAAAGAATTAACGGCAAGGCTAACCAAAGTTGAGCTCATGTTAAAGGACGCTGCAACACAGCATTCTCTTGAACTCCATCATCAAACTGTTCGTACGATCATGCAACAGTTGAAAGAACAACAATCCAAGATCGAGTTGACTCAAAAGCATATAAGAGAATCGGAAGCCCGATTACATCGCAACAGTTCGCTAGCAACATTAACGGATATGGTCAAGAGAGTCGACAATATGAACCGCGAAATCTCTTTACTGAAAAACAGAATGGATATGTCGACCTTGTCGCTAGATGTCAAATATAAAGAGATCGAACGGACAATCAAAGAAATGCAATCTGACGCAGATGAGGGCATTGATCGGAAGCGACCACGTGTGGAATCCGATGCAGACAAGGGTGGAGCGTTTTCTGCTCCTGTTAACAACAACATAAAAGAACTCGAGAAGCAAATTCAAAGTCTCGAGATAAAGCATCAGCACTTGGTCGAGTTTGTCCATCAATTCCGCCAAACAGTGTTGAATCCACAGTTTCCAGGAAGATTAGAGGAAGTCGTCAAGCAAATCGAGGAAACGTTGCAAAGTCACGATAGTTTTCTGACATTCCTAGTTGATCCAGTGACGGCCTTGAAAGAACAAGAAATTACTGTACCACTAGAGGTGAACAAGGGTAAATCTGAAGGGGAGCTGTCACCCGCAATGGTACAAGCGATTCAGAAACTGGTGCAACGAACTGCGGAGGAAACCGCTAGACCTCTTTTAATTCGAATTGCCGCATTGGAGAACGCACAGTCTGATCGACCTACTTAGCTCATGTTAATTTCATCTTACAAAATCACATACGTGCGTTGTACACATCCCCTACTTTACGCCTTCTTTCTCTCTTCATCATCCTCCGTTATACAGTACACGAGGTT
Organism: Rhizomucor pusillus; assembly: GCF_041956525.1. Taxonomy (NCBI): domain Eukaryota; kingdom Fungi; phylum Mucoromycota; class Mucoromycetes; order Mucorales; family Lichtheimiaceae; genus Rhizomucor; species Rhizomucor pusillus. The sequence goes on along the minus strand of NW_027192145.1, from coordinate 367,619 downwards.
ATCCACCCAAGTCCCTAACCTTCCCAATCCAAAACACCTTTATGTTATCGACCTTACTATCTATCTACAAGTGGGCACGATTATACATTATGCCATTTCGCCTGAAGTATAGTAGATGATGGCTATCAAAGCCACTGTAATGTTTTTGCCGCAGGAAAAGTACGCTTCAGCATGCAGCAAAGACCCGGAAAGAAGAAAGATGAGAAATCCTATAGTTTTGCTGTTTTACGTTACAAGTGGACTGTACAGGAAGAAAAAAGCATAGACATAAGCAGCTACAGATATATAAAGCTGATGGAGGTTGTGCTATGCAAAGGTTAACGAATGGCTATAGACAGATGCAAAGGTAGTTCCATCGATCAAATGGAGGAGATTATGCAATCGGAAGTGGAAAAGAATGAGAAAGCAATGAAGAGCCGATATTTTTTAACCAAGGCTCCACCATACGCTCAATTCGTCGAACGTGATAAATGCATCTGGATCTCCGCAGAATTGAGTGTTTTCTCTGTCATCAAACTGTAATAAAATAAGATTAATAAAGATTTGCAATAGCGCGTTCTTGGCAACTTCTAGTTACCATCGGCATACTGATCGTTGTAGTGGACGATTGCGAATGGAATGCTGCGAGTTTTCCGAAACCTTGCCGACTGATCAGCCTGTAGTCGGTGAAGCTTAGTATCCAATTCTCAATAACAGCAGAGTTGACACCGGCGATCATTTGTTCCCGGTCCTCATCTATCGTGCTGTTGTGAGAATACTTGTTCTTGATAGTTTTGGCTTCAATGTGCTGAATAGGCAGCCCAGTAACGACCATAGTAATATCTTGATAGCTATCGCCTAGGATCGATCTTGCCTTTTCTTCGTCATGATTCATTGAGACAAATTCGTCACGAAGCTTCGCAGAGTCAGTTATCAAGAAATATACGACACGCCTGTGATGTGGTTTGCGGGCATAATCTCGTAGTTCATTGGCACATTGCCAAAAGTAGTTCCACTTTTCCAAAGTGTTATCATCCATGCCCGGATTGATGATATCCTGATCGCCTGTCCGAATCTGCACATGATGTTGTGATCCCATATTTAGAATAAATTTCCTGGGTTGCATATTCATGCAAAATAGATCTTACCTGCAGACCAATGCTAAGGATGCTATTCATTTGGAAAAGCTGCTTGTAAGCCGAGATAAACTGGCGCGATCCAAACGTAGGTCGAAAGAGAAAGTCCGTAAGGCAATAAAAGGCATTCTCCTTGTTCAACCCAACCTTTTCCAGCATGCTAGGGTATATAGAAGACTCCTGAAAAGTACGGATAATAAAGGCGCGGTTGGATCGCCATTCAAGGAACTGACAACGCAATTTACTTTTGTTAGCTAACCGAAAATGCCAAATAAATTGCGTGGGTCCAATGATACATACCGAAGCGTTCCACAGCTTCTTGAAATTTTGTTCACGTCCATCAGGGAACAAGAGTCGACCAAGAGGTCCCCACTTAACATTGAGGGTATTAATCTGCTCATAGCTTAGCAGCTCAGTATTCTTATCAAATGCCGATTTGGTTTCGATCGGCTCATAGCTCCAGTTGATATGCGGCTTTTCAAATAATGTCTCCAGCGGGATTGGTGCAGTTTCGTGCCAATGAGCTAAATAGGCTCTGTCCGTCAAGAGGGCATAGAAAAATACAGATATCATGCCTTGTTTGCAACAGTTATTAGGATCGGGATGCTAGAAAATGAAGATATTATCTCTTACCGCTCATGCGATCAGCCAGGCCGCCGCAGCTTCGACTTTGGCGACTTCTGGGATCCTCCTCACACAAATATGCTACAAACTCTGGCCGGTTCTGGGGATCGAAACCGTCAAGGTCCCCGGCCTTGATTCGCTCTAGATCTTGCAGTCGTTTCTCGTGCAAGGCAATGTAATCTGATTGCCACGTGCCACATTCACCGTTAGCGTTGTATTCCCTTTCTTCTGGGAAACCATGCTCGGGATCCCAGCGCTCACAGTAACGATTGTAGTCGTAACCAGCAGCTTGGTCCACAGCAAGGAAAAGAGTGTCGTCAGGCGGGGGTGGAGTGTACGAGCCATCGGGACTTTTGGGAATCAAACGCTCTCGTGGTAGAACACAGGAAGTATTTCGAGGAATATCAGGCACTCTCGGTTCTGATGTAAAATAAAACCAGCCGAAACCTATTTCAAAGAGGTTTTTAATATCTCATAATCTAGATATATACATAGAAATCACCTTTCTTACGTGGATAAAGTAATGTCGAGACTGCCATCAAAAGTACGCATATTAAACTGCTGACAACCAAACATTTTGCTAAGCGGTATCTAAACAATAGAGATGAGAGTTCCGTGGCATAGCCGAGCCGTTGATATTTCGCCGTCGTCATCAAAAGGTGGAAAAAAGAGAGGTCCAGGAAAATCTGGGTTCTTTGTGGAAGAAAAAAGAGATCGTCGCTGAGTTAAATGATTCCTCTGCTTGTATCACTGTAAATGACGTACAAACACTCTGCTGAAGATCCCTTTCTGTCTATGTCCACTTTACATAGTCCTGTACAGTATAGATGTATCTGTTGCAGCCGTAAAAAGCACGCAGAACACCGGAATATATTCCAAACGTTGTTCTCCATAGTAGCGTATCCTCGTGTTTCAGACTTATTTTGTTCGTCCCGCAAAATGGGACCTTTACCACAAAAAGAAGCTATTCAACTTCAGAAGTTTCTTTTTCAAATTGCCTGGCCAACCGAATTCAGGTACGAGTCAATTCCACGCAAAAATTGCAATGTGTATTGTATGAGTGAGTGAGCGTGGCGCTATCTCTTGTAGGATTATTTTTACGTATGTATTTATGGCCGTTGATCCGTCTTTATTATCCATTTTTAAGCGTTTTCTTCCAGCTCTTTGATACACTCCCAGTCGCCTTTGCTATTCTCTTTCCAAAGAGTTACTTTGTTATCGCCGCAAGAGACCGCGAGCACATTACCCGAGAGCGACCAGCTTACACGCCATACAACATCAGGGAACTTTTGTCCAAGAGGTCTCTTGGTCCATTTTGATGTAGGGGTATCTTGGGTCCAGATGACTACGGTCTTGTCTTGGGAGCAGCTAGCAAGGTAGCTCTTTGGCAACCCACTGTTTGGTGCCCAGGCAACATCACGCACCCAATCAGAATGGCCATCAAGTGTCTCTTCCTCTGCCCAAGACTTGATGTCATCTCTGCCGATACATTTACATGTTAACACTTGATTCTACCTTCCTCCACAAAACACCAAATCACATACCGCCATCCCCAGATCTTGATCATATTATCGCAGCCTGCCGAGATGATTTTCTTGACAACTGTGACTTCGGGAGGTGCACCACCGTTTGTTTGTACAAGAGAACCAGGCAATGCAGCCGGGGCCCAAGTAACAGCGTTGCATCCAATGCCGTGCGCATCCATTACATAGGTCTCCCAAGAGCCGTCCTCTAAAAGTCAAGTCAATTTCCATGGCTCTATCTCCGTTTATCTCTTTATCTCATGCAGTACCTTTGTATTCTAAAACAGAAATTTTGCCGTCTGAAGAAGCGCATGCCAGCATCGCTCCAAGCTCATGTGGAGCCCAGGCCACAGAGTTCACTGTTATAAAATTGATAACGAGTGAGTCAAATCCCCGCCAATTTTCGTGATAATAATACGAACTATGTACCTGATGCCGTATGCACATTGTGCTCTTTAATCCGTGTCCATGTGTGATTTTGTTCCTTCCAGATAAAAACGCGTCCATCATACGAGCAGGATGCCAGTATAGAGCCGAATTTTGGATGTGCCCACGAAACCTGCCACACAGGAGCATCGTGCCTGTTTCGTTTGCATTAGTGCGCGTATCTTTGATATAGCTTTTTCAACGCACCCAGTAAGCGTTTCAACGAGTCGCTGTGAATCGCCCTCCATCTCAAAAATCTTGATGGTCTGGTCGGATGACGCTGTTGCAAGTCGTCGAGAGTAGTAATCAAGTTGAGCATCATGCTGTGCCAAAACTTAATACGATGCTGCAGATGTAAACTGGCCGGAACAACTTACAATCATGTCCTCATGATGAGTCTCTATCGTCTGAGTAGCAGTTTGCGACTATGTCCAAAGCAAGTACGACATTAGCGTTGTGCTGTAAAGAGTATTTCGATTATTTCTGCCTACCATTGTGTGTGTTCTACCCGAAAGTATGGAAGCTGTCGACGGGCGTGAAGAGGAGCGTTCACAGCTCGCAGACTCGTCGACACGTATCACAAACTCCGGTCTTACCATCTACATGGACAGAAAAGCCTGCTGTACATATATTGATCAACAAAATGACAGCATAGCAGCAGCATAGAGACAGCGTCCATGGACTCTTATATGGTATTTTTACAATCTGTTTACGTACGTTGCATTGTTTACGAACAGTTTACACTAACCACTAAAGCGGGATGATAAGGAAGAAACAATAAGACTTGTGGATGCGTTTGTATGGAGGGGAAAAATGTATGAATATAAATATAGAGTAAAAGAAAATTTCACGGTGAATCAGGCCGGTTATCCGCATACTTTGTCAAGGATTTGCGGCTATTGTGGGACTCTGGAATAGAAGAGGGCTTGCTGTCCTGTCCTTCATCGTCCTCCTTTTCGGTGATCATGACAAATCGACCATCCAAGTATCGGTACTGCTCCTGTCTTCCGATAGGGATTGCTCCTGTGGCGGTTCCCATCATGTTTTGATCACTGTCGCCGTTCTGGTTGTAATAGCCGACAGTACCGCCTGTGTATGTATGCTTCATGGTTGGATTTGTCTGGGCAAGATATTCATCGATGCCAACATTGTATATGTCTGCTGGACGGCGATACGTTGCACTCGTCTTTGAGTCTGGATCTGCTCTGCGGGCTGCAGTCTCGTCAGGGCTAAACGAATCGATTCCATTCGAACTACCATGTGCATCCTTGCTGGTCTTGCCGGTAGGGTTGTTTGTCACCCAGTGGATAGTAATGACGTTGATTGTTACATCGACTGTGCAGCATGTCAAGCAAACAACACCGCGCTCACGGCCATTCAAGATGACTAGGGCGAGAATGTTGGCGAAGGATACGAAAAGACACACAACGGATGCAGCAAGTGTACGCAAGGCAACATCGTGGAGCCGTGAGCTTTTCCAGTCGACTTCAACGCTTTGTCCAATTTTCATGAGTGGTTTTACGAATAAAAGTGTGAAATACATATTGAAGACCTTTGAATGTAATGTCAGCAAACAGTGTTTCTCGATGCTGACGTGTGTAATGTCGACTTACAAAATCATAAACCTGCAAAATAGCAGAAAGTTGAAAGAGAATCTTAGCGATATATGGCCTTATACTTTTAGCGAAATGATAGCACCTACCAACAGAGGGATACTGGCTATGGGCTGCAAGCCGATGACGCAGAACCCAGTTTCCTGCAGCTCTGCAATGTGGAAGACAATCTATTCCAAACTTGTTAATGTTACCCGCTGCTAAGGTTGCAGAGCACGGTCATGTTTTTACCATGAGGGTGAAAATGGCAATGTAGGGGGTTAAAAGAAATACATGGAAGCGATAGGATTTGGTTCTCCAGCGAGATTGTCGAACAGACGATACAACCCATACTTTTTCAATGAGCCTAGTTTGACGGTAGCAAACGATAATCAGTCACACATTGGGCAGTTTACCATCCGGAAATAGAGTTTGAAATGGTATGCTTACCAGCAGTAAATGACAATTTTGGTTCCCGAATAAAAAATATCACAGAAAAGTTCGGACAGCAAGCATGACAGATAATTTCCTGAAGAGAATAACATATTCACGGATCAGCTACTTGAGGCTAACCGTACCAATTGTGGCTGCGCAGATTTACCGTTGTTGGTCGTTACAAACAGCATGCCGGCAGCGGTGAATGCCCACGAGATAATATAGAGGTGCAGCACAAGCCAGCGAGAATATGTCAAGTATTTGAACTGGACGTTGTATGTTTTAATGCCGAACAACGATGTCATTGTCGTAATGGATAGAAGTGAAACAAGCTTTGACGCAATCTCGCTGCCATCTGGTTGTAATATTGACGCGTCCATGATGGATGAAACAGTGGATATTCAATGAGACAATGGAGTAAGAAAAGGAAGATGATGCGCTGCTGGGGAAAAAAAAAGGAAGACCGAGAGCCTCGCAAGGATTGTAAATAACCTCGCACAAAATCCAACCATCGTCCTTGTGTGCCCATCACTGACTTCTGAATTCGTTAAGATCTGCAAGTCAGCGCAGCTCTAATTATTTTTTTAGACTGCTCCGGACTTCATTTTACGAATGTTCGTGCTCTGATATCTTTTTTCGTTTTCTTCTTTTCCACCCCTTCCCCTAACTAGCATCCTTATACTTAACAGCTGCTGACGCTCGTCGGGTAAAAAAGGACGCGAGCCTGCAAAGTTTGATGAAATAGGGAGTGATTGTTGACAGCCATACATCTGGTTCTGGATCGGCAAGAAAAAATTCAACTATCGTGCGTGTGGCAAAGAGAGGAAAGTGCGGTCAGTATCGCCAACGTTTTCCATCTATCCTACGCCATCTTGTTTATCAACAGTTTGTTCTACACTATACCGCACTTTTCCTTTTCCTCTCCATAAGTGTGTACATCAAGTGTGTGGCCGGGACAAACAAAATGTTTCCGAGCGCCAGGGACAAAGTCGGCAAAGGAAACGACGGTTCAGGGCTGGGATTTGTAGCACAGCAGGTGGTGATACCCATTTCCAAATTTGCTCACATGAGGGCGCTTACGCTTAGCGTTACTGGGATATATAATAAAAGTACCCCGTTAACTCATCCCCTACAAATAAGCACACGACTACCCAGCTTTTTACATCGCTTTTTCCATATATCCCAAAATCTTCTTACTATGTCTACTAACGCGCAATACAATCTCTTGAACTTTTTTAAAGCCACCCGGAAGCTCAGTTCCTGGAAAGTCTTTTACATCTCACATACAAAGCATTTACATCGAAGTTTATTGGTGGTATTCGATGAAGTAATTGAGACAGCTGAGACTGCAAAGGAAATACCTTAGGATCACGTTCCTTTTTGCAGAGCTAAAGGCTCCATACCTTTTTTCTCACAGTTATATCTTTGAAAAATGCGGTTGAAGCATGCTGAACCCGAGACGGTGCAGATGCATCAGATGCATATGTTTGTATTTGCAATTTACATACTTATTGAAGAAGCTCCTTAGCAGACAACACAAGATGATAAAAACGAATGACATAAATCAAAGCGTTCTTTCCAAATGACTCCCGATACAGCAAGACTCGACCTAAACTGGTCGACAGAAAGAAGAGCGCCTATGACAATATCCTGTCTCGACCTAACATGAGCTAGAACAAAAGGTGAACGATGGCCAGGAGCGATCTCAAACTGATTATAACCGTAGAGAAGTTGACCCATATTCTCTACTTTACTATCCAGTTTGCCGTCCATCACTTGCTTTGTGTTTGATAGTGCCCTCGTTATATAACACTTTTATTAAACAACAAAGAATAGTCGTGTTTTTTAAATTATGCTTCTAACGGTAAGATGAATTTACGTATGCCATCAGTTTTCAAAGACAGTGTAATTTTGATGTGACAATCAATAATGCTTGCCGGATAAAAGACGACGCGAACCAGCAAGGTTTGATGAAATAAGGAGTGGATCGAAAGTGGCCGCACATCTGGATCGGCGAGCCAAAAAGGTTCGACTGCCATGCATGCAACAAAGCGAGAAAAAGAAACCAAAAGTATTGATTGCCATCTTCCTCGTTGGCCTCAATTCTGCGATGCTTCGCAGCCGCCTTTTCTGCAGTACCTAGACTTCTCGTGATTACCATTAGCCGTGAAAACATGCGATTTTCGAGCTCCAAGGAAAAAGTCGTCCAAAAAGGCGATGGTCAAGGCTTGCGCAACCCTAGTTACTCATGCATTTTTGATATCCAAGGTTATCGGGCCGGGAATGAAGTCCCTACTCCCTTTTTTACGTCAAGAATTATACATGTTCTTTTATGCAAAGCTATTAGAACGTTTCATACATTCTCTCTTTTTCTTTTCACAGTGATACTGTATGCACATTTGTGGGCCAGGCCGAAGCTCGTTGGAACTGGGACGCAGCACCTGCATATGTCTGCATAACATATAAGCAAACGAATCCACAGAAGAAAGGCAATCAATCACAATTGGCTTATCGAAAAGTACAGCCCCTAGCAAACGATAAAACAAGTGATATAACAGAAGAAAGAATGAGATAATACGAAGTGTGCCCTTGTTTGCATTCTTGGTTTATCAAATGTTCTCGATTTACTCCTTTCATCCGCTCCAGTCCGGACCGGCTGCTAGCCCCTTCTGCTTCGAAAACTCAGAGTCTAAAGGTGAAAACTCACTGACATGTAAAGCCCTCTCACCAGCTACGTTCGTGCAGCTTTTACTCTCTGACTTTAAAACAATACTGCAGAGAAAAGCATTGGGTCGAGCTGCACACCTGACCTTCTATATACAGTTTCCTCGTCAAATTCCTCGACTCCCGTGTTTTTAGATCCTCTTCTTTTTCCCTTTTTATCAGCATTGTCGCTGGATAGCCAGCGAGGCAAACCAGTGATATATAGTATACCTTGAGAACTTCATTAATCCTTTTGCATAATAATCCCCACATTTTGATACTTCTTTTCACCTCTTCTGATCAGCAGAGTTGAACATGGGAATTAGCTTGACTATTTGGAAGAAGAGCAACTGTTTTTCTTGCTGTGTTCCAGCAGCGAAGGCAATATCAACTGTATCGAGCATTGAAAGACTGCCGGACGATGTGCTGATTTATCTCTTACTATGCCCTGACCTTGATTTCGCAACTCTTAGCAATTTTGCTTATACGTCTCAGCGGATGCGTGCCCTTGTGTACCGCGTTCTCCAGTATTACCTGCTACCAAACATTCAAATTGCAGCAACGATAGATCAAGAAGGTCGCGGTCGCTGGACATCGTATTACAAATTTCTACATCTAGATCCGGAGACCTTTTCTGCTATTTTTTGCCCTTTCCACAATGGATTTAAAAGATATCGTTGCGACGGATCCACGGAATCACCCACGTTACGGCATCTAATGATTGTAAATACCACGGATCAGCAGCACAAGCTTGTGTCAGTGAAATCTTCCTTTTCTCTTTTGAGGGAGGCGCGCGGCAGAACGGGCGGCAAAACTGGTCAACCAGCAGAGGAGGATGAAGACGAGGGCGCCAATACTTCCTCTGCAGCTGTACCATCCAATCACCAAATTTTTATGGAGCAGGCTAGACGCCTTGGTATTCGACGATGTGGTCTACGCAAAGTGCAGGCGCGTGGCGCCAACAAGGCAAAAAGGTCACATTCCTCACAACAATGGGAACTTTCTTACTTTGTTGACCAACAAAGAAACGTCGCACAAGCATTTCAAAAATCAATGATCGGCAGCATTGTGCGGATCTCGCCGGATTTTTACGGTACTCGCCCTCTTCCAGAACCACCTAAGCACATCCGTACTCCGGATCAACGCGCTATGCGCTACATCATTCCTGTTAACCTTTCGGTGCATGTATCGGCATTGGTTCAACAAAGGCGCCAGGATGCCAGCTGGACACTTGCAGCTGTAAATTGGATCAAACGACGATGCTCCAATGCCTAGTCGCTTGCAGATCTATCTTCGCTGTTTTGTTCCTTCCGTCTTCTCGAGATGTAATACATACTTTAGCACTAATGTTTGTAATAACCCTTTCCTAGTCTGTTTATAATGAAGACCTTAACACTTGTTCTTGTCTCATAACATTACAAAAGTTTAGCCTGAAAAAGCTTGCGTAAATGCATATCCTATCTCCTGCGTGGTTTGGCATCAAACTCGTCTTAAACACTGCTCAATTTCTGCTGATCTCACCGCAGACTCTTTTGGTTCTCCGAATTCCGGGCATGAACCAACGGCCTTGATTGGCTGTCCACACATTGTTCTTTCCTTTCTGCCTTGCCTCGCAGAGAACATGGGGTCTTCTGATTCTTCACATACATTCACGCGATTGCCCACTCTAGAGGAGGACAATGTAGCTCTTCTACAGCCAGAGGACGGCTCGCATGATGGTTCTGAATCGTCTTGTCATGATGAAATCTTGGATGGGCTCCTGTCAAAGGTCGGTTACGGCACCTTTCAAAAAAGACTGTTGGTAAGCTGCAGCGCACATATATCTGCATATTGTTTATGCTCCTAAACTTGCTACGTTTTTTGCCCTGAAGATTATGTGCGGATTTGGATGGTTGGCGGACAATGTAAGCAGCCGCAGTTGTAGACGATCTCTGAAAGAACCAATTCCTCATATATTTGTTTAATTGTAGATGTGGCTTCAGGTACATTATCTTCCCAAATAATTAGATCGCTTTTTATGCTTCTTCAGATTACCTAAAAGAGTTATTGATTCTTTTAGTGCGTCGCTATCATATTACCCAGAGTCCAAGGTGAAATATAGCCCAAGCACGTGGCCTTAATCGAATAGGACTCAAATCCTATTATCCATCTTTAGAACATTTTGAAGTATCCGACAAATGGATCGGCACGGTCTCCAGTGCACTGTTTACTGGTATGACGTTCGGCGCCTTCTTCTGGGGCACTTATTCGGATTCCCGAGGACGGAAGATACCGTTTACGCTTACTTTAGCTATCACAACCACATTCGGATTACTGTCAAGTCTTGCTTTCAGCTTCTGGAGCTTATGCCTTATGCTCTTCTTTCTAGGCTTTGGAGTGGGCGGGAACATGCCAACCGATGGTATGTTATCAGTACGGTTAGAAGAAGACAGAAACATGGTTGACCAAATATTTTGCTCTTATCTAGGTGCCTTATATCTCGAATTCTTGCCAAAGGAATACCATTATCTCTTGACATTCATGTCAGTCTTTTTTTCTTTCGGTGCAGTGCTAGCGTCCATCCTTGGATACACCATTCTTCCCTATACCAGCTGTCCTGAACCGACTGCTGATAATCCCAATCCGTCATGCGATGTGGCGACTCAGAATTCCGGCTGGAGAATTCTGCTCGTATGTGCAGCACTTACGACGTTAGCTATGTTGCTCGTCCGTTCTCTCTGGCTTAAACTACCGGAAACTCCGAAGTTTCTCTTGAGCCAGGATCGTCACCAGGAAACCATCATTGTACTTCAAGATATCGCCAGAATTAATGGCGAACATGTCCGCATCGGAAGCGCGGACCTTCCTCGACCTACCTCAGCACCAATTTCAGACGGCGAATTGCATTTGAGAAATAGCGAAGAACGTCGAGAACATTGGCAGGATGATGAGCGGGAACGGGAGCAGGAGCCTATGATTGCATCCAACGACGAGAATATTGCAAACAAGATGGTCCATGATGTTTACAAAAGCGTCAATGCCAGTGCATGGAGTATGCTTTTCAGTCCACAGTGGCGGGTCACAACTATTCTTGTTTGGGCGATATGGACTTTCACTTCAATGGCATATACTATGTTTAACGTATTTTTGCCAAAATACTTGGAAACGCTCGGATTTCAAGGAGAAGTACCTCCGACTCGGAAGGATGTCTATTGGGATTACATGATTTACTCTCTAGCAGGCGTGCCAGGCTCAGTGGTAAGTCGAATGCTTTTGAAAGGAAAGGTCTGTCGGCTAACACGACGAGTCTTATTTAGCTTGCATCTTACATGATCGAGACATTTCTCGGTCGGAAAGGCACGATGGCAGCTTCAGCTTTTGGTTCGTCGCTTGCTTTATTCCTCTTTTCGATTATCCAATCTCGTGTCACTATGCTGCTTTCATCTTCTGCCGTGTCGTTCCTAGCAACATTGCTATATGCAGTCATCTATGGCTACACGCCAGAGGTATTTGACACGTTAGTCCGGGGCACTGCAGTCGGCACCGCATCTGGACTTGGACGTATAGCAGGTATCATTAGCCCAATAGCATGCGGTATCTTATTTACCATAGCAGCGGTGTTCCCCCTGTATGTCAGCATGGCAGGTTTTGGAATCGTCGGTACCTGCGTCCTTCTTTTACCCTATGAAACCAGAACTAGACAGCGATAGACCAATAAGCAACACTACCCTTTTTCCTCCAATCCAATTCCCAACATTACTCCCCACCTTGCAACCTGTCCACCAACTTATTTTTTCGCTACAATGTAAATTTCCATCATATGCGCTCTAGAGAAAACACGATTTATTACTGCTTGCTCCCTCTATGTATCCATCCCAGTTGTCTCAGCCGTTTGACTACAGCAGGCGTAATTGCAGCCGTGAGCGATAGCCGTACTGGTAGCAATATAGTTTTGTGTATTCCATATGCAACCACGAAAAGGCTTGTAAATGATGGTTTGTCGTGATGGGCAGGCGGCTTTCCAGATGATGTTTCGTGTTTCACACCAAACATTCCCTTGACTTTGGACCATACATAATCTTCTGCTTCCATGACCTTGTCTGCGCCCTTTACGCTTATAACGGCCATGGTAAGACTGAGATCGAGCACGCTTAATGCAAGATATACGCCAACTCCGACTGGGCCATATTTCTTCATGAAGCCCTTGACCTTGCCGCCAGTTTGGGAAGTATAATTTCGGTGCAAATGTACAACCGGATGCGGTCGCAGAGTGGTTAATGTCGGCTTAGGACGAGCTAGCGCGACATAGTGGTGCTGTTGTCGCCGGACATTTAGCGTAGAACGATGTAGAAGCATACGACAAGTCAAGAAAAGAATACACAGCAGGCCCGTCCCAAGGCTTTATGCGGATTTCGCGATTTGCAACTCCTCGCCCAGGTATGATATCACACGATCAACTTTTTATGGCAAGTAAAAAAGGAAAATTTACAAAATAACACGGCGAGCGCACGCGCGGGTAATCAGACAAGGTCTCTCTCTTCTTTTTGCGGATTATGATTCATCAGCTACAGCGGTGTTGCCAGGTTGGTCGCTGTTTGGTAACGGGGTAGGGGTGCAGACGGTCTCAGCGTGCAGTGATTTTGACGTTTCACTTTTCGACCGGTCGCCCAAAAAGTTGCCATGCAAACGTGCCTAGCTTTTTGTTAAAATAACGCGGCTACGTGCAAGCAAGTTGTTGTTGATCACGTACAAGTTCTTCCTCGAGCTTGCCCTGTTTCTTCAGCTCCATTCGGCGATTCACAAGGTAGCCGACATTCACCATATAATACACTGTCGATCAGTCACAGGTAAGATTTCAGCAGCTACAACGTATCTATTGTAAGCGTTTCACGTACCCGTGGTGCCTGCTAGAAACAGGACTGCCGACTTTTGTGCTATATCTGCCAACGAGGAAGGCAAAGGCATAATGTATCGCAAAGAGAAAAAAAATTGTTCGACGAGCTTTGACCACCCTCTCCAAACCAGACCATCCCACCCGGTACACTCCGATGCTTTCATGAACCCGCAGAACGCGCTACTATAGTAAAGAATAATCCACTCAACACTGTGAAATAAATACTGCCGCGGTTACATCGCTGCTTCGCTGACTCTCTTTCAAGAAGCTGTAAGTCTATGTCTAAAATTCTCCACACAGGATGCCTCTCCATATCGCTCACAAGACAATGGTTTGATTGAGCAATCCAATGCAACTCCAAGATAGCTCATGTCTAAATCACTGTATCTATCAGAGCATCAAGAAATAGATGATCGACTCTTAACTGGAAGCATCCAGCAAATTGAAAGAATTACGAAACATGCGCATAATGGCTGCCAAGGCATTGGTAATCACAAAGGAAGTCAACGCAAGCAAATATGACAGAGGCTTACAGGCTATAAGAAACGCCTACCACAGCCCTCATTCCAAATTGGTCACATAATCCAACACGGTTGCTTGACTACTTGAAGACACTTCATAAATCATCAAAGTAGAGATCCTTCAAGGTCTCATACGGTACTCAAGTTGTGAATGCCTCAGCTTGACTTAATCATTATTGAGATTTACCATGCACATGGAAAAAATCATCTCGCGCACCAGGCGTTTTAGAAACCATAGTTGCACAAGTAAAATCCAAAGGACTTCAGTTAAGGGCAGTTATTATAATAAGATGGTCAGTATTCATGAATTTTACAGTGCACATCATACTCACAGCTTGGAAGTCAAAGCATATAATGCTGACATGATGCAGGATAAAAGGTGTTTTTGAACTTTCGTGCGCAACCACGGTTACTAAAATACCTGGAAAGTTTTTGAGTGCGCGAGATTGGTTTTTTTTTTTTTTTTTTTTCGTTCCGCATGGGAAATTCCCTTACAAATGTATGAGGCGCTATAAAGTAAGCTCGGCGATGCAGTGGTTGAAAGGACAAATCAAGCTTTTTTAGACCGATAATATCGCCAAAAATATCTTAAGATACTTATAAGAATGACCGGATGGACCTATTGTCCTCTGTGACATCAACTAAAAAGGCCTCTCGTTGCATGATAAGGGGAAGAAATCTATCACCTTGCTAGTGCCTGCAAGTTATCCCAGACTATGTTGAGGCCATTTTACGCAGGCGGTCCTTCTTTGCATAGGCGACATCTCTCCGGAATGCATATTAAGTTACCGATGGCTCATTTAATGCTATTCATATTCTGCTACGATATATTAGCTTACCGAGAGCTTCTAACATTCGATATTCAGGAAGCAAACCGGACGATGAAATATTCATTTGCGTGTTTATGATTTTTATCTGGGTTGTGCATTCAAGATGCCTCCAATGAACCTGAAAATCTTTAATTACTGTATGCATGCTACATACTCGCCAGTACCTAGGAAGTGTCTTGAGCATCGTTTTAATTGGACAACAAAAAGGGGATTATCTAGGAGGAATAGGCGATGCGACTAGTCTGTGAAAGCATGTATGCTGCTACAAGGAATATGGATATCCATGCTATTTTTAGTGGGCCACGGGACGGCGGGAACCTTCCCCATCTGAGGATGCACTGAGCATATCGTAAGATTGAGCGTCATCCTCATGTAAAACTGAGTGTGACGACTCAAAGGTCAAATCTGAAACGTCGCTGCTTTCATGTCTTTGGTGAGTTTCGGGTGACGTCGTCAAATGAGCCCAGCTTTCCTCCGAATCAGACATGTGCGGGTGCGTGGCAATATTGGGAAACTGCATCGAGTTCTGGAAAGCTGCTGAAAGGCCATCGTCTTCCTCATCACTGCTATCGTCTGCACGCAGAGACCATGGATCTTGGATGGCATCCAGCCGAGGACCAACATCCTGTGCAACCCGAGAACCAGCCGGTGGCGGCGACAGCGGCATCTGCCAGTGCTGCTGCTCTTTGTCAGGGTTGTGGTCAGCGTGCTCGTTGTCGGGTGTTACGCCGATGATGCTGTTGCCTCGGATGGAGAGGTTCCTGCGACGGCGCTCAAGGTCCTCCTCGGCCTGGTCTAAAAGAGCCTGCTCCATTTCTAGACGTTGCCGCCTTTCCCAGATACTTCTTTCCATTTCGGACAGTTCGTATTCGGAGGCATGCTGCCAAGACTGGGCGAAAAGAATGTGTTAAATCGTTTTATCATCTGACTGGTAAATTGTATACATCCATACTTCACGGAGACTGTTGGGAACTGCCGCTGCAGTCGTGCTGCTGTGGCTGCTGTGTGGGGAAGCAGCTCCTCGTCGGTGCCTCAGTTCCGTCATGTCTTGCCGTCGTCCTGTATACCATGCTGAAGGCGCTTCATATTCATCGTCGCTGTCATGCTCGCCGCGCCACTTCTCATTATGTTGTCGTACGTATTCTTCATATTGACGACTCTCCTCTCTTTCTTCAAGGATTCTGGTGATAATCTCGTACCCGCCCCAGGCTATAAACACACTACCGACCAGAATGGCAGCTGCAATGGCCGGATGTAGCATCTTATGTACAGGTATAGATAAGTTTACTTTTGAAGAAACAAAGGGAAGGAAAAACGAAAGAGAAAAAGAGGAATAGAGGAGAAAGGGATGAGAACGGTTTTTGAAAAAAAAAAGGACCATGTGAGCTTCCTGCTGCTGCGCAGGGGCCAGTCAATCAAAGTCGAACGATCATGCATGCCCATCCCTTTCATTTCTACTTTTGACAATGCAGTGTATGATTTGAGGGAAGCGTGGTGTATCCAAAGGTGCGTGTAGGATGAAGTGCAAAATATGCTGCATTGTTGGAGTGTATTTATCGTATATCTTTTGACAAGAAAATATTCGTTTAATCAGACTTCTCGCCATATAGCATTATCTACAATTTCTGCAGCAAATGTTTACTCTGCTAAGTCTTCCCCACCATAATCTGTTGAACTCTGTTGACATGTCAAGGTATCTGTAATCTATTTGAGACTCAGTTTAGACAATGAGACGTAAACTCGGTCAAAATCTTTACATTCCGGTCATAGAGAATCATCGAAGAATAATAGAAAGGAAGCAAGAAATTAGCAACAAGATAAAGGAATATGCACTCTGCAATAATACTTACAAATACCCGGCGCAAGGCCCTATCCACTTAATTCGTGGATCCCCTTTTGCATTTTGGAGCATAGCCGTTCGGATCACCTTAACGCAGGAGTTGTGGAGAATTCATGTCTTTCTGGTGCCCTTGTAGTACGTCCCGCAGAAGTCCGTTAAGGAGACCGGGACGTGCTAACCGTAGTCTCTCTTTCACTCTGATGTCGCGAAGGCAGGGATGGTTGAACCGTAATCTCGCTTTCCCAGGATGGTTTTTAACGTCTCGATGGCTGGATAAAGCAGCGTGGGCGTTGCTGGAGTTGTAGCACATATAGCGTAATAGACACCAGATTGTCTGCAGCGTTCCAGCGCGACGGAACACATGATTATAAAACGGACAACCAACTACGCGGAGCACCTTTTCAAGCCTGTTATCCAGTCCAGTCGTATCTTGTACTGGCACCACAGGGGGTCGCTGCAGAAAACCGACTAGTTGGTCCCGGCCTTGCTTGACGCAATGACAGCACATTCTTGGGGAGAAATACTCATCGACTCTTGTAGGTTATTTGCTTGCATGCTATCGAGGCCACGGCTACGTAGCTTGTTCTTTTCGTACAGAGCATTGGCAAGCTTACATCGAGGTTTATTGGTGGTATTCCGATGACAGTCGTTGAGACGACTGAGACTGGAGAGGAGATATCTCCTAGGTATTCGGCCAAATTTGCCGTAGCAAAAGCGGCATAATCTCGTCAGACACCTTTTCATACTCCACCCTAGCGGTGGTCAGTCGCTGAGAGCGACCATTGTTAGCTGCAATTATTGTAAAACTCTCTATGAAAATATCCTGACAACTAAACTACAATGCGTTGAGTTATTGTTGTCGGAAGAGTAGGATAGTTAAGGGCATTAGACGACAATTGCACAAAACTGATATCGATTACCATTTATATGGTGAATATTTCGATGTATTTTATTGCCCTGAAGGGCTCAAATACCTGTCCACTAGGATCCCGCTCACGTGTCTAAGTGAGTCGAATACAAAATACAAGAAAAAGTCGGACGAAATGTGCAGGCCCCAGGGCAAAGCTGAGAAAATTGGCCGAGCGATTCTAGAGATGTCAATTATTATCTTGGGTCATTCAGGATTCATTTTCAATAATTACTTACTCGCCGACGTGAATAAAAAAGCCGAAAAAAGACAAAGGAACGCTAAAAACCCCGGCGTGACGTGCTGAAAAGATCAACAGTCCGCAAAAGAAGACTTTTGAAAAGTAGTACTTGCAATCATATACATACGAAGTGACAATCGCAAACAGTTCAAGATGCAAGGGCTTGATAAGTCTTCTTGGTTGCAAATTCATTACCTTGGAATACGCTAAAGAGGTTGAAGATGTAGAGAACAAGGACATAGAGATGGAAAGAAGACAGGACAGTGTAGAAGAAGATTATAAACAGATAGACAAACCTTGTGAATACAACGCAACGTCTACGACTCATTGTCGTGAATGGAGCTCTTTCTAATTCAAACATTGATTACATAACAGAAAACAGTGTAATATGTAATGATATATCAGTGTCTATATGCGTGGTATACATCGGTATGGGAAGCTGTTTCTTTCCTGTTTACAGAGATCGATTTGTGATCATAACAGCAATAGAGTATCAAAGGTATAACTGAGGACGCGAAAACCAATCAAGACAAGCGCCATATCAATCTATCTTAGCAGCAGGGGAATTTGTAAACATTGGTAAGCAGTACTAGTTGTTTGTCATGATCAATGGGTACCGGTCAGACTATCCATGTATGCACATGGCCATCAATTACACTCTTTGAATAGATGTAAAACTGTTTCACGGTATGGAATCTGTTGACAAACAATTTCAATGGTTTAGAATCTGCATTTGATCGACATGAGACCCACGAATCGACCGTTTTATCAGGTACACAAAGGTATATCTTCGAGATCAATGGAAACCGAATTCAGATGGAATACCAAAAATGTGGAAGCGAAATCAAATATGGGGTTGGGCTTCACACCACAAGATAAGGGATGCCTGTAATATACAGGCTCAATTCATTGCCCTAAATTCATTTCAGTATCCGGAACCGCGTCTTGGTGCAATAAAAGGAGCGACTGTGGAGTACAGTATTGATCTGTCAATCCATATCGTAGAATCGATGTAGTATCTAAAACAGCTGTTGAACGCTCCTTACGTCATGCAAAGACACCAATGATCATGGATTTTTATCAGTAGACGTGGTGTAACCCTCCTTGCGTTAGTTGCTGAATATCCAAAATCTTTCAAGTCCCAATCCTCAGATTGGTGTCTGTTCTATCTACCAAACTCCAAAAGTGAACATGAATTTTGTAGCTCATTTCGTGTTATACACTCTTCCATCCAACGCGTGTGGAAATTATATAAATTAGCTAACTATAGGTTTCCATCAAAAAGCCGGCCCTTGACCCACTCCTCAAACCGCTACAGCCCCTCCAGGAAAAAGGTGGCTCCACTGCGAACTTTGCCGGGAAGGAAAGGCCTCCGTTTATACAATTTTTTTGTACAGGTGTGCCATCAATATTCCATTCAGGCATTCGTAAATTTCGAACATCTGTCACACGCGATATAGCAACATAAAGTTGTCCATTTGAGAATACAGGACTTGGAAGATACAGGCCGATTGAATGAAGGGTTTGACCTGAGCTCGATGGATGGACAGATAGAAAGCTGGTTGGATCCGGAATTGCATGTGAGTGAGGTTGAAAGGTAAGCCAGTGTTTTCAGCGATCATCCGGATTCGAGGTATGTCGACCATATTTCCAGCATGTCTACCGGAGACAATTTCGGCTTGGACGAAGCACGTGTGGAGCGAGCGGCTGATCAGCCTTGTGCCGTTACATAGACCGGAAGAGACATCAATATCCCGCATGAGCAGCACAGGCTGATTCGGTTTCAAAGCAAGCTCGTGAGATGGAAAACTGGATGATTTTTTTAATAGAGACTATGTTTAGTGATAAGGAGAGAGATTTTCGTAGACACTGTCATACAAACATACCATTCAAGATAAATAGCTTCACGATATAAAAGCCTTCAAATCAATCGTTTTAGACATTTCAACGAATACTATATATGCTCGCCAGTACCAATCTGCAAAATGTAATATTTTTTCTCGGATATCTTGCAAACTGGATGTACCCTAATAAAATAGTAAGTCTCAAGTCGCGTATCCTCAAAGTCGGCGCCAGAGACTCGCAATAAACTATCGACTGAAAAGTATAAAATAGCAGTGGTGTCGAGGTTAAAGTATACATAAAAAGCTACAAGGCAATATAAAATGCGAGGCAAGCATAGAAGGGAGGTTGGAGAACTCAAGGGTTCATGTGCTTGATGGCATCAAATGTTTGCCCTGTCTTTTTATGCACAAGTGATATACTGAGGAGAAAGGATAAATGCTATCATCTAGTCCATATCTCTGCTGTACATGTGGCAAACCTAAACTTCCTGAGGCGATTGCATCCCGCCAGATACTTAGCTAATCTAGGCCATTGACATCCTTTTAGGATCATTTCACTTTCATGGAAACTGCTTTATTTCGGAGAGTACGCATAAAGACAGCCTGTTCACTGTTACTAGATATTATATTTTAATGATAAAAGAGGAAGACAATGTACGCTAGTTTAAATAAACAAAATGTCTCAAGGCAGCTACGTAGATTCCTGTAAAGGATACTGTCTAAGCAAAATCGCTAGTATTTTACTACTGGTGGGGAGCACCAAGCATGGAGCTGACACGCTTGAGCTTCTCAATTTCGTTGCCGTTCAGTTGCAAGCTTGGTCGCACAGCTGCTGCGTTGCTGTCATTGTCATCTGTCTGGGCAACGCAGTGACGCGGGAAGACACCCTTAATATTGCCACGCGATAGGTTGATACCTTGGCACCAACCGTCATCGTATTCAATCAAAATTTCAACCTTGTCACCAGGTTGGATATCAATCTCATCGCTCAGAGTAGGAGTATAGGTTGAGACGACAGTGTAGACGCCGAGCGACTGCATAGGTGGAGTCTGAGGAGGCTGTGGTGGACTAGCAGGTTCCGGAGTAACAGCAGCAGGTGTAGTCACTGCCGTGCCTGCGGCGGCGACGCCAGCCAGGGCCGGAGTGTAGCTCTGGTGTGGTTGCGAGGGGTAAACATTTTGTGTATATTGCCCAGAGGATCCATATGCGTTTTGATCCTGGTACTGTGCATTGTTCTGGTATGTATTTGTAGCTGGAGTCGAGGCAGCAATAGGAGGCATCTGAATCATGGGCTGCGTATTGGTCATGTATGCGGCGTGCGGAGGAGGAGGGTCGTGGCTGCCAAAGCCCATAGTGAACGGATCAGGTTTCTTGTACAGCTGTTCGCGTTGACGAGCAGCTGCCCGTCTTTTGCGTACAATCAAAAAAGCGCCGATACCGGCAACGCACGCAAGCACAGCAATCACGATCCCAGCAACGGCACCACCAGAGATACCTGACGAGTCAGAAGAGGATGCATTAGAAGCGCTCGAAAAGCTCGAAGACGGGGTTGAAGACGAGACTGTAGCAGATGCAACGTGAGTGCTCGATGGGCTAAAACCGTTGAAACTCATGCCTGCTTTAGATGACGCTATGTTTGATGCTGTCGAAGAAGCCTGCGGTGTTGCAGACTCGTTATTGTTATTGGCTTGCTTCGTGTGCGAAGAAGATGCCTTCTCGCTAGTCTTGTGCGATGCAGCCTGCGTCGTTGAAGGTTTTGCGTCTTGCTTTTCTGTAGTGGTCGCTGTGTTAGCCTTTGTCGTAGCTTGTTCCTTTTTGTTGGTTTCCGTGGCCTTCGCACCAGCTGCATTTTTCGTTTCTGCAACATGCATTTAATTAAAGGATAAATTTCAAAACTTCATCCAAAAATATCCATATTCTTTCTTTACCTGTTGCTTTTTCAGCATTGCTGGTGTGTTGAGCGTTAGCATCCGAGCTACTTTCAGCGCGTTTAGCTAAGTGTTCGTCAGGCACCCAAACAGGCTTAGCATATGCATTCTCGAGCACAGTAGCTATGGAAACCAAGATGGCGGCTGCCGATGGTGTAAGGTTTCGGTTCATGGTGCGCAGAGCAAGGGAAAGGAATTGTGAGGGGACTGCTCAGCAGGCAGGAATAAAGAATGAATGACAATTTGACGGCGGAAAGTAAGGCTGTAAAAGGGTCTGCCTTATACGAGAAAGACCAGGAGAGTAATAGTGTGATAAAGGAACGAAGCCTTTTTCGAGCTAAAAAGAGAGGAAGGAGTCGAAAATCCTTTTTTCGTTCACGTTGCACAAGCTTTAATGAAAGCAAGGGAACTATAAGTATTAGACGACTCGAACTCTTGGATTGTCGCTTGTTTTTCTCTTACTTCTATCTATACTGCTCGTCGTTCCCCAGCCACTAGATATTCGACTGTAAAGAAGTCGCTTGTTTGCTAGCGCATTATCACGGCAGCAACGTCCCGCGTCACCGACTGATCCCAAAATGGACCTTGCATAGGCAACGCATCAAAAAAGTGATCGACATTTAAGACAGATGCCGCAAAGATCATTCAATGATTTTACCGATCCAACGCAGGTCGCGCATCTTTCCTCGCCGGTTTGAACGATATTTTGGCAGACCAAGTTCTACAGCGTGGATATGTCGGGGTTTCACCTATATTCCTGTACAAATCGGGAATCAAGCAGGCAGCAAGGATCTGATTATACAGACAAGTCACCAACCCATTGCTATCGTCTAGCCGATTTCGCGAGTTTACTTTCTATCCCCTCTTAATCGTCGTTTGTTTATTGTTTGCATTAAAATCCGTAATGACGTACTGTTTGTATTTGTTGCCAAAGTCCCTCGCATTTCTGGAGTAATTGGCGCACAGCAAGATGGACAAATTAGGTCGACACTGTACATATCCTTGATTACAGTCTTTTTTTTATTCGTTGCAAGATCTTGTTTGGTCTATGACCCTGGATGGCCGTTCCTTGCAGGAAAAGGCGCGCAGCGTTGCAGCAGTTGAGCAATCTTGCCTTCATCTCATGAATGTGACGTGCTAGACCGAAAAAGAAAGGTAGAATAAATTTCAAAGGGATTATATTGCAACAATCACTAATCATTTTCAATGCAATGTAAAGCAACAAAATGCGTGAAACCAAAACAGCATCCTTAGATTCGCACCATGCAGGTTTGCATCTTCGAAACGGAATCGAAAGAGATCTAAGTACAATAAGATCGAGAGCATTATGCTACCACAAACCATTCATGACGCGATACCTTGAAACAGATTCTCGCTATCTGATTTCTCTTGACGGGCTTTAATACACTGACAAGCTGCTTTTCGACGTTTCTATCGCATTTACAGTCCTAGCGATTATAAAGTTCAAGTTTCGAACAAGATCAAATATATTGGGTACCTGAGATGTACACCTTTCATCCGTGTCAACAACGACGGCTCTGCGATCTACCTCTGCCATTTCAAGACCCTATCCACACAGTATTGGCATATCTGGCAATGTCCCTCTAACATTTCCTCGCTTGCCGTTGCTGACCGTGATCAGTGGAATTCTCACATCGTCCAGGAAGTTTGACAGTGTCCATTATTTGTACGTGGGACACTAAAGAACTTGGTTCTCATATCTTGTAATCATTCGCCGTCTAGCAGCATCTCCGTGTGTATATGCAAAATATTTTCAAACATTTGCAGTTTTGTGAACAAATGCGACGACAGAAACCAGAATCTCTGTAGTGCGTTGTGCCCGTCTACTCATAGAAACCAAATAGAAAAGATTGCTTAATCTCGATCTTGCATCGCTTCCTTTCCTATGGGCTCCAGATCACCTAGTACCTACAATTGACAGCACATTCTTTCATATTTGCGCTTGGAGTGACTAGTTGGTGTGAGAGAGTTGTGCAGATACGGGACCAAAATTCACGCAAAGTGGAAGTTACGCTGTGACAGACAATCTCAATTTCGAGACCGACCAGTTTCCTCTTTTTTGCATACCATTGCTCGTTTTTGCCTCCGTTTTTACGACATGGAAATCGACGCCACGACGCCCGCTCCATCTCCCCCTCCCACTGATGCCAACGCAACAGAATACATGGACGAAGACCCGATCAAACCATCCTCTGAGACGTCTACCGAGGCTCAAGGAGACCAAGATGAACTGTACACTGTAGCTCTGCTTATTGATGAATTGAAGCACGAAGATGTCCAGTATAGACTCAATGCAATGAAAAACCTTGTCGTTATCGCCAAGGCTCTTGGTCCGGAACGGACACGAAATGAGCTTTTGCCGTTCTTGCAAGGTGCGTTTCGTTCCTTACATTTCGACCGAAAGAATCAGCAAAATCTCTCTTGCTGTCGTCAATTCCCCAACTCTGTCTTGAAATCTTGCTGACAGGATTGTATAGAATGCATTGACGATGAAGACGAAGTATTGTCGGTCTTGGCTGACGAGTTATCAAAGCTGACAGAAGCGGTCGGTGGTCCTGAATACAGCTACTTTCTCCTTACCCCCCTCGAAAACATTGCAGCTGTAGAAGAGACATCTGTGCGAGAACAGGTACGCGTACGCTCGAGAGAGGGAAAAAGAAAAGAGCATGAACAAATAGGGCATTCATCTGGACACAATACGCATATATGCTGACACTGGTCGATTATCAGGCCGTCGCATCGCTATGCCAGCTCGTTGTTACATTGCCGCCAAATCATGTGGAACAATATTATCTACCATTGCTCAAGAGACTGAGCTTGGGCGAATGGTTCACGAGTCGGACGTCTGCCACCGGTCTCTATGCCGATGCATATTCCAAGGTCCCCGCCAACACGCAAAACGAGCTTCGAAGGTAAAAACAACGCGCAATTTCGCGATTTGTTGTTTCTTTTTTCTCTTTCTTTCTCGTGCTAATATATCAGTACGCTTGCAGCATGTTTGCCCAGCTAGTAACAGATGAGAGTCCCATGGTCCGACGTGCTGCTGCAAAAGCGCTAGCTGTAAGTATTATTATTCAACATTTTCACAACTGTGTAAAGCATCGCTTTATTTACCTTGTCAAAACAGAAATTTGCAGCCCCAATGGGAACCGAAAATGTATTAAAGGAGGGACTCGGCTTACTACAGAAATTAGCTCAAGATGCACAGGACTCTGTACGCCTGTTGGCCGTAGAAGATCTTATTGCATTCGGCAACTTGTTCACTCGAGAGCAAAATCAAGAGTATCTGCTCCCTATATTTCAAGCTCTAGCACAAGATAAATCTTGGCGAGTGCGGTATATGGTTGCTTCTGAATACGTCGAGGTAAAGCGTAGTTTCTTCAAATCCTATTCAGCAGACTTATGCTTTAATTTGGCAAGATTGCTCAAGCGTTCGGTGATGCTATTGTGCAAGAGCATTTTACAGCACCGTTTCTTGGATTCCTCGACGATGCCGAAGGGGAAGTCCGAACTGCTGCAGCTGGGCGTATCACCGGTATGTAAATTGATGTATCTAGGCAAATACAGAACGACCGACTCAGTCCCTTGACAGGCTTTGCCAAGCTTGTGGACAAGAAGGTCGTTATCGAGAAACTGCTGCCTCGCGTGAGAGATCTTGTAGAGGATGAGAATCAGCATGCCCGTGCAGCGCTTGCAAAGGAAGTTAGTGGTTTGGCTGTCATCGTAGGTCAAATGCCGTAAGTCCATTGATCATATCATCTCTTTACATTAATATATTGATTGATCGTTGACCACATAGTACAATGGAGTACTTGCTACCTACATTTTTACAGCAACTGACAGACGAGTTCCCAGATGTGCGGCTGAACGTTATCTCTAGCCTAGATGAAATCAACAAAGGTAACGTGAATATACTGGCAGCTTAATGCACCGATATCTGATGTTTGCCACCATCTAGCTATTGGTGTCGAGCGTTTATCGCAAGCACTCTTGCCTGCCATTGTTGAATTGTCCGAAGATAAGCAATGGCGTATCCGTCTTGCAATCATTGAGTATATCCCTCTCCTGGCCAAGCAGTTCGGCCCTCAGTTTTTCGAAGAAAAGCTCATGGACCTCTGCATGAAATGGTTGCGGGACAAGGTATTCTCTATCCGGGAAGCTGCAACGGCCAATCTTCAAAAATTGACAGAGGTCTTTGGCGCTGATTGGGCTGAAGAAGCAATCATTCCGCGAGTGCAGTCTATGGCCACAGATGATAATTATCTGCATAGAATGACAACGATTTTTGCATTGACTGTAAGCTGGAATCCACATTGGTCTTGAGCGCTTCTAATCTTTTTCTAACTATCTAGACAATGGCCAACTCGTTGCCATCAAGCACAATCAAGGATTTGGTGCTACCTACCGTCATTGAACTTTCTAATGATCCTATTCCCAATATCCGGTTCAACGTTGCAAAATCCCTAGAGACAATGATACCAATGCTCAAACAGAACCAGGCTATGCAGGAACTGGTGCCTAGCATGGCAAAACCAACACTTGAAAAACTTTGCACAGACGAGGATGGAGACGTCAGGTTCTTTGCCACACGCGCATTGCAAGTTGGTACGCAGTTGTCTTGAATCTCAATTTTTTGGTCTGCTAACTCGTCATTTTCTGGTTCCAGTGTAATTAAACAACTATAAAAATAACTCAAGACTATTTCTTGATGAGGATGATGGCCATTTATGACATAGCAGCGTCCTGTTTTATTGTATGGTGCACGATGAACTGGCAATAACGGTAATCCCATCACCGTCTTTTGTATATTAAGAATCAGTTAAAGTATTAGTCCCTTTTGTTCTGTTGGTTATTGGTTTTGATTTTCATAGCGGATCATACTGCAATCTTGGATCGGATCGCTTGCTCCTCTCTTTTTTTCTTATCCGAGCATCTCTGTGACATCCAAATCGAAGATACTCTTGGGATCCTTGCCCAACTTTGTCCGAGTGTCCTTGATAACTCTACAGCTCGCTTAGTAGTTGCTCTTGCTCACCTCCCACATGCAAAACTTACCTATTATCCACACGGATATCTTCCGTTTCTATTTCCAATTTGGGTTCTGGTGTTACGGCTTCAATCACATAGTGATTGTCACAATGCGGACAGTACTCATCCTCATCCTCATAGTCTCTATAGGCATATTTTATATGAGTCGAGATATCAAATTTCGAAGTAGTTCGGTGCCTACGTCATGTCCTTTCTAAAACATTTTTTGCACTTTTTGCAAGCAAACACCATCTCGTTGGTCTTGCGTAGAGGATGATCAGACACCTCGGCGTGGCATTCGGCACAGTCGAACCAGCGTCGGCAGCACTGGGCACGAATGGCTACCTGGGACAATGGCTTAATCTGAAGGCCGTGTTATGGATGTCACGCTAGACTGCAAGGCTACCTGAGCGTTCAAAATGTGTTTGCACATCGAGTAGGGTATAAGGAGTAGAAAAAAAGGAACGTGAATGAGTGCTCAACTCAGCAGTCCTTGGACCGCATGCTATTTATTGACACTTTGCACGCAGAAAACCGAGCCATTGAAAGTAGCTCATGCCAGAGCTGACCTGGTCTTGATTGGCACCAGCTGTCGCAGGCCCATGTGCTAATCTGTCCTCCAACAAGCGACTCAGAAACATGCTTCGCAGTACAGGATCACCATCCTCCTTGACTACAAATAGAGTCGGATAATAGCTGCTTGAGCGGCTGGTACGCAAGTGGTGAATAATGGCAGATACTCGTTGTGAAAACGTATTCTTAAGCGTCGGCAACCCAGGGATCTGGCCGGATTGTACCTGCCCGATGTTTGGCACACCAAGCAAATCCATGCACAGCTGAGGAACTGCATCCTTGCCGATCCACAAATAGATCCGCTCGCCGTCCTCCAGCAAGAAGCAACCATGACGTTCTAACTTTTCACTTGATAAGTGTAATCTCGGTGGCAGAACCATTTTTCCGGTACTTGGATCCACTGCGCCAACCTATGCAGAATATTAGCCATGCTCTCATTTTTCTAATGCGCATCAGTAGACTTACAGTATGCGACATATTGTGTAATGAAAAGAAGCGCGGCACTACCAAATTTTTCCAATCATCCATGCGCAGTGTTCTCAGCAAAATAGTACTCGAGGCACGAATATCCATAGGAATGACGGGTGCTTCATTGAAAGCCTCCTAGAATAGACTCAGTCGTTTGATATGTGTATCCGGTCCATCTGGAGCCTGCTAACAACTTACGGTCTTTAGGACACCAAGAATGACGAACGGCAGCAGAGCAAGATTCCGGCATAGACTAAGCCTAGCTGCTCCTGAAGCAACTGATCCCATCACTTCGCGACCATAGGCGGCGCTGATTTCCACCATCCGCTTAGCCAAAAATTCACGTGCATCTTTGAGTTTGTTTGTCACGGCCTTGTCAATCGCTAATGAATAAATTTCCCCATTGAGCTCGGATATCGCAAAATCATTGCATCATTATCATATTCGAAATACCTTGATGGCACAACGCTCTTGCAATGGCCAACTGATCCGCCGAAGAAAACAGATCAGCGACGGTCTTTGCGACCGGCAGACAAAGATTCATAACACGGATGCGACGCTCGCCAAAGCTTGTCGTATACAGCAATGCGGTTTGGAAATAGACATGTGATGCTTGAATATCTTCTTCAATGCCGAGATCTACACAGTAAGAGTGGTTTCGAGGAACGTTTGGCAATGCCATGATATCTGGCACTCGCGTGGTACAATTGCCGTGGAATGCCTGGCAAACAAGACCGGGAGAGCAGCGGGTGCGCATGACAGCTTCTAACCCGATCGGCTCACGCAGCAAAGACTTGATCTCCTCCTTCAACCGCTGCGTATCTCCCATATTGTTAGCACTAAATCGGGGATAAAAATGGGTTTGGCCACCCGTGAACCGTGGAATGACATCTAACTTCTAGCATTAGCATCCGTCAAGTACGTATTCCCTTGTTTTATCCACTTGCTCAATGTCGATACATCAGCGTGTTGACCACCCAATATAAACATATCAGCGCAAACTTGAGCTTTGGCGCATTCATTTGCAAAATTTCGATAAAATGAGCTTGTGGGTGTCATGATTGCACAGTCAAGGATAGGTTTTTTGTTTTCATCAACAGGCTTGACAGCTCCTTCACCGATATTGGGTAGGCTTGCTTGGAAACACATGATTTTACCTCCCGTGGACGACTAGCCCACTCCATATCAGCATCTCTAGACAAAATGATAACTTAGTGCTCTATCTTACCAAAAGCTTCTTTGCAGCTTGTAGTGCGACTCCTAGGCAATTGTTTGCCACGCGAGTTTCATTGTACATGGTTTTCATCCTTTCCAAAAGATCTCGCAGTAAAGTCTTCGCTTCCGTAAGATCGACAAGCAAGTCCCCTGCGGCACGCGGCAAGTAGACATCGCTGAGATCGCCGACCACCAACATCTCTGGCTCGTCTCCAACTAGCTTGTAAAATCCAACAGCATTGTCCACAGTGATTATAGCTACTTTGGTGCGACCATCTTCGTTGGGTATATTATCCAAAGATTCCAATATTGAAGTAATGACGATTGGTATTACACCGCTTTCGATTGCTCGGAACGATGTATCGATGACAAAAACAAACGCTGGTGGTTGCGGTGGTCGCACCATGTATTCTGCAGATGCAATGAAATCGACGCAACCATAGTTCAATTCGGCTCGAGTCCATCGATCTACAGGCTGTTGGCTCGTAGGATCATAGTCGAATCCGGTGGGAACTTGCAGAATTTCGAGGGTCAGCAAGCGTATATATCCCAGCCAGCAATCATCATAATTAGTTCCTACCATCATTTCCCAAACCGCACATATTACACGTCCATTTGAGTGCTCCCTGTGTAAACTGAACGAATGGGTTAATGTAGGTTTTGCAACGAGTGCACCGAGCGACAATGGTGTCCGTCACGACAGGAACATCCTCCTACGTTATCAATTGGGTATTAAAGTCTTGCTTGCCACATATGTATCTATGATGCACCTACGTCAGGCCAAGGATAAGGCTCGATCACCAGTGAAAGCGGCAGCTTGGATTTTTTTAGCAAAGAATTAGATGCTGGGATAGCGTTAAGAGTACAGCGTTTCATGGAAGGTCTAGTTTGCGCAAAAGGAGATGAAGTGGCAGTGATCTATAATCCAGGTAGAAACGAGTTCAGTTACTTCGAAGATCATGCATGTAATTGCCATTGCTTCTTTGGACAACATTTACATTTTGCGTGGTTTGCGGAGCAGGTGGAGCGTTATCCATATCAGCAATTAGTGGAGGCTGGCCGATAAGTGATATATCTTCCCTCGTCGCCGGTAAAGGCTTGTTGTATATGTTCATGTCAGCCACACCATTCACAAGTCCAGCATATGCATTGTTGTAATACTGCTGCTTAGGAGATGGTACCGCAGCCGGTGCAGGTGAAAACGTTGGTTGTTGCACAGCAGACTGATCTGCTACGGCATATGCAGGATAATGTCGTTTGGTACGTCGTGCCGGATTGTCCATGGCAGGCGACGCGGATCTGCTGTTCGGTCCTGGAACGCCAGGCTGCATATGTGGTGTGGACGGTGACGACAAGGCGTTTGCGTTGGGTGGCGTAGGCACCTGTGGAGGCAAAGGCGATCTCCCACGCGCTGGAGGAGGTCCACTCAAACCATTGGCAGCCGGATGCACGACATTAGGATAGTGGTAATTTTGGCTCATCTGCGCTGCTGCTTGTAAGGAAGAGACAGGACAGCCTGACAGACTCTTAATTCAGCTGATTCTCTTTTCACAAGTTTATTGTCCCGCTCAAGGCGGGAGCCGCGCATCCTGTCGGGGTATGGGCAGACGCAGGCACAGCAGGTTTTTGCAAAGTGTACAAAAGTACATAGGGAGGTGCTCCAGCTAGGCACCGTAGGCAGTTTAACGTCATGCCCCGGACGGAGGGTGCTTCTATATACAGAGAGCTCTTTAGGTAAACCGATATGCACTTGCAAGCAGAATTATGTCACATACAAGCCCAAACGCCATAGAGAGTGAAAATGAGTTGAGCAGACAATTTCGAAGCGCAGAGCTGGCGAGGAAAAACCGGAGAAGGACAACAGACAGAGCATCATCATCTGGAAGCAACAGCTTGTTTCGTATATTCTGTACATAGCACACGATATGTCAAAACGCCCAGGCAAAGTCCTGAATGGGTAAAGAAGCTCCATGCATCATAGATAAGACCGATCCGAGTGGCTGCAAAGATCATGACATTCTGTAAGGAGAACTTGCACTTGCAATACTAGATCAAGACGGGCCGGTCGTTTTGTATGAAAATGTATGAATGGATAGAGACCTTGTTTGCAGACGACAGAGGCAGAGGCAAGTTCGCAATTGTCTCTAGCATTGTATTATGAAATGAAAGAATGGGTCTGGAATTCAAGATATTATTCAATAGGAAAATCGATGTATAGTTGAAAAGGTTCAAGAACCACGCTATGATCACCTCGTTTCTAACCCACGAGCGTGGTCATGCTTACGATGTTTTCATTGTTTATTTATAGTGAGCATCTCCAGTTTATCACCCACAGACTAGGGGCTCTTAGTTCTGATCAATTACCTGTATTGGGCTGGTCATTCTTCGTGTTTGAGTCGTGTTTGGAAATGTTGTCAATCATCCATGAAAGATATAGACGGACCCCAGCTCTTAAGGAGCGTGCCATTTGGGACGGCACTGGTTATCATTTGGTAACGTTTCATCAACGTCTGGTTATTTCAGTGCATTTTTCCCGAAGTGGATCTGGATGCTGAATGTCATTCGTCGTGTCATACATTCCTAGATGTGCAAATATCCTCCTTCATAATTAATTTTTGTCTACTTTCCGCGCAAAATTACTTTCAATGAAAGCATATTCTGCCCGATGTGTGCCGATGTGTGCATAGTGAATCAATGATGTTCGTAGTCAGCAGTCATCGGTATAAAGCCACAGAGATGTTAAAGATATAGCTATTTGTGCAGCATAAACCGTCTTCTAAGTATCGCTGATAACAGAGGTTTATGCACGCACGCGCAACAGTTAATCCAGACAAGTAATGATGGCTCTTATATCCAATACAGCATGCAAAAATAGACCTCTTTATTTTATTTTATGTAGAACTTTATCAGGTCAACTTGTTCCTGCTGCAACAAGGGGTATATGTTTGCTGCTAGAAATTCTTGGCCCGCGATTCGCTGCAGTTTTGCAAGTATCTGGACTGTCGATCGTCGCACGGATGCTGCACTGTGATTGATCCCCTAGTGTTTGCGTTTAGTAAGATTGTCCAGATGCACATTCATTCACAAGGTTAATCACCTACCTTTAAAAAGATGCCAAGATTTTCGCCCTCAAAAAATACTTGAACAATGTCTTTGTTTGTTCGCTCAAGGATGGGTTGCAAAAGCTGCAATAGTGCATTCATTCTAACATGGCTATCCTGATTTTCACGAAGCAAAAACCAAAGCACTTGCAGCGCTGTTCCAGTTGCTACTGTGCCAAGTAAGGTGCCAAACACTTCTTGTGATTCTGAAGATACCTGCATCACATGATAGTTATATTCGTTGATGGCTACGATTGGCGTACGCAGAAGGGCATTAAACTGCACTTACCTCGTTATCGATATCCGATATTCTGGATAGCAATGCGTCAGCCAGGATCAAGACAATCGATTCGTCCACACAAGCCGTCATTTTTTCATATTGCTGAATTATGCCACGTTGATTTTGTAGCAAGTGGCCAAGCAACGATAATGTCGATATTCTGCGATAAGCAGAGGATTTTGAGCCAACTAGGACCATGATAAGAGCTTCTAACAATGAAAAGAAGCGATCACCAGCCCATAGGTGGATATTACTTGCTTCATCTGCTGTTAATACCGGTCTCGCTTCTGAGAGCTTGTGAGCAATCACGAAGGCTGCATCTCCATTTTCCGCGGATTGCTGTATATCTTTGATGCAATGCTTTAAAATTCGGATTTGCTCCTTGTCGCCTTTTGGAAGAGGGCCCAGTTTGCGGCGTTTTTGGACTATAGAACCCTCGTCCGAAGCACTACGTTTCTCTATTGCCGATGTTGCCTCCGTAGTTTCCGTTTTTGATACTTGCGCTTCCTCTGGCTGAGATACTTGTAATTCGGATATGACTTGAAATTCTATGTTGTTATCTTCTTGCTGTTCACTCGGTTGTCAGCGCCAGATCATAGTTTATCTAGTTTTATACCAGCTACCTTGTTTCCTTCATTCATATAAGGCGAGCTGTCAAGATCGAAAATAGGTTCATCAATATCTTGAATCATTTCAGATACTTCGATATTTTCGTGTGCAAATGTGTCTAACGGCATCACTTCTTCTGCGACGGTTTCCTCCTCAATTCCTTTGGCGATATCCATCGCTAGATGAGAAACTGGTGGCAAATTCTCTGGAGGTCCAGGATTTTCAACAAGCTGGATTGAGCATACGCTGTTGCTGAAATCTTCCTGTCGATCTTGTCCATTAACTAGCTGTTTTTCTGGTTTTTCTTCTTCCTCTTGCTTCTCCACATCCTGCCGCTGGTGCTGGTGCTGGTGCTGATGCTGGTGCTGATGCTGAGACTCCTCGTCATGCTCTTCTGTCTGTAGGCTCAATAGCTTGTCAAGTATGTCTGAGTGCGCAAGAGAGACAGACTCGTAAACATGCTCGTTCGCTAACCGTAACCGTTCAAATATTACTGAAATGTGTTTTACCAATGCTGGGAATGGTATTATAGCATTCGATAATGAAATAAGTCTTTCGAGGTAGAAGTTTACATTTTCACTCAGCTCAAACCATCTGGATGCTGATTGAGTCTCATCGTCCTTGTTAACGAGCCATGGCTTGCCTGTTTCGTGCAAGTCTGAATCTATTTCTTCCGCAAGGCCAATATGTTCACATATGATTTCATTTATCCATTGCAGAATGGCGAGCACGAATTCTTCGTCAATATTCGAATGGGTATATGTCGTAAGCAATTCCAAAAGCCGCGCAGGTAGCTGTGCGTCTTTGCTGCCATGGATCAATTTGAGTTTGCATAGACCCTTTCGATACATTTCTTTTCTCGTCTTCTCGGTAACGTTTGTTGCTTTGCGATTGCTATGCGATATGTAGATAGGTATGTACTGCATCGGTCCAACAATGTGAGGCAAGACACCGGCAGTGAATTCCCAACTAGTGAGAATTTCATCTAGTTGGGTATCCGCACCGCTAGTTAGAAACTCTAGAAATATAGGTGCAAGATCGATACGCGGAGGAATACTTGGTGGTAGCATTTCTGCACAAGTGAAATCGCAAGGCCAATCACGCAGAGTTTCCTCTAGTCTTAAAATGACTTTGGATACCGCATCAGCTTTGCCAGCTTTCAAAGCTTGTACCATATCTCTTGCGTCATCCTGCACCGTGATTGGATAACTGGGAATCCTGGATGGTCTCGTAGCCGTACTGTGAGGTATGAGGCTTGCAGTGCGTCGATTTAATGGACTGTTCGGAGTGAAGTTGGAAGAAGAGGAAGCTGTCGGAAAAGACGTTGCTCGTTGTAGTTTTGGTATAGCATTAGATGCAATTGAACGATCTGAAACGTTCAATTTGCTTGTAGAACCACATCCTCGGTTCGGTACTTGTGTTTTGAGCTTGCAAAGCTGTTTCTGCACTGAAGGATCCAGTCGTTTCAATAACCTATCAATCTCCACCTCAGTCCAAAGATTTCAATCTCTCTAAATGATCAGAGCTTACCTTTGGGCACGAGCGGGCCAGCGCTCCTGCAAATCTCGATATATTTGGCGGCAGATATCCCGAACGCTCGGCGCAGCATCCGGTAGACTTTTTGTTAAACATGATTCAATGATATCTAGACCTCCAGATTTTTCCAGCGCTGGATTATTTCCGTGCGTTTGCAGAATTGTTTTCATGTACACTGCTGCAAACTGTCGCGTCTGCGTGTTCTTATCATTAAGCATATCACTTAGGAACTTGAGTGTCTTGTGTCGTAGCGGTGTAGAAGCAAGATAAATAGTGGTTGAATCCATCGACTTTGTGGCAATTATCTTGCGTGTGCTGTTTGCGCATTTTAGCAACGTCAGTAAGAGATTTTCGTTCGTGTAGCTATCGAGATGGTATCCTATGCACAAGCTTATGTCTGCAACTAACGCTAGTGTTTCCATTGCCAATGTGGTACGCAGACTGTTCACCTGCAAATTGCATTGATGAGTATGGCTTCCAGGAACAACAAACTCGCCTCTGTAGATGACGTACGGACTGTATAATCCCATCTGCCATATCATGTATCCCTACAGATAACGCATCCGCCCATTTTCTATTTCCTCTTAATAGTCCACGAAGCTGTCGAGCTGCCTTTTCGCGGGCTTCCCAGTTGCCCTCATGCTCTTTCCCTGCATAAATCTTGCTCAAGATCGACAATTCGAGTTTGAGGTCTTCAACAGTTGCTAGCTTTTAAGGTTGCTACTCTCAATACAAGGTCACTGCCGCCTGCATCGTTCCTTTTGTACCTCAATTGAAGTCGCATGTTCCGCAGGTTTCATGTCTGAGTTGCCATGCAATATGAAGGTGTGATAAATACAGGAATTTTACTCGACGTTTGCATATTATAACAAGCTGGAACTAAATTTTGATCATCTGTATTCTTCCAACGAAGTTTGAGAATAACAAGTATCCGAAATATGAAACCAATCTTCACGCCTTCAATGCCACAAAATATACACTTGGATAGATCCAAAATTACCGCTTAAGGTAAACATCATACATATAAGCCTATGCGTATTGCTTGCTATCAGGCAGTATACTAGTACGTCTCTCGTAACAAACGCTCTGTGCCGATGGTAGTTGCAATGCCACAACGATTGCATATTCAACACGGCTAAATGATGAACAACTAAGCTAAACTCTGCGTTTGCTTTCTAGGCTGAGAGATTGCTGTCATTTGGATAAACCAGTATTCAACAGGGAACTCTTTCTAAGAATGCATACGTTGATGAAACAAGGTCACTTTTTTGTATACAAGTTTTTTTGCATGTAGTGGGACTCTGGTCGTTCAACCTCTGTCAAAAAGGCACACATCATAATCCTCGTTAACCCCGATGCCACACCGCATGACTTGCTCTGTTTTGCCAAGTATGTAGTCTTAAACAAGTTACTTATAGACTTCAGCTCCTTCAAATATTTATCATACCCTAAGAGAATTTTCTCCACGTCGTATCATGACATGAAAGAATGGGTTTGGAATTTATATTATTCAATAGGAAGTATATATCTTTGAAAAGTTTCACTAACCACGCTATGGTCATTCATTTCTAATCTTTTCATTGTTTATTTATAGTGGGCATCTCTAGTTTATCACCTGCCACAGACCTGTATACAAGGGCTCTTAAGTGAATAACTAGCTGTATTGGAGTGGCCATTCTCTGCATTGGACTCGTGTTTGGAAACGTCGTTAGTCATCCGTGAGAAGTATAAAAAGAGCTCAGTTCTTGAGGGGCGTGCCGTTTAGGACTAGACTGGTTATCATTTGGTAAGGCAACCTTTAAAAAAATGATAAATCGAAAAGTAACATCACTCATCAAAATCTGCTTATTTCAGTGCGTTCCCAGGCTTTTTCGCTTCGTTTCCGCGTTTTCCTGCTTTCTGCCCTCCTCCCGGATCTTTTCCGCTTGGTTGTCTGCTGGTTTTCCCTGCTGCCGATTTTTATACCAAGTATTACACTTTTTCCAAAAATTAATGTCGCTGCAATTTGTCGTTTTGGTGTATAAATGTATTATAAAATTTCACAAAATGCGACATTACTTTTGGGAAAAAGTGTATACCGCCGTCCACCTGGATGGGGTGATTCCGCAGTTCTCTCTTGACGATGTATACTTTGGCCAAGCTTTCTATTTACATCCTCAGAATAGGTTTTGAATACTGACTATTTTTCGCCTTGCCATGCATCCTCCAATGTGCAAATATTCTCCTTCGTAACGTAAATGTATTTTTGTCTACTTCGTATATATAATCATTTTCAATTAACAGTAGCTTCTTCTGCCCCAAAGCAAACAAATAGGGGAAAAGTGTAACCGCCTGCCTTCGTCCCTTTTCTTCAACTGGTATCGTTTTTAAAAGATAAGTTGCTGTAATTGGGAGGATCAAATGATATAGCCGTAATCTATTCATAATCACCAAAAGGGATATAGATACATGCATTACCGTCATCAAAATACTACTCGCAATGACTTTACGAGTCTTCGCCAAGGTGCAAAGTTTGGACGAAGGGCACCAGAAGCTAGGACAGCAGTTTAGTTCCGCGGATTGCGATACTCTAATCGTGTACTCCTACTAAAATTCGCGCTTTGATAGAGTAAAAGAGGTTCAACAGCCTTTGTTGCACTCGACCACAATAAGCGAAGAGCTACATGAGTAATACAAACATTAGCTGAGCTTCGCAATGTGGAGTACGGGAACTGCTCGTCGGATATTTTCAAGGATCATTTTTACAACCTGCCTGGACGGAGAATAAACGAGTAAGATCTCTTAAAAATGTATCTGCTTGCATGCAACATATCTGCAAGTGTAACTGGCGTCAGGCTCCGCACCTCCCAAAGAATATCCCTCATGGTGCTCTTGGTTTCTATTTTCGATTCCTAGATTGCCATGAGAGTTCACTCAAGGCAGTTATTCTGCCTCAGGTGATGCATCGTAAACATCAATCGCTGAACCTTGTGATCGAAGTCCAGAACCCCGCTCGGCCGTTTAAAGTACTGTTTTATATATTCAGTCTGATCCGGGAGGAGATAAGTTCAAGTTGCATAGCAGGAGTTTACATAAATTCTGGGAACTGATTCGAGTAGACTGCGTCCTTCATCCACAACGGAGCATTTCAGCAGAAGGCAAGACTGCAAGAATATATGAATTTAGTTGCTCATTACGGATAATTGCTATATTTCTCCAACAGCAGGATATGTTTTTGGAAGTGCGCCACTGTAGTGAAGTTTGACAAATAGGGCAAAATAGCCGAAAGCAGTCAAACCTAGAGGGCTGGAAGGCGTTGGGTCGACATAAAGCTATTGGAATATGATAGCTTTCGCATGCATGCACCATCTTCCACGGCTTAGATGAGCAGAATGGCTCCTCCCGGAAAACTGCGTCGTATACAATAATCTAGAAGTCGTGGATGCTTCCTTTTCCTTTTCCTTGAACCCCAACATCTACATATATCCTTCCTGAAGGTTTCGTGCAAATGATTTCGGGTTACTGTTGAGGCGCGCGGTCTGCTACCGAGCTTCTGGATATGTGGATATTTAGACTTTAGAGTTTGTTCGCAGATTGGTTTTTTGACCTCTCCGGTTGACAGATAGACTCGAATGATAGAGATTCAATAAAGTGAAGATGCATGAGAATGCTCCTCTTACAATTCACGAAATAGAGGAGTCGTGGGTGTGACATTATACCAGTCCATCCACGACCACCATTCCCTCAGCCGTTCTGGCATGAGGTCATCAACTGTGGTCCATGTCGTCCGGAACCCTGAAATCTTCATTTATGATGGATGGATGGATTCGTATTTGGGGTGGCAAACTGGGCCACTCCCTGGCATACTCTAAATATGAGTATTCGGAAGAGTCTCGTATACCACATTGCTGCTCGCCTTTTTCCCCTTATGAAGCTTATTACCACAGATGTTCCGCCCTTTATTTTCGCACGGTTATTGCCCCCACTTTGTCTCCCCGCAGGAAGTATAGAAAGGGAGCATGGGGAGAATTCGCCAGTTTTTCTTGAGAGCAGGGGATGATTACGACATTATTCTGTGTCACGAGTTAACAAGCCTGAACCCATATCCACTCGCATCTTGTGAAGCAGTTCAGCACTCGAGATAATAGAATGCCAAATTTCCATTTCGGAAGACGTGGAAATTCAAATTTTGCTTACATACACGTAACGGAGCGTGTTTCGAAAAATAAAAATTATGGGGGTGGGTTGTAAGTGCAAAGGGCACAAATATGGCTACGATTTGCAATTTATCATATGTATTTGTGGTCGCTCAGTGCTCGTTCCATTGTTTCCATTGCGTTCCTAAGCAAGTGTTCTCGGCCCGGGACGGATGTGGATGGCTTGTGGTATTTTTTGTTTATTTTTCTCTTTTTTTATATACGGTTGCTCAGGGCAACTGCTGTGCAACTTTTACCCTTTCTGTTTTACGACACTGAAACTGGGGGAGACAGTTTAGCGTTGAACCTGTGAGGGAGATCGCCGAAATACACCGTGTCACAGTGCTTGGGCCCATACAATACTGATAGCTGTACTGAGTGGAGTTTGGGCAAAAAAAAAAGGAAAGTGAGCTGATAGTTTGCGGTAGTACAAGCTGCATGCGCTCTTTCTCTAGTGCGTTTCTGGAGGAATTGTCCCTTTGGGGAACAACGGGGAAACACAAAACTCCACATCGGAGCGGACCGATGAAAGTGCTGATAATGTAATCTTTTAATTGTACAAGCACGTAATCCTTTTCTACCTTGCGATTTAAGTCCGAAAATCGAACCAAAAATAAAGCGAAACGTTTTCTTTGCAGCATAATATGTAAAGACCAGATTGTATTTTGTTGTATGCATATGTACAGAGAGGGGGGTTACTATGACTAAGGGATCGCTATATATATGAATATGGTAGAGAAACGGTGTTTGTTCTGTTTGCTAGTAAAAGAAGAGAAGAAGATGCAGAGATAAAAAAAGAATGAATGACAGTTAAGATCAGATCAATGAATGATTGGGATGTGGTAGTAGCAACCGAGAAGCTTGAATGTTTAAAAGGGAATTATGGAATGAATGGAGGGAAGAGCCTTGTCGGAAGTGGCCGTGATGGGCGGGAGAATGCGGGCTTGCGGAGGTCGTTCCATCAAATCCAACAAGCTTGTGTTGTTGAATGAAGCCGGTCGGGCAAAGACTGGATCAAACTGCTTGCATTCCATTGGGGCTAGTTTGATAATGTTGCAAGACATCATCTTGGGAGATCCCATAGGCGACAAGAGGCGAGGAGTCATAGTGGGAGAGTTGCCAGGAGTAAACAGGAACTCGGTTTCCGAATCAGAGTGGTGATGGTCCGCAGCTGACAGCGCAGGGGAGGGCGGAGCAGAATGCATAGGCGTAGTAGTCGGTGTAGTGTTTGCACTGCTGGCGATGGAAGCTGCAGCTGCAGCTCGGACTCTCTTGGCTGTCTTCTGGTTCTTACGTTCACGTCGTTTGTTGGGCGAAGTGTGGATTCGCACATGTCGAGTCAATTCGTCTGACCGTGAGAAACGCTTTTCGCATCCAGGGAATGTGCATTGATGAGGTTTTTCGCCAGTGTGAGTACGGATGTGGCGGGTTTGATGTTCTAGTCGGTAAAAGGACTTGGGGCACATAGGACATTTGTAAGGTCTTGGAATGTTGGCCTTATCGACGGCAGCTATAGCGCGCTTGTTTGGAGTTGGTGCAGATTGGACGGGGGCCATAGTGGAAAGAGAAAGTAGGTTGGATGCGGCTTGATATTCCATGTGGAGGAAGAGGGGTTGGAAAATAACTGGGAGTAAGAAAAGTAATAAAGTGGGGTTGGAGGAAAATGTCGACTTTTTATATGATTGACAGTGAAACCCCCTATCTGTTGCCATCGCGATCAGGATCCGACCGATTCTGAGACCGAAAAAAAAAAAAAAAAAAAAAAAAAAAAAAAAAAAAAGACTGAACCCCCCACATCCTGTTTTCCCCGCCGGGCTGACATATCAACCCTAGAAAAATTCCCGCTTGTAATCACATTCATCGGGGAAAGGACAAGTTGACAAATGCGATTTGCGTCTGTGCATCACGCAGTCGATTTCTCATTTGTACCCCCCATATGGAAACATGCTCAAACCAAGACGACCTACGGCGATCACCCAGATCATGTGAAAACAGAACCTTGCTTGCGTGCTATGCCATGCCATGCATGCTATCCTTATCCCACCATCCCATTACCCGAATGCTAATCTATCTTTATCTCTCTGCGGCATTGTTGGGTTCGTTCCCTTAACCTTTGATGCCTTTCCCATAACGGTGGCTTAGCCCGATTTATGCACGCGCAGCTGGCTGCCTCTCGACACTAACACTATACCACGATCCACAACGACCAATGGCAGCTGCTACAACCACAACAACAGCGCGCAATTTTGAGATCTTTAGCAGAATACAACCGCATGAATACATGAGGCGGTTTCTGGAGCAAGGCGTCCGACCCGATGGTCGATTACTTGAAAGATTTCGCAAAACACTAATCACGAGTGGTACGATCTCTACAGCCGACGCCAGCTCAATGGTACGACTCGGGGGAACAACTGTTGTTTGTGGCATAAAGGCAGAGGTGTGTGAGCCGCACGTGGAACGGCCAGAGGAGGGGTATTTGGGTACGTATTCGGAAAGTCTATAACTAGCCATTGGGATATTCACGAGATATTAGTGCCCAATGTTGAACTATCTCCCATGTGCTCTCCAAAGTTCAGGCCTGGACCACCTTCTGAAAAAGCTCAAGCAGTTTCCGAATTCATACATCAAATCTTTAACAAGTAAGGCGGTTCTATTGATATCAACTACTTGCCGTTTTTTCCTGCCCAGAGCTTATCTGACCACCTCATCCGCACTTATCTCTCTTTCGTGGATTCTATCTAGATCCGATATCTTTCCATACAAATCACTCTGCATTGAACCTGGCAAGGCAGTTTGGGTGCTCTACGCTGATATCGTATGCTTAAATTACGACGGCAACGTTCTAGACGCCAGTCTGCTTGCCCTGATCACTGCATTATCCAAACGTAGGCACATCAACTGATGATCCTTGATATGCACAACTATTTGCTGACGCAGGGCCAAAAAATTATAGTTTCTATTCCAGAAGCGCAGGTCTCGCCCACGATGATGGTTGAAGCTACTGCATCCAACAAGAAACCAATTACCATATCGCGATTGCCCATCGCCTCCACTTTCTGCATTTTCCATCAACCGCATGCATTGCTGTCTGACCCAAATGACACGGAGGAAACCCTGAGCAAGGAGACGATGACCATTGTAATGGATACGACGGGGCACGTGTACCGTGTATACAAAAATGGAGGCAACAGCATCGGGCCTGAAGTGCTGAAAACGTGCTTCGAGCGAGCGGAACAGCGGACACAGGAAATGACTGAACTTATTCTGCAGACGACCTCCCTGTAAACCATGATGTTACCCCGCATTATCTTATCCGCATATGATAAAACATAAAAAAGAAAACCAAACTATAGTAAAAAATTGACATGCCACTTGGTGCCACTTCCGAGATTTTCTGGTGGCAAGATAATTACAGAAAGTCTACTTAAAGCATTTCTCCCATCACGCCACAAGAAGGAAAAAAATAAAATAATTACAATAGCGATTTCGGAGAGATCACATCGGGTGCTTCAGGGAAGTTGTTCCCCCCCCCCCCG
Source organism: Rhizomucor pusillus (assembly GCF_041956525.1). Lineage (NCBI taxonomy): Eukaryota > Fungi > Mucoromycota > Mucoromycetes > Mucorales > Lichtheimiaceae > Rhizomucor > Rhizomucor pusillus. The sequence continues at coordinate 325,675 of NW_027192145.1, read as the reverse complement.
CATTTTAGTAAAATAAATCACCGAAACAAAAAAATTTACTGTTTGATTTTGCACCGATGGAGTTATCCAGGGACATACTTGCAGAGTCCAATAAACCCAGCAATACAAGGCGAGCAGCATACAGCCGAATACAGCGCAAGATGCACTTCCTGCATGCGCTGATGGTCAAAATATTCTCCGGATAACCTGGTTTGGGGCCTGCGTGCAGCGATGGAGTGAATATATAATGTAATCACGCGATACATGTCCCAGTATGGCGGTAGCGTCGGAAACAGAGTTCATCCTCAGTGTCGCCGGCAATAGTAGACATGACCATGTATTTACATTAGAGTGTGTATAAATGTGGACTCTTTTCCATTTCACGGTCAAAACCGATTCATCATCGTGTTATCAGAATTCCATGTTATCAATATCCCGATCACACACTGGGCCAGATAAAGGATCCACATTGTAAAATATATCGCGATTAATCATAATCAGTAACGCATTCAAAGTTGTCTAAGCGCTCGTAATTGAGCTAACTATTCTCTCTTGGCTTCGACAATTAGGAGAGGTCTACTTGGATAGATAACCACCTATCTGTGGAAATCAGTTGGACCCTGAAAAACCGGGATATTCCGTGGAGAAAAGTTTTTTCCCGCGCCTTCCCAGCACGAGTGCCTCCCCCCCCCAAATACGACCTTCCCCACTGACCCTGTTTTGGTTTCTTTGTCAGCAACGCAGTCTTCTATCTGAAGGCTTTTCAAAGATTATTAATTGTCATGTCTATCTTTCTTAAAGATTTTGATACTGAGACGGACGAGCAGCCAGTGCAGCCTGCAACATGTCTAGCAGAGATAGCCAGGTAGACGGGCGGAAAATGTATCGTAGCAAGTGGGGAGTTGGCTTCAGTCGGCCGCGGATGAAGCTGACCCCCACATTTTATCGCTTCCCGATCAGCTCTAATTTTTCTCTTCTTTTTTAGCAAATGCGGAGGTTTCATGTCCTTTGAGTAAGCACAGGCAAGGGCCGTTCGACCCTTCTCTTTATTGACAGCGAACGCCAATAATTTCTACCCGAAGCATACTTTCCTCACTCATTAGTCCTTACTTTCATTATTCCAGGGCGTCAAACAATCTACGTTGTCATATATACGTAAAGGTCATTTTGTGACAGGGAGGTTCTGCTCTGGTATTGAATGCTTAGCTATAAACAGAACTGAGGACGCCGAGTGTACCGTATCTAATAAACAAAACCAATTGATGCATAGCAAGCCGCTGTCAATTCCAGGGAAAATGGCAGACAAGAAAGCTTTCTGATTGGGCAATCCGCACTTGCGGATGTTGTGCTGATTCTCGCTCGGGAGATGGGCTCTTGATAACCGCAAGTGTAGAGTAAAAGTTTTAGCCTCCAACATCGTCTTGGCAAGTTTTCATGTCTACCTACGTCAATACACCGGAACGTAACCACAATCTTTCTATTGCCGCGCTTTCTCTTGCTACTAGCGGGCTGCAGTGAATGTGCATAGGTGTTCCTGTGCTATGTCAGGGTCTGTCCTTGTTGGCTATAATTTTGAGCAAGATAACTGCGGGAAGAGCTGGAAAATCGGCTCATGTCGCAAAAAGGAAATTCCTGGCCTTTATCGACGTCCCTTAAAAGCAGGCACCATCTTCAAGATGAAATCATCATTCTCTGGAGTATTTGTGCTGTATTTTATTGTCTCGAAGGGCTTAAATACCAATTGCGAGGACCTGCTCACGTGTCCTGAGTGAGTCGAACATAATATACATGAATAAACCGGACGAAATCTGCAGGCCCCAGGGCAAAGCCAAGAAATTTGGCCGAGCGATTCTAGAGACATCAATCATTATCTTTGATCGTTCAGGATTCATTTTCAATAGTTACTTACTCGCCGACGTGAAAAAAAAGAAGCCGCAAAGGGCAAAGGAACGCTGAAAAACCGGCGGGACGTGCTGTAAAGATCAACACGAGTAAGCAAAAGAAGACTTTTGAAAAGTAGTACTTGCAATCATATACATACCAAAACGGCAATCGCAAACAATCAGTAGTCAGGAGAACCTCTTTACCAACATCAATCAAACTTCTCCGGACGAGAAGCAAGCTTTCTGGACAACGATCATTCTTTTTCGGACAACTATCTACTGGTTTTGAAGTTCGTTATCACCTTCATCAACAGTCTTACAGGATTGGGACAATACTTTACAATGATGCTTACTGTTCCTCTATAGAATTATTTCCTAATAATTGGTGTTGAATTATTGTGTTCATTAGCACGGTGATAATCATGTCAGAGTGCATAGAAGTATCCCGAATGTCCTGAGGATATCAAGTTAATGGTAGGTCATTGGATGCCGAAAAGTAACGCAAAAATGTCAGAGCTTTGAACAAAGGAATAGAAAAGAAATATCTATCCCTACACAGTGCAGGCTGCCAGTTATACTAGCTTTTTTCGTCTCAACTTTGAAGTAATGGGAATCAAAGGTTACATGCCTTCACTAGAAGGAACAACAGCTATTCACGACATGCTTCGATGAACGAACTTCTTCGAACACGGAGAATATCGTTCATTCTTATCAACTTCTGCTGTCTCTCTTTATCGGTTTGCTGCGGCAAATAGTCGCCGAACCTTATTTTCTGAGCGACTTGCAGGGGACTGAAGGTAATCAGGAGGCTGAATCTATTTCATCTTGGCCATGCCCACATCCCTCTATTGGGATTTATCATTTTATGACCATCGTTAGCTCGATCGATTAAGGAATTTCCAAATACTCTTTACGATGGTTCCTTCAACCACAGGGTATCGCTCCTTCCTCAGATTACAATTGGTAACATTTATAGCCGGTTGCTGCTAAGTAGCTTCGAGCTGTTAGTATTAAAAGGTAGGGACATCAACTATCTCTAGAGCATGCCAGTTTATATTAATCGGGTCACGACAATATGGAAAGCTATCTTGTAGCATTCTCGCACGTGTACATCGATAGCGACATGCTTTTAAAATATCCAAGCGTGCGAGTATTACCCGACTTTGCATGAGAACTGACAATCAGAGGAATATTCATGACATTCATTTCTTAATCGCTATTTACATCTCGACAGAAAAGTTTGCTCTATTTCTAACGTAAACTTGTAGTCAATAATCTTTGTACGCAGCACGCATTGATCGCGTCTCTGGTATTTCACGTCAGGAATGCCTCCATTGTATGCGCTACTGCCAGAGCTCAGACGTTACTCAACGTTACTCAATTTTTTCGTGCCGAAATGGTTCATCTAGCTCGTGCGCCACCATTGCATTGAGTCGTGGCTGGCTAGCGTTGAAGATTGAAGATGAAATGTGGCGTGCATTGTCTGTGAACCAAAGGGAAAAGCATATGCCTGCATCACCCTCATTTTGCGCGTTTCTCTCTCCGTTCCCATTTTTCCTCCTCATATGACAGATAGCTCGCCGCAGCCTTCAGAAAGCAGTAGCAGCGAAAGCAGGAAAAATAGCAGAGGGCGACCAGCCTCAATCGTCATCGAGACCCTGGGCGCCAAGACTTCAGAGACCGAGGACGGATTGCGCAAGATCAACCAGTACTTACTCAAGAAGGAGATTGGTCGCGGTGCGTTTGGCGTCGTTCACCTCGGTGTAGACACAAATACCGGCATCGAATATGTACGCACTCAAGCTACAAAAACCCAAAGTCTGCATATATCTAACCGCTGTGCTATAGGCTATCAAAGAGTTCAGCAAGTCTCGTCTTCGACGCAAAGAACAGTCGGCCATGCTGAGGAGACCCAGCCCTAGGGGTCGTGGTCGAGGAGGAATTGCCGGTTTAGGCGTAGGACGATCGAATGCACTTGGAAGCAATCCAGCTTCCAGCGGCAATCCTGTCGATCTCGTACGCGGAGAAGTTGCTATCTTGAAAAAGCTTAACCATCCTCACGTCGTTAAACTTTACGAAGTATTGGATGATCCCAACGATGACCCATTATATATGGGTAAGTTTCACTGTTAGGCAATATTGAACAATGTTTATTTACGTTACATGTGCGATAGTTTTCGAAATGGCCCACAAAGGCGTCTTGATGAATATTGACATGAACGAACCTGCAAAACCATACTCCAACGATGAAGCCCGGCATTATTTCCGAGAGATCATTCTGGGTATCGAATACTGTACGTTGCTCATCTCCTCGTTCATAAAGGTTGAACAACTTGCACTAATGATGCTACTGCTAGTACATAATAACGAAATTGTCCATCGAGACATTAAGCCTGATAATCTGTTATTATCTAACGATGATGTACTGAAGATTGTGGATTTTGGCGTCTCGGAGATGTTCCACAAAGGCGACGATGGTATGCTGAAGTCAGCAGGCAGTCCTGCGTTCAATGCACCGGAATTATGTGCTGCGCATCACGGCAAAGTATCCGGAAAAGCTGCTGATATCTGGTCTATGGGTATCACTCTATATTGCTTGATATACGGCAAACCTCCATTTATGAGTCACAATTTGATAGAACTTATGGATCAAATCCGTAGCGAACCGTAAGTGCTCGTGTTATGCGAAATAAGGAAAAAGATCGCTAAAACATGCGTTCCATTTCACAGCATAGACTATGGCAGCGAGATTGATCCTGACTTGCACGACCTGTTCGACAGAATATTAGAGAGAGATCCAGATAAACGGATAACCATGCAGGAACTAAGAGTAGGAATTATGGAAGATAAAACTGTAATCGTATATGCTTACATAGCTTCTATTTTCCAGGAGCACCCATGGGTTACCAACCATGGCAAACAGCCATTAATATCCGAAGAGGAAAATTGCGAGATGGTTGTCACCGAAGTCACCGAAGAAGATATCAACAATGCTATTTCAAGTATTGCCAGTATATTCACCATTGTAAGTAGCGTGTAAATTTTAAGCAGATATTATGCGTTGCATTAATTCAATGGTGATATAGATGAAAGCAGTAACAAAGTTCAAGCGGCACTCGAGATCAATGTCTCAGCATTCCTTGACCAAGATCATGGAAGAAGCAAAACGCCAAGATGCGATGAAAGAACTAGAAAACAACGTATTAACAAATCACGACAGCGAAATCGAACAACGAGATATCACTGCAAGGACAGAATCCTTGCATTTATCTCCAGGGCAGCATTAAGTCACCTTGATAGAAATATTTATACAGCATCATTGTCGGCATCGTTGCATTTAATGCTATATAATGGAAATAAGAGGAAACAAGGATCTTCATGACTGTGTGTTTTTGACTGCTTTTGTGCAAAGGAATAATACGCAAACTTCCTCATCCTATATTTCGTTTCTTCTCCCTTTTCCAGATTTCCCGCTGTCATACTCGCCTTCTGTGACAACGAATGCCGGTTGACCAAGAACGTCGGATCACAAACTTCTCCATACATAATTTCATGGATTCGGTGGATGTCCCGATCGCCTCTTTTTTTGCGAGAAATACCATTTTATAACATTTTTTGATTGAAGTTTCGCTGGGATCTGCATACCGACAATGTCGGTCGAGAATGCAGAAGGAGCACAGTCATCCATCCAATAGAAAAAAGGAAATCAATGCATTTGGGAGCGTGCGATCTCCATTCTCAGCAATATTACTTTTATGCATTGCTTGTGTTCTGTGATTATATGTTAGGTGCGTGGGAGGTCCCCGTGACTTCGGGAATGCTTTCGCGTTAAGTAACATCTATGATTGCTCAACAGTTGAATACCAGCAGTGTGCTAACGTCTTTATTTCTTCGATGTCCTTCCTTCTTACTCTATTATTTCCTATGCTCCTGATTGTATTCCTACCTTTGTATTTTAACTCTGTCAATTCCTTTATATTATAAAAATAACATCTTGATCGTTTGCTCCCATAGCGGGTTTCATCTGCGGGGCTCATGCCTGGAAAATCATATGCAATCTGGGGCACAATGCCCGTTGGGTCGTTCAGGGCAAATTGATCTTTCAGGTTCTGGCTTCTCCTCCACCTCCTGGTCGATCTTGACATCATCACTCCAAGAAAAATTGCGCGCTAGCAATGCCTAAAAGCTCGTCTTCAACTCCTAGAAATGCTGCAACAGTTGAAAACCGCAAGTCTGGCTGGAAGGGCATACAGCTCCGTCAGAAACCTGCAAGTCGTCCAACATCAGTCTCGTCGCAAGAATCGCGGCAATCTGCTGTAACAACCGGCTCCGTAGAGAATGTTAACTCGAAGCAAGTGCAAGGAGAGATACCGCCTGTGCCGCCGCTACCGGAAACATCGAAACCGCAAAAGGACGAGGCTGGTAGCGGAGCGTCCACACCAAAGGCAGGAACACGATCTAGGGCATCATCGATGGCTGCAAGTGAAGTCTTTGAGGATGCATACGACGACTCTGTCCCTCCAGCCTTTGATACGCCTAATCAATCTGAAGAAGCCACCAATGAAATAGCGACTACCAGCATGTCAATGATCTACAGTGCATTGCAGGATACTGCTAGCATCGCGGAGGACGACTTTTTGGATGATGAAGATGTAATGCCTGTTGATTATCCACCAGCAAGGGCAACTCGAGAGAATCAGCAGAGGAAAAGGAAAAATTTACGTGGATGGCGATCCAGCAGCGATGTAACTGCTGAAATCAATGCATTAGAAATAGCAGCACATCCTCCAACACCAGAACAGTATACTCCCAGCTTTGTTCCTCCACATGAATTGCTAAGTAATGAAGACCGTGCCGAGGAGAAAAAATCTCCCGTGCAAGAAAGTCAAGCAAAGGAAAACAAGCCTTTCGATAAGAATAATGAGAGCATCGGTGATAACATGGCATCGAAGCAAGGCAAAAAAGAAGAAACAGTAGACGAACCAAGTACTCCTCCTTCTCCTCCTCTCGCCAGTGATGCGGGCACAGAAACTCGCAATACATCGACAAATCCAACGGAGCAGGAGAATGCAGCGGCGATCTCTCCAACTCTTCCGCCTGAATCAACTACAAAGCTTCAAGAGAAGGAAGACATGTCTCCAGAGCAAGCAACGGAGAAAGCTGCAAAGATGGAAGAGTCTGAGCCATCCCCTGCTGTTTCTATGACAACATCCAGTACGGGAAGTCAAGCAGAACCTACAATGTCAACGCCAAAAGAAACAGTAGCGACAAGCTTAGCACATGCAAAAGTTACCAAAACGGAGACCGAACCTGCTATGATCCCTGTTATGAAGGATGGCGAGGACGACACTGATGAAAAGACCACGCACAGTACATCTGTATCTGACGAACCCAACCGCTTAGGAGCTATATTGCCAGCCATCGAGAATTCTGTTAGAGAAATCGAAAATGACACCATATTACGATCGAGAGTAGATCCACAAGACGCCTTAGAAAAAGCAAGACGTAGCGGTGAATACGAATATCCAATTGAAGACCCAATTGATGTGGACATGTTTAAAGATAACGAGATTGCAGTGCAATCTGTTAACGTGAAAAATATACCCGTAAATAATCTGAGCCCTCGCGAACAGGAAGAAGCTGGTAAGGGCATACATTCGAGAGCATTTTTATAATCACGGCAGACGTAACAAACTCATATCTTGATTTAGATGAGCCTGTTAGGGAAGGCATGCGATTACTTTTCGATAACAAGTTCATGAAAGCCAAGGCGGTTTTCCAGCAAAAGTCGAGCATGCAAGTATACGAGAGAGGGATGGGGTCTTATGCACATTTGCAACTCTAACAATATTTGCAAACAGCGATCCACTGTATGCCCTCGGCCTGGGTGCCATGGCATTTATTAAAGGTATATATCCATTAGCTTAACGAAATTGCAATACCAAAGTTACTGACCTATGGTCTTTGGCATGTAGCATTGATGGTATGCATAATCTTCTGACAGGTGGAGATCTGCGGCATCATCTGACAAGAGAGCACTTATTTTCGTGTGCTTTGCATTAGACTTACAATCAAAATGATGTCGAAACAGCCATGAATGCCCTTGCAACCACGTACACAATTTCAAAAGCTCAAATTGATTCAGCTTCCGTGAAGCGGTCATTCAAGGATACATTCTCCCAATACTTTTCTTCACTCGTTTCTACGAACGCCACCGGCCTTCCTCCATCCATGTCTTCTCCAACCCGACCGTCTCACAGCAATGGTCTCAATGGTAATCCGCCCAAGTACATGCCTAATGGTGTCCTCAGAGCACATGTTATCAAAGCTGAATGCTGTCTATTAATGGGTCTGTTGCAAATAACCAAGGAAAATGTGATGGGCTATGTAAAGTGCGGCTTGAACTTGCGAAGAGGTAACATAGAATGTCAAACAACAGTAATCATTTAACGATAGCTCATACCTTCTCTGTTTTGAACAGCGTACAATAGCTACACAGTCGCCTGGCAAGAGTATAAGAAGATGGGGCAGGATTATACAAGGTACATGGATCGGGACACAGTGTCTGCGATCCAGTTCGGCATCGGTTCAGTCCATCTCATTTTATCATCACTGCCTCCAAAAATTCTAAAAGTATTCTCAACGTTGGGCTGGAAGAGCGATAAGCAGCTTGGATTCGCTTTGCTCAAACTCTGCCTCGAAGGCAAAGGAGTCCGTGCGCCTCTGGCGTCTTTAATGTAAGCAGCAAATACGTCAACTTGATCGCATAGATTATCTAACCGGATAAAAAATAGACTTCTTTCTTACTATTCCATCCTTACATCGTTTGCCCCTCAACTTTACGGAAAAGAACTTGTGGCCCCGGCAGTCGAGTGTTTGCTTGAGGCACAAAAGAGCCATCCTGGATCTTGCTTCTTTTTATACTTTGCTGCCCGTATAGCACGAGTTACCAAGAATCTGCCGTTATCTACGCAATCATTTTCGTTTGCAGTGGATTCTAGTCGGGGCGAATGGGCGGAAGTACCCATGAGACAAATGGCCCTTTACGAAACTGGCTGGAACCACGCATTACAGCTCGACTGGGAAAGTGCGGCGGCATGCTTTGAGGAACTGAGCAAGGAAAAGTACTGGTCTCCTGCATTTTGCAAATACTTTGTCGGCGCTTGCGGCGAGATGCTGGGAGACCGCACGAGAGGAATACTTGCATTCGCCGAAGTACCGCAGATGGCCAAAGACCAGGCGTCCAAGAGCTACATTGATTCCTTTGTACTCAAGAAGGTGGACTTTTTCCAAAAGAGTGGATACCAAGATATGGATCTCATGCTGCCAGGCCTAGAATTACTGCTTGTTTGGAATGCCTTTGCACAAATGGAAGAAGGTGCACTCGAAAAATGTCTTGCTCTTGTCCAAGAGACCTTGGACCTTATTTACGAACGAGAGAAAATGGAGTACAATATTCGATTACAAGAATTGGCACCTAGCACGTCGCCACCTAATTATTACGACCAGAGAGCTATTCTGCTGCTGACCAAGGCATCCATTCTTAATGCTCTTGAACGACATAGCGAAAGCATCGCCCATCTTAACTGGATCATGGATCATAAGGATAGCATAGAATCGGAGACCTGGGTGGTGCCATTGGCGTATTGGGGTAAGTCGTACACAGGAGGGGTAGCAAAACTAGTCATAAACTAAGTACATGCTGGGTCTTTTTGTCACCCGCTTACACGCATGTAGAAGCGGGGCTCACAAGCTGGGGCTTAGGTAACTATGCTAAGAGCCGAAAGTTGTGGCAACAAGCTCTTGCTTGTTCAAAATACGATTTTGAGTATCGCATGGCGGTCCGACTTAGTGTAGCGCTCAACAAGTGCGATGAAGTCGGAGTCAAACACGTGGAGCAGAAAGAAATCAAGGGACCATCGACGAATGGACGCAAGCGAATGCCTATCGTCCAATCCTAAGAAGACAACATAAAGATTTATAATAAATGATAATAGTCATGTTGAATCCACTTTGATTTCGTTTTCACCTCAATGAATTTGCATTCAGGAGTATGCAAACGATGGAAAAGGGGTCGGTATTCGTTGGCGGGTATCAGGACCCGGCAAAAGTAGTAAAGCAAAGCAAGGAGTGCTTTATAACAATACGAAAATAATTCCACGGTAGGAGCATGCCTGAAATGTCAAAACGGAGGATGCAAACGCGGCCTGGACCTGTCAAAAGAAACGTTATGCTTTCGAGACTATACAATGAATCATAGTAATTTATATACATGGCAGCGTCGCAGCTGCAGCAGATCTTGCAAATTTAGAAAACTGTAAAGAAGATTGCTCTTACCCCTTTCAGACGGGGAGTAGGCAAACAAAAAGTCAGCGGATAATGCCTTCTCGATCATCCGTTATTATTATTGTTATTATTATTATTATTTCTTCGCTATTCCCTTTTATCTGTATCTATATATAGCGAGAGGTACTATCATACATTTTCTTGCTTTTTCCTTCCTTTTTTCTGTCTCCTTCAATTTTCTGGTTGAATAAACCACCACTTCCATTCCTTTACTTTCGCTGCAAATCCCAATTATTCCTCAGCAATCGTCTCTTGATACCTCACTGTTTACGCTTATTGCTATTATCCGTCCCTGTGCTTTGCGTCTATTTGGTCAATGAGGTCGTTTCTCGGTGTCTTGATAACATCAATTGTATTTTTCATCGCTGATGCGTTTGCGCAACGATACACATACCAAGGTGTTGCTACGATGATGGAATATGATGGTTTCCACAATGCTTCGCTTGTGAAACGAGCCGGACGTGGCACATGGTACATTGCATTCATGCAAACTAACGACGGATAATGTTAATTAAGTAAACCGTCCATATTTATCAGGTACAATGGCAACGATTTGAAGAACGCAGCTTGCTACGATCGCAATGGCTATCCTGAGTACGATGCAACAATTCATGATATGATTGGTGCCATGGTAAACGAGACTATCATCTTCATGCATGTCAACATTGGACTTACATAAATTTCAACCGGCGTCATAGGCAATGGATACTTTTGAGGAGTGCTATAAATGCGTCGAAATAAGGAATAACAACAACAAGAAGCTCAAGATTACTGTCATGATCGTAGACAAGTGCGCAGCTTGCCAAGTGGGTCGGTAATATCCAGTCAATCAATTCCGGGGCTTTTTTTTTATCTGAAACATAAATTTTGAATTTTCAGGGAAAGCAATTGATCTAACGCCCAGCGCATTCAGCATGATTGCTCCTCACGGCAGCTTGGATATTGGTGTTTTGGATATTAGCTGGAAACCGGTACCATGCAAGAAGATGAAGAAGAGGCCGCATGTTCCCAAAAAGCATGGAAAACACGAAAAGAAAAAGCACCACTAGACTTGCAGAAAAAGGCAAGCATTGTGTGACAGTTGATGCTTAAGTACATCCTGGCTTTGTGGCCAATATTATGATCTCGGCCTTGTTTCATCTTTCTTGTTTTTCACTGTCATGATTTTTTTCTTTTCTTTTATTTTGCATTGTAGGATGGTATATCAACGATATTCAAATGGATCTGTTTTGAACCAAAATACAGGATTTTTTACTCGAAGTTTTCGTCTGCATTTGCATATTATAACGAGCTGGAATTGAACTTTGACCATATGTCTTTTACACCCTATTCTTCCAACAAAGTTCGCGGATAACAAGTATCCGAAATATGAAGCCGATCTTCACGCCTTCAATGCTACAAAATATACACTTGGATAGATCTAAATCACCGCTTAAGATAAATGTCATACATCTAAGCCTATGCGACCGAGATCCTCGTCTGCTGTGTCAAAAACGCCCAAATGGAAGCTTGCTTCGACTTCGGAAGGAAGGTACTGATCGTGATGCAGATGCTAATGCTGTTGTACAGGCTAAAAGAGAGAGTTTAGAGAGTGACGCTCTCCTGGCTTTTAACCCAGCGCTCGCGGCACCGTAAAGCTGTTTTGATTCCCATACGGAGTTTAAAAATGGTCGCCTGATGTGCTTTTTTTGCAAAGCAATCGGAGATTCAGGTCACGATCCCTTTATTCTGCAACACTGTACAAATGTCATCGATCGAAGACAACGAGCTACCCAAGGCCAACATCACGCGTGTCTTGAAAAACTCAGTATGATTTGGACCTAGCTTTGATCTAGTTTTTGGCTCCTAAATGGTTGATCGTTTTGCATAGCTTCCGGCTGGTACCGCATTGCAAAAGGAAGCAAAGATTGCGGTTAGCAAAGCCGCTACGGTTTTTATCAATTATTTAAGCACTGTGTAAGCTTATGGAATTTAATTAGAGGAAGTATATTCTAAGCCTTTCTGTAGTGCAAATGATACAGCTAAAAGTGCAAATCATAAGACGATCAGTGCCGCAGACGTGATAAGAGCTCTGGAAATCCTGGAGTTTGATCATTTGATCGAGCCTCTCAAAGAATCATTTGCAGGTAGGTTATAATGTAGTTTTTTCTTCAAAAGCTATTGCGCTCGTCATTATTGACAATTGGACACAAGCATACCAGCAATTGCAGACAGACAAACGACAACAACGTAAGCGCATGAAAAAGGGAGAGGATGGTGCGGATGAACAGCCCGCAGGCGAGGAATCAGCAAATGCATACGATGATGAGAACAGATCATCGAAAAGGAGTCTGGATGATGATGACTCTGACCAGCAGATAAAAAGACGAAGAGAAGATGATCAAGCCGAAGCTGAGGAAGATGAAACTGCTGAAGTCGAGGAAGAAGTCTCGAAAACAGTGGATACTACAACTCAATCAGAGACTGAAAAAGACACGCCTGCCGAAAGCCAATAATCCTTTTGTTTCCAACTTTTCACCATCCTCATCCACTCTGTTCTCATTTCTACTACCTTACGACTTGCTTAGCAATGAATATATTTGCACTGCCGATTGTAATATATCTTACGCCGACATTTTAAGGATAGTCAGCAGATATTACGAAAGAAATGGCTGCTATTCAATGTGACTGGGATGCTTTGGAAACAAAATAATGTGACCATATTGGACGCTCAATACAACATTTACTTTGTAAAGGCAGAGTGCGTTACAAGGGTCAGGAGAACATATTATTAAAAGCATGTAATAAATGCACATATGCGCAGTTAAGACTGATAAGGATAGGCAGATTGAGAAAAACTGTAACATCGAGCGTGGGGATAAACGGCTTGAGCAAACAAAAATATACGGTCTACAAGGAAAGTAAGACATACAGCAGTTGCCGCTCCCGTCGCCCTTGCTTAAGTGAGGTAGATCTGACAATCAATACAACTCTCCTGCAAGCATACGTCACAGAGAAATTGTTGGTTATGTTAAACAGCAAGTTATCCTTTTCGAATACGCTCTTGATTTTAGTACTTATTGTTAGATGAAGTTCGACACCCATCCTCTCTCCATGAAACAGCACTAATAGTAGCTACAAGAAAACAGTAAAGATAAGTAACGTGGCTCCAAAGATGTATACAACTTGAAGATATTCGATAAATGAGAGTTGTTTTCCGTATAATAGCTAGAGGTACTGTATTTCCGAAAAATAAAGTCGCGTTTTGCAGATGCATTTGGCGGACTTGCGAAGCTAAGCATCATTAGTTGATCCACGACAAATCATGCTTGAACCATTCTTCAAATTTAAATTGTTTTGCTTCAGATGCATTAAGTAAACGGGTATAGTTAAGAGTCCTGCTTGCGGCATTCTAATCGGCAGGAAAGGCAGAGCAGTTTGGCATCAATACGTTACGTTCGTAAATCGAAGGTACTTACTTCTTCCCATGAGCCTGGACCAGTGTTGTTATATTCAGCATAGAATACGTTCGAGTAGTCGCCATGAGTAGTGGAGTACCAGGAGCCCCAACCTTCGGCCTTGACGTGGTCATCTGGAAACCTGTTAGAACACTACGAGGTAAGTTAATCTCCCAGCGTTCTTATTACCAATAAACGAGTTCATGTAAACGACTTTTGCGTGGTCGCGCCAAGGACGACCAAGATCACATTGACGGGTAAGGTCAACACCGTTAGTGTTCCAGTCACGAACAATGCGGCATTCATTGAAAATCATGGCCGACAGGATAGCTTCGCTATCATCAATCCATTGTCGCTTTTGTGCAGTAACATGACTGGGACCATTGGAAGCGATAGTGCAATGATCAAAGTAAGACGATGCATTGCCGAATATAAAATCAACAGCTGCAAACAACCATGTTAGGCTAGAAAGCATGTCCAGAAGTATTGAGAAATGTTTGCATTTACCTCCAGCAATGTAGCAGTCCTTGAAGTATTGGCGACCAACCGAAGTGCGGTTGCCGACAAAGAGCGTATCCTGGTAACCTGTAAAGAGACATTGGTCGAAAACTACCTTGTCCGAGTTTACTGTAACGGCTACAGCCTGAGAACCATTGAAGCTAAGACCCCATGTCTGGTTAAAATTGATATTATATGCCTTGAAACCTTCGTTGTTCACAATCAAAGCAGATGTATCTTCGTCGCTTGCACCAGGTGTGGCTAAATTTGGTATATATACTTAGCAATAGGTTCCACATTGCGTGTATTCACGAAGATTAATACAGTAACAGTATACCCTTACCAGTGCTCTCATTCCAAGCAATGGTAACTAAGTTATCGGCATAGGTGGTGGCCTTTCCATGAGTTTTTCCACGCAGAATGACAGGGCCTGGTCTATCCACTATCAATTGCTCATTGTAGACACCGGCATCTATCTCGATTTCCCATGTTTCAGAGTTGTTTGGAAGAGATTTGATCGCTTCTTTAATCTAGATATGATATCAGCCTTTTTGCATTCTAGCACATGCTATATCATGTTTAGGAGCACGAACTGTTTTGTAGTGACCGTCGCCATGCTGGCTGACTTTGACTTTGCGAATGATGGCAGCTGTAACTATCCAAGCACAGCCTAGTAATAGGAGAAGCACAGTCTTGGCTAGCATAATAATCTGCTTTGTTTCTGGAGGCAAACAGATCTTGCCAAGCTTATTTATATGAAATCTGAAGATACTTCAACTGTGGCACCATGTTTTAAGCACGCTTGATAAGTTGAAGACTTTGTGCCTATGATACGTAGAGATATTCGCCGCTTTTGCAAAAAATCCGACATATTTTCCCCGCACCATTCATCTTGGCGTGAAAGCATTCCATGCTGGGAAAATAGATTTGTTATTCCCACGCACTTATATGCAAATGCATCTTTCTTTTTTCCTTAAGCACTTGTTACCATTGTATCACGCTGTGACATACACCATTCATTTGCTTTGAACTCACACTTCGATTCGGATATCTCCGTGTTGGATATAAGAGCTGTTGTTCTGGAGGTACGCAAAGCTGGAAACGTTTAAAATCGAGGCCCTATAATAGCGCTTGAAACAGCCGCATATACGATTAGGGATTATAAAAATAGAGCACTTAGGGGATATAGATACCTAAATGCTAGATAGTAGTAGGCATTGAGGATTATTCCATATGGTATGAAAGAGCTTTAGGCCATACATACTCAGGGTCAATTATTCAAATTGCCTTGCCGCTTGCTTGCATTTAGATTCAACTAGAACGCTATGTAGTAATGGTTGCTCGGATGAAAAATTATAGGAGCTGCATGAAGGTAGGCGAACATGCACATATGTATGCATATTGTTCAAGTGTCAAGCCATGATAAAGGAATAGTTACTAGTATTTATAGAAATCGAGGAGGAGCCTTCATAATTTAAAAAGTGCACTTGAAAAGTTCTTCTATACACTGCATATGTCTGCTTCTGTTCGTCGATAAAAAACCAGAAAGCATAGTGAAATGGGGCACAAATTTTCTATTATGTACGAACAGCATATAGTTTATAACCGTGTGCGAACGAATAGACACTAAGAACAGATAACACCTTGGCATCATTAGGTCCCCACAATCCATTAAACCTTAGTTTGCAGTTTTCTTTCATATGGTGAATGTACGGCCCGGGTCAGTAACAATCAGAATTTGATGTTAATTATTATGACTTGTCTTTAACAGATTATTATTCCCATTCTTGACCCATATTTCTACGCTGCTGAGACACCTTGTTGGTGCTTGTTGCCTCAACGTAGATTTTGCAAAGCTGGTCCATAAGTCACTTGAGCAAATCCTCTGGTATTTTGTGCTTATTAGAATTTCCTGACGATGCAAGTTCTAATTCGGCACCAGTGTTAAATAGTGTCTTGGATAGCGTAGAACCATAACGCACAATTGTAGATGGTGCCCCTCCGTTGGTCCCCGCAAATCTGATCGAGACGGAGTGAAATTCAGCCGTTCATTTTTTTTCGGTCCCTGTTGAATGGATATAATTCTCCCTCTTTCACAAAATACATACCATGTTGCGTACAACCTTTACAACTCTTAGCCGAGCAACCAAGCCAGCACAACGCACTCTTGGTGTACGATTCTACCACGAGAAGGTGAGCAAGACTAAGAATTACACGAGCTGCATGCACGACAGTGGAGACTAAAACACGGCTTCCAGGTACTCGACCATTACGAGCGACCTCGCAATGTCGGTTCATTTGCCAAGAACGAAGAAAACGTTGGAACTGGCCTTGTTGGAGCACCTGCATGCGGTGATGTTATGAAGCTTCAAATCAAGGTGGACGAGGAAACCGGCAAGATCGTCGATGTCAAGTTCAAGACTTTTGGCTGCGGTTCGGCCATTGCTTCCAGCAGCTACATGACAGAACGTGTCCGAGGAATGACTCTTGAGCAGGCTGGCCAGATCAAGAACACAGAAATAGCAAAGGAGCTGTGCCTCCCACCGGTTAAGTTGCATTGTTCAAGTAAGGGCCCGCTTAAAGCAACTTCATTTGAAGCATGACTTCGCCAAAAACTAACATTACTTTTCTTTACAGTGTTGGCGGAAGATGCAATCAAGTCAGCTATCAAGGATTACAAGAGCAAGCGTGCTCAGAAGTCTACACAGACTATGGCTCCTGCTGACTCTACACCGAACACGCCCCAGCAACAGGCTGCGGCCTAAAAAGATAGCACATTTACTTAAGCCTGTAATTACCCCTTTACCAAAATACATATGCCGAGCCAAATGATAATTATATGATTGTTACACATGATACTGTAAGCGAGTGATCACGGAAAAAGTAGAATGTGAGCGAAAAGGAAGGAGATGAAGAGTGATACCAGCCGCGGGAATAGAGATGTTGGCTGGGGAACCTATGAAAATTCGAGCATATTTCCTTATTTAAATCGGATATGCAATGGAAAAAGAAAAGTATTGAATAAGACTACGGTTGTAGTTTGCAGGTCAAATCTGTAACCTTTGGCTGTTGAAAGTTTGTTCAGATATGACACTTTATCATCATGCGCAGTTAGTTTCATCGGAAATGAACGGCAATGCTGAAAAAGGCAACTTTTTGGGTCGCCGGATTCAACTTTTTCAAGCTGTGATTGGTAGATACCCATTGACAAGCGGATTTCCCTCCCCCCGCTATTTTTTCTTGTCTTATCTGGCACTCTTCCCTTCCTTGTTTTGTTCGGCCCTGTTTGTTACCATGGAACCTACCGTCTGTTCACGCAGCCCTGAAGCACTATTATGTAAGGACTATGGATTCTGGTGAAGTGGTTGGAGAAGCGTAAACTTACTGGAACGTAAAGCTTTTACGACAAGCACTGCAACATCTGTGTTGCCTTGCTCGCAAAAGCCAAAAAGACAGTTTATACACTCAAATAGCATCGCCGAACGATGTCTTCCGCCTTTGGAGGAATTCATTTCCAATATCTTCAAACGCTCGCAACTATCACCCTGCATCTGTCTTGTTTCCCTAATATATCTACAACGCCTTAAATCCAGTTTACCGCGTCATGCTCGCGGTGACCTTGATACTCCTTACCGATTATTCCTTGCAGCAATTCTGACCGCATCGAAATTTATGTCCGAGGCTGGATCCGCCCTAACCAGCCAAGCTGTTGCTGCCATGACCAACTACGTCTACACAGCAAAGGATGTCAATCTTATGGAACGCAGCTTCTTAGGTCTCATCAAGTACGACCTTTTTGTGAACGTGGAAGCCATCAAGGAATATTTGGCCATGCACGGCAAGTTACTTGAAATGGATCTGATCGAAGATGTTCTGGACCAATAGTCACCATATCAGTCCTCAACAAACAACACACACACACATATATATATATACGCCTTTCCTTGCCTGCCTCCCCCTGTAATTCTGGGCTATCTCTGTAGATACGCTTTAGTTTTGCTTTTTTGTTTTCTTTTTACCCATGATCTCACCCATTTAATTGTACATAAAATACTCTATAACACTGTTTTCGATATTTTGTAGTCATTCTACGTGATATCTACGCATGCAAGAGGAGGAGAAAACGAGATGATCGCCGCATTCATTTTCCCACAGAGCACACAAAATGCGGTAGCTGAGACTCGCACGTTTTGGTTACGATTTCCACGCAGCAGAGTATATAATACTATGCCAACATCATCTGCTGCGTATATTTTTTTCAGAGGTACAGTTGGGATGAGACAACGAAGAGGAGACATAGAGTTCTCGGTCAATATCATGCTCCGCATTGAATATGTAAAACACTCTGAGCCTAGTCTCCCATGCTCATCCTCGATCTCTGGCGCGAATGGTCGGTTGGACTGCGCCATGGTTTGCCGGGAGTTGTGGAGCTCGATAGCATTCGCGATACAAACTGGAGTACAGAAGCCAAATGTTCCTCTATCATAAGTTCATCGTCAAACTAGTTTGAACTGTTTTGCCTATACAGAGCGATAGTTTTACTCACGACGGTTGACAAATATCAACGAACTTGGCAAAATTGCTGAATCTTGGAAAAGAGGCACAAAGGAAAAAGATTGTCGTTAAGCAGATTAACGAAAGAAGTTAGAAAGAATCAGTGCAATCAATAACCTTCTCAAAAATTGTGATTTTCTGATTCCATGCATTACATGCTATCGTCTCACAAATATCCCCACAGATGTACATACGTAAATCTACCATCTGCTTTGATACGAAGTTATTCTGGTGATACTTGACTTAGACAGGATTTGTCGGCGATGAATTCCACTTAAGTGTTGAAAATGCCTGCCTCATCACGGCTACCGGATTTACATCTATCCTCCGAGATTGGTGTAGATGGAGTTAAACTTCGCCGAGCCACTGTGGAGCGACGTGTGATGGAGGAGAAGAAAAAACACAGCAACTTCATTGGTTTCTGTGATTGAAAAGGATAAGATGGTAACAATGGGGCCTTGAGTGCCAAGACGGCACAGTTCTTGAAATGAACAATGACACTGCACCCGAGGACGATCCACTAAAGGATAAGCCCTTGGAAGAAGAAATCTATTCTTCATGGGCTTTGCTTATATTGACGAGTTTACTTATCGGTGCGTTGTGGACAAGCTACTTCCTCCAGCGGCATAAAATACGCGCTATTCACGAAACAGTCATTTCAATCATGGCAGGCACGATAGCTTCAAATCAATACTTGGGATCTAGTGTACATTAAACATTCTGACTTCTGTTTGCAGGAATGGTCGTGGGTCTGGTGATAAAGCTTTCACCAGGAACAATTATCCAGCGTATGGTCCAGTTCAACCAAGGATATTTCTTCAACCTGCTTTTGCCTCCGATTATCCTAAATTCAGGATATGAGCTGAAACGTGTATGGCATCAATGCTCTAACCATGATGACGAGTTTGATTTTGACAGTATATTCGCTTCAATTTTCTCCATGTAGCGTCATTTCTTTATGAACTTCGGCACCATTCTCACTTTTGCACTGCTGGGCACCTTCATTGCCGCGCTCGTTACTGGGTAATTATCTAGATAGAGCTTGCCCAAGCACTGTTCTAATTCTTATAACCTAGAATACTCGTATTTATGTATGCCCTTCTACATCCTGAAGGCATCAACATCAGCTTCATCGACAGCATGATATTCGGATCAATCCTCTCCGCTACTGATCCTGTCACTATTCTCGCCATATTTTCGCAGTTACACGTTGATCCGCAACTTTTCTCCATTATATCTGGCGAATCCCTTATGAATGATGCCGTTGCCATTGTACTCGCTGAGACACTGCATAAATTTAGAGGCCAGGAGCTCCATATTGTGAATATCTTTAAAGGCATCGGGGTCTTCTTGGGTGTATTTACAGCATCAACTTTTATCGGTGTACTATTTGGCATCCTGGTAGCTCTCATACTCAAGTATTCGGAGCTATATCGATATCCTGGCATTGAAGCATGTTTGATTACGCTAATGGCATACAGTAGTTACCTCTTTTCCAACGGTGCGCAGATGTCCGGTAGGTGCTAGATGTATACGATAACTTAACGCATATTCTCATTCAACAGTATACCGGTTGCTTTTGTCGCTTCTTTTCAGGAATTGTCACATTATTATTCACTGGCATCGTCCTTAAACATTATGCATACGATAACATGTCTTTGCGGACGAAACGCGCTACGAAATATTTATTTCAAATTCTTTCACAATTGTCTGAAAACTTTATCTTCATCTATCTCGGTGTTAACCTGTTTACACAGACAGATCTGGACTACAAGCCATTTTTCATTGTAATGACAACAGTAAGTTGAAGTTGAGCTTTCTGGGTAGGTCCACAGCCGATTCCTAAACGAATATTTTTTGTTTACACAGATCTTTATTTGTGTCGCACGCTATGCCGCCGTCGCACCCCTATCCATGCTCATCAATGCTGTCTCACGCGCCTTCGGCAATGCAGAGAAATTGTTACCTCGTTCGCATCAGTTGATGCTTTTCTGGGCTGGTCTGCGGGGCGCAGTAGCATTTGCTTTATCATCTGCTCTTGTAGGCGCGAGTGCACCAGCCATGCGCACTACTGTCCTTGCCGTGGTAGTTCTGACAGTTCTGATCTTTGGTGGCACAAGCAACCGCATGCTGCAGCTACTCAATATACGCACAAATGTCATTGAACCAGATGACTCTGGCAGCGAGGATGAGGACCAAGAGGTCGAGCCTGCCAGGTATCGGCGATTGCGTCTCCAGTCTCAAGACCGTCTCACCTCGAACGATGATCTGTTAGTTGATGTGATGGATGACGTGGAATATGGAAACGGAACTCGCCAGCATGGCCGTAACACCAATACAGATGTTTCTATTGGTGGTTTATTGTCTGGTCCTCTCGGCGATCCTGTTCCAGAACCTGTGCAACCTCACTGGTTCATGTCATTCGACGAAAGGTATCTTAAACCGCTTTTTAGCAAACGACACATCCAAGCGCGAAACCAAACCCTGGCGGAATACTGGAAAGAGAGGAAACGCAAGATGGATCGAGCCAATCGCGACATGCTTGCAGGCATACGAAGCATGAGCTTCGGTCAAGCCTCATCCGGAACCGATGATTATGGTGACAGTTCGGATGCCTTGACACTTGATCCTGTGAAATCCTCTCGACCTAACAGGAGAGCAGAAGCAAATTCATCATCATCGTCTTCATCTGCCAAGGTCATTGGATCTGGCAGGATCTTTGGCAGAGCCACGGGCCAGGAGAGCTAGCATCGTCTTCCATGTTCATTTTTCGCCTTTCCCAAGTAACATAGCTTGCCTTAGATGACTTTGTGTCACACGTGGGCTGCTTGTCCTTTGATGCGATCGTTTGAATCCTATTTCTGTATTTGGGAATCGGATGTGTTGCAGTGATCGTTGTGGACCTATTTGTGTATTCGGAAACCCGATGTTGCAGTTGATATTCGTGGTACTTCCCTTGTTGCTCACCTCAAAATACAAAAAAAGGACCAAAAAAACTCTCACCTTTCTGTTTCTCCCTTTTGCTCGCATCGAGGAATATCACGGATCCGCACCTCTCTTCCACCTTTGCGTTGCAACTCTAAGGAGTATAAACTCGATGAAGTATCAAAACGTTTTGACTTGCTTTCGAGATGCTGTGCACCAGTTGGAAAATGCTCGACCTGGCAGTCAGCCCGTGCAGCTTGTTCTCCCAAATAAACTTGAAGGCACGCAAGATCCCTTGATCCAGCAACTTTGTTCGGATGTATTCGCTTCACTGAATCGTATCGCTTTACGACAATGTGAGTGCGAGACAGAGCTGCTAAGAGCACAGATTGCTTTGAAGCAAACCAATATTGTTACCTCTGCAAACTGCGGCATTTCGCCTGCATCACCAGTCCAGACACCCCGAAGCGAAGAGGACAAACACATCTTTACAAAATTCACTGACGAACACGACATGAAACCTATACAAAGTTTCGTATTGACAAAGGTAGATCGTGACGGTGATAAAACATTAACGAACTTTTATGTGACACCCTTGATCGCTCACACGAAATTAAAAAACTTGCTGCCATAGCATGATGGTGCATCTTTAACTAATCAGTCAGGAGATATCGAAAGAGGAACGGGCGCTGCAGTGGCGCCCGGCTGCAATTGCTTGTGTGACGAAAACATCAAATTTACTTCGACGGCTGTCCGCAATGGTGATCTGCGCGCGCGTGCCCGCTGTCCCTCCCATGACTGGGACCCCACTTCGACGGTGTACAGCTTTAATGCTGTGGTTGAATGCATGGAACACATAACCCATAAGATATTGACCGCTCTCACGTCTGACAAGATCGAGATGATCGACATGGACAATGCGGGCGGGACTTGGGATGAAATAATTATCAGGACCAATGCCCTTCTGGCAGATGTTTCCGAGGTCAATGACACCATCCTGGCTGTTGCAGGAGGCAAGCTCAAGTCATCTATTCATGCGAGCGGTGGGCCCGTGCATAATTTACAGGAGACAACGAATATATTGGGCAAGTATTACCATTGACAAAAGCTTATCGAGGACGCTGCTAACCTTATACTGCAAAGTGTCGAAATTGAATCTGTACACCTCAGAGTTGGCCACGACGCTTCGCAATTTTGGAGTCCGAATTGCAGTAGCATCAACCTGGAGTGAAGCAGATGTGTGGACTACCACTGTCACCCGATTCCAGACGATGATCACCAACCTCATGTCCCATGTTTGTGAGATGGCTGCAACCTGCGCAGCTGTTACACGCGGTGATCTCACACGCAAGGTGTCCTTGGAGGTATGTCCAATCAGACCGTATGCATGCCTGAATG
Source organism: Rhizomucor pusillus (assembly GCF_041956525.1). Lineage (NCBI taxonomy): Eukaryota > Fungi > Mucoromycota > Mucoromycetes > Mucorales > Lichtheimiaceae > Rhizomucor > Rhizomucor pusillus. The sequence continues at coordinate 302,655 of NW_027192145.1, read as the reverse complement.
TCCCGTTGATTAAAGTTCCCCGAGCTAGGCCGAGGGTGAACTTTTGGAAGCCAAAAATACTGTCAATGCAATGGTTGACCATGTGAGTCTGCGCCCACATTCTTGTTTATTTGTTGCTGACTTGGGCCAATAGCTTTCATGCTTTTCGATCGAGGTGACACGAGTAGCATTGCAAGTCGGTATGGAAGGCAAGCTTGGTGGTCAGGCCGTTGTTGAAAATGCGCAAGGCACATGGAAAGATCTGACTGAAAGCGTCAATCTTATGGCGGGCAATCTAACATCGCAAGTCAGAGATATAACCAATGTCTGCAAAGCTATTGCTCGCGGAGATTTATCTAAAGAGGTATAAGTCCCTTTATTGCTCCCTTTTACCGCCGCCTTATGCTTACAGGTCAATCAACTTGCAGATCACTGTCAACGTGCGGGGTGAAATGCGCGATTTAAAATGTACAATCAATACCATGGTACTGATGGGGTCTTATTTTTGTTTCTATTCTACAAATACCTTGTCTTATAAACGTAACTATGCAAGGTCGGTCATTTGCGCGTATTGGCTGAGGAGTTAAGTAGAGTCGCACGAGAAGTCGGGACTGATGGCAAACTTGGCGGCCAAGCCGTCATTCCTACCGATGTGGATGGAATATGGAAGGATTTGACCACAAATGTCAATACTATGGCTGCGAACTTGACTGCCCAGGTTCGAGATATTTCCCAAGTTACCAAGGCTATCGTGCAAGGTGATTTGACCAAAAAGGTACGTTTGGAAATAATTAAGGTCATGCTTGGTGATATGCATCCATGATTTTATCCAGGTCACCGTTGAAATGAATGGCGAAATACTTGATCTAAAGGCAACCATCTGATCCACATTCAAGAATAATTTTTCTCCTGCAAACATTTAATCTCTAAATTGTGACCCTTTTAGGAAGCCATCAACTTCAAGATAGATCAGCTGCGTACCTTTGCAACGGAAGTGACTCGTGTTGCATTGGAAGTCGGGACAGAAGGTAAACTCGGCGGACAAGCGGTCGTAGAGAATGCCCACGGCATCTGGAGAGATTTGACAGACAAGGTCAATATCATGGCAGCCAACTTGACATCCCAAGTACGATCCATTGCGGTTGTCACAATGGCGATAGCAGATGGAGATTTTACAAAAAAAGTTACCATCGATGTTAAGGGCGAAATCTTGGATCTGAAAATTGCCATCAACGATATGGTGGATCAGCTCCGATCTTTTGTGTCTGAAGTTACCCGTGTCGCCCGCGAGGTGGGAACGGAAGGCAAATTGGGTGCCCAGGCCAATGTCGAAAACACTCGGGGCACATGGAAAGACCTGGTTGATAAGGTCAATATAATGGCGGCAAACCTTACCACACAAGTCCGTTCCATCGCTGAAGTAACGACAGCAGTTGCTAACGGCGACCTCAGTAAACAAATTGATGTGCAAGTGCATGGAGAAATACTGGACCTCAAGGTCACAGTAAACAGCATGGTAGAAAAGCTACGCATGTTTGCAACCGAAGTAACTCGAGTCGCAAAAGAGGTCGGCACCGAAGGCAATCTCGGAGGACAAGCGGTCGTCAAAGATGTAGGAGGAACCTGGAAAGATCTGACAGACAGCGTGAACGCCATGGCTGCAAATATTACCGCCCAGGTCAGGGATATTGCTATGGTCTCAAAAGCTGTTGCAAAAGGTGACCTTACGAAAACGGTTACCGTGGAAGTGAAGGGTGAGATCTTGGATCTCAAGTTAACCATCAACACCATGGTCGAACAGGTAAGGCACATATCCACCAAGGTTTACTACATGTGAAGAATTAATATATGAATGTATCGAAATTTAGTTATCAATATTTGCTACTGAAGTATCTCGTGTTGCCCTGGAAGTTGGAACAGAAGGAAAACTGGGTGGACAGGCTGTTGTCAAAGGTGTGGATGGCATCTGGAAAGATCTGACGGATAATGTCAACATGATGGCAAGTAATTTGACGAATCAAGTGCGTGATATTGCATGCGTCTGCAAAGCTGTAGCATGCGGCGAGCTCTCCCACAAAGTTGTGGTGACCGTCCAAGGAGAGATTCTCGAACTCAAGAATACCATCAATACCATGGTTGAGCAGCTCCGCACGTTTGCTTCTGAAGTCACACGCGTAGCTAAAGAAGTTGGTACCGAAGGCAGGTTAGGCACCAAGGCTGAAGTGCTAGATGTCTCTGGAGTCTGGAAACATATCACGGCCGATGTTAATACAATGGCATCGAATCTCACTACACAAGTCCGCGCTTTTGCTCAAATCAGTGCAGCAGCTACCAGAAACGACCTTAGCCAAGTTATTACCGTGGAAGCATCAGGAGAAATGGACTCTTTGAAGACAAAAATCAACCAGATGGTCCTATCTTTAAGGGATGCAATGCAAAAGAACACTCAAGCCCGCGAAGCAGCTGAAATGGCTAACAAGAGCAAAAGCGAGTTCCTTGCAAATATGAGCCATGAGATTAGGACTCCCATGAACGGTATTGTCGGCATGACGACGTTGACCCTGGAGACGGAATTGAACCGCGCTCAGCGTGAAAATTTGCTGATTGTCAAGTCTCTGGCGCTGAACCTGTTGACTATCATTGATGATATTCTTGACATTTCAAAAATTGAGGCCGGTCGTTTAACAATTGAAAGTATACCATTTTCTCTGCGGGCAACGACATTTGGTGTATTTAAGAGCATGGCTTACAAGGGTAGCAACAAGCTCGATTTGATTTACAATGTCCAGGGCGATATGGTTGATTGGCTTATTGGTGACCCGCTGCGTATCAAGCAAGTTGTTACGAACCTTATTGGAAACGCTGTCAAGTTTACGGCCGAAGGACACATCGTGCTTTCTGTAGAGATGAGAAGATTCAAGAATGAGGATGACATCGAGGTTTCGGAACTCGAATTTTGCGTATGCGACACCGGAATCGGCATATCCAAGGACAAACTGGCTGCTATCTTTGATACTTTTTGTCAAGTTGATGGAAGTACCACGTAGGTGTAGAGACAGCTTCTTTTTTCTTGCATTCATCGATAATTTACATGTACTTTCACTCTGCATAGACGCAAGTATGGTGGTACTGGCCTAGGTCTATCCATCAGCAAGCGACTGGTGGAGTTAATGGGAGGTCGACTCTGGGTAGAGTCTGAATTGGGAAAAGGCTCCCAATTTCACTTTAGCATGCCTGTTAGAGTAGGCGATCCTGATACAGATTGGATGGTACCAAAACCGACAGTATCGCTAGCGAGACGATTTCTTCATGTGCAAAGCGATCACGATGCAGACGATCAATCATATCGTGATTCGATCACTAGACAATGTTCCCGATTGGATATTGATATAGTGTACACCAGACTCAATGAGGAAACACAAGAGTTACATATGCTGGAGAACGACGAAATGGTACTCCCCAACAAGCTGGTGTTTGATGCTGTCCTTGTAAACAGTGTCAGTCTTGCTGCTGGTATCCGGGAATTTCCTCACATCCGACACACGCCGATTATGATCATCAACCGAAACCTGCAACGGCTGGATGTGAAAGAATGTATATCACTTGGTATAGCAAGCTATGTCAACAATCCTGATGAGTTTGCTAGTTTCGCCACTTCTTTGCATGTAGCTCTGGAGAACAACATGGCTGTTCCATCAAATCTTGAAGTGGAACAAGCGCTCAAGGTTCTTCTAGTCGAAGACAATGCTGTAAACCAACACATTGCCGTCAAGATGCTTGAGAAGGTTGGACACAAGGTTACAGTTGCACAAAATGGCAAGGAGGCAGTTGATCTGTTCGAAGATCAGCCATTTGATATCATTTTAATGGATATTCAGGTAAATCATCTTGAATGAATAGCTCGCTGCTAGTCATAAACCAAAGAACTTGAATAGATGCCGGTCATGGGTGGATTTGAAGCTACTCAGGTCATTCGGGAAAAGGAAAAAACGCTTGATCGCCATTCTCGAGTACCAATCATTGCTCTGACGGCACATGCCATGATTGGAGACAGAAAAAAATGTCTTTCCAATGGAATGGTCTGTATCACTTGGAAACACAACCGTGGCTCCGTGTATTCATATGATAGATATTCCTTAGGATGAATATGTTAGCAAACCTTTGCGTCTTCCGGAACTCATGGCAGTGATTAACAAATGCGCTTCTATTCGATAGCCATGACTATCCAGGTACTGTAAGTTCGTGCTCTATCACTGCACACATAAATCTCGGATAGCTCTTTTCCTTTGCAATGCCTTTCCCGAGCAAATGCCTTTCCTGACATATTTTGTGTCAAGTACAAGTTCCCCGTTCCAAATCTTTGCAAAATCAGTAAAAGCAAATTTCCGTCCTTTATACCTATATATCCGTGGATGACATGTTGCCAAACTTGTACCTGTGCTAAAATCCATCTAATAATCATAATCAGAATAATGGATGAATAGGATGCAATTTCAATATGCATTGTTTCTGAATATAGTATGAAAATATGTGAGTGTCTCGCCGAGATCTAACGACCAAGAGATATTAAAAACTGGATGCCAGTATTATGTATATCCACTAGATGACAGTACGACTTCTTCAAAACTCCATCTTGGGAAAGGCATCCGGTCTTGAAGGAGGAGCCTGGCAAACCCGCGCCAGAGCAGCAAACAATATAGTAGAACAAATCACGTCGAGCGGGAACTTGACCATTGTTATTGAATGAAAACCGTCGCCGTCGTTTACAAAACCATGCTGCACTTCTACTAGCACATGAAGGATCTCGTCCGCCGATTCCCACACAGACCTGGTTGCAAAAAAAAAAGGACATTTTCAAACTAGTTCTTTTAGAACGTGGATAACATGAGAAACTTTGCTCCGTTTTTTTTTTAGATTTTTCATTACAGTGATGGCCATTGCCATGTTTAAGCAAACTTGATATAAGATATGTATGCAGAAGATTGCTTCAACTCATATGTGATAACTACGTCTCTTTTTGAAGCGTTAGCATTGAGTCAAACCCAACCCATTCAAAATTGGATAAGGAAGATAATTTTTCTTTCTTCTTCCTTTTCTCTTTTTCACTGGCTAGCAATGGATATGTGATCTTGATGAACGAACGTAAGTTCGTAATGTATCTTGCTCATACTCATTGGTTTGGTATTCTAGCTCGAGGACAGTATTCAAATAATGGACAAGACATCGCTTCCTTTGGCCGTTCTCTCTTTTCACCGTGTCTCCTTGTCCTCCTCTTCGCTCTAATCGGCCTTCTTTTCTCCCCTCAAAATTTGCTAACTCGCGTTGTTTCCTTTGTTATATCGTGGTAACAAAACCGCCGATACTTGCAGTGATACCGGTGGGTACATTGAATCTGTAAATCAGTTTTATGCCAGGAGATTCAGAGGGAAACGTTTGTGCTGCGAAGGTGCTTCCTGTAACAACTGCAACAGTGATTTAGGCCCATGCCAAGTGGTCGAATGGAAGGAATTATGAAAAAATGTGATGCTAATTGATGATTTTCTGTTATCTGATGGTTATATTAGCTGTAGTCGCTGTTAGTTATAATACCATATAGCGCAAACCTTTATCCAACATAAAGTAGATAGCCATTTGAGCTTCTCTCTGTTCTCTTTTTGTTCGTGCTATTTTGCTGTGAATGGGAGTCCACAATCACTGTGGTTTATTACGGAGAGGCATTAAAATATTGGTTTCAAGCATGTAAGAAAAATGTAAACAATTTAGTCCCTTTTTGATCAAAGAAAAAAGCCGGAAAAGCGGCAGTCTCAGCCTTAAATATCTATTCACGAGTGGAGTATAGTATTGTGCAGCTAGCTGCGGTGCTGTCCGATCACAAAACGAGGTCCTGTTAGCACGGCCGGATAGCCACCATGTAGCTTTATACAGATTTTTTGAATTCAAATTCGCACCTGAAAACGGAAAAGATTAGTGGACACCGCTTTATTGTATTTTGGACAACAACAATGATGAGTGAATATTGCCAACTATCCTTTGCTCTACCTATCCTCGATCGTCCGTCATGCGCGCTTCATTCGTCACATAAATCCCCAAACAAGAAATCTGCTTTCGAACGTATGCCATGGCCCAGTACGATATAGTCCATGGCTGGGTAATTAAAGATCATACAAAGCATTTTATCCTAGATCATATCCTGACACTCTGTCGGGTTGATATGATTGATTAGAGAAGATCATTTCGATCTTTACGATCTGCACCGCTAATATTCTATTATTAGTTTATACCACTGTAGCAATGCCCCCATGGGCTGCTCGTATTCAGCGTACGACTTTCATGTCTGGTAAGTTCAAAAATCAGGACGAGCTATTTCCAAATCAAGAAATGCTTTGCATTGTGGAGCACCTTAGGAAGCTAGCTGTCTGTCAAAAGTGAGTACGCAATGGCACGTCATTCTAACTAAAAATTTTTGTACTGTATTTTGATGCAAATTAGGACAGAAGCTAGCTCGATAAGTGCTTTACCAGCGCAAAGTGTTCATCAAAAAGCAATAGCTAGCACCAACCCATTGGATAAACACCCTCTTTTCCCATTAAAAGTCACTGCGTTGTGCCTGCCTGGAAAGGTTGATCATACAGTTGTATCCCTTCTGTCAAAGACCTTTAGTATTGACTTAGCCTACATAAATTTGGTAAATTTAGTGATTTTCTCGTTGTTATACATTGTCGCGTACTGGTTTATACAACTTATTTGGGTTTGTCTGCTGCCAATGAGTAGGTTCAGCCCTCTCTCTAGAATAGCATAATTCTGACCCCCTTGACTGGGCAGATATCCACGGCATTTGTATCTGTTTGAATTTTCAAGACCAGTCAGCCCAACCCGAGTCTAGAAATCCGAAAACTGCGCAGGTGAAATTGGAGATTTCTTCGCACTCCTTTCTTTCATTTCCGCCTTTTATGTCTGAGACAGCTCAAAAACCGACTCTTCCAGGCATTCAGTTTCTATTGAACACATCTGAAGGTAATAGATCATTCCCAATTAAAAGCCAGAGGCTAAAAGGGTTGATGACTTGGATTGCTGTGTATTTAAAGATCCTTCCAAGTCTGTACCGCTATCATTTCGAGAAGGCAATGACCAGCAACGCTCGTTAGGTCACAGAAGTACTCGCAGTGTGAGCAGTCTTCCTTCAGATTTGCAAAAGTTGTCCCTGTATACCCCTAGCAGCGTGAACACCAGTCCAGCAAAGGATGACTCTAGTGTCCTCAGAAGTGGTCACCATCGGAATGGACTACCAAATGTCTACGGTGACGGTGTAATGAGGGAACCGACAGCACCGCAACGTCAGCAGCAGCAGCAGCAGCAGCAGCAGTCATTTCATGTATTACAAGAAGCTAAAATCCCTAGCTGGCTACATGCGACGCCTCCTGCCGATCCGCATAGACCGGTTGTTTTGCCACGACCATCCAGTTCGTCGTCAGCCTTTACATCCCATACACTCCATCAACCTATTTTTCCCGCCGTTTCCCCACCTCGACAGCACAGAAGACCACCTGGTGCGAGCCATGGTCGATCCGTTTCCGAATATACCTTGCCTCCCCCTCTCCAGCTCATCCCGCAACCTGCTCGACCTGTTGACTCACAGCAAAATCTACGGGCACGACATCAAACTCACCGCCGCGCTATTTCCGCCAACACAGTCGATTTCCTGATCAATCACCCTCCGTCAGAATCCAGCCCGCCTTCCTCCTCTTCCTCATCATCCGCCTCCTCACATCTAGTGCGTGCCGTTTCCGACAGTCCCCCCGAGAAACGACTGGCCTCTCCAACTTTAAAACCTCAACAAGATCATCCTACAGACGAGCAGCGGGAAAATAGCACCGGCAGGTATTTATGCCCCTACTGCCGCAAAGCTTTTAGCCGACCATCATCTTTACGCATTCACACATACTCACACACTGGCGAAAAGCCATTCGTGTGTCCGGAAGAGGGATGTGGTCGTCGGTTTAGTGTGCAGAGCAACATGCGTCGACATTTACGTGTACATCGATTGGGCCGTTCTACACACAAGGTCAAAAGTCCTTTGAGCAAGCATTAAAATACACATTTGCTTTTTGTTGCTTTCTTCTCTTCGTTTTAAAGTGTGTTGTTTACTGAGTGATAATATTCCGTTGCGACGTTGCTGAGTGTCTTTGCCATTAAGATCCCGCCTTATGCTGTCATGGTTGTGGGGCAGCACAGGCGTAACACCCCTTTTCCTTTCTTCCAACGCGAATGAAGCTTCCTACTATTGCCACAGCAATCCCCCTGCTGTTCTTGGTCGTGAATCCGGCTGATGCGGGGTTCTGGGGTTCATCGTCTCAGGAGCAGCCAGAAACAAGCGCAAAAACTTACTCTGCTCCCGATTTGAAACTTGACTACAAGCTGTCATTCAAGAAGCCTTACTTTTACAATGGAAGCATACCGTTCTGGACGATTGGAGGAGGTACGGTGCATTCTAATATAAAGTGTACGCGCCGATTTCAAATCCAATGGCTATGAAATAGATGTGATAGCCTCGGAGGAACTGATACGTCTCACACCATCGGTACCTAACACACGCGGATGGATCTGGTCGGATAGACCCAACCCCTACGATGAATGGCAGATACATATGGCGTTCAAAGTATCTGGTAGTCATATGCATGGCGGACGAGGAATGGCGTTCTGGTATACAAAAGAACCTATGCCTGATGGCCCTATATTTGGAGCTCGCGATCAATGGGATGGCCTTGGCTTATGGCTAGACTCTGCAAACCCAAAGGTAAGAAAATGAGGATTTCATATAGGTATAAGTACTTTAGTTGACCTGCTTATTATATAGACTCATACACCAACAACACTGGCGATTCTGAACGACGGATCACTTGCTTTTGCATCGCGGACGGACCCAACGGGTTACATAATTGGATCATGCACGATCAATTATCGCAACACGGGCAATAATCTGGTACATCTTCTTGTCAAATACACTGCAAATACTTTGACCGTATGTTTTTTGAACACGTTTTCCAATCGGAGCACGCCGTAATTAACGGGATAATTAAATAGATATTACTGGATACCTCGGGAGACGGCAAAGATTATCGTACTTGCATACAGAAGGCAGGTATTAGTCTGCCAAAGGGATATTATTTTGGTATATCGGTAAGTTGCAAGAGAAAGGAGAATATTTAGACATTCCTTATTTTTCACTTAACAATTCATCCTGATTTAAATGACAGGCTGCGACACATAATCCTGCGGGTACGATATACTTCGTATAAAGCCCCTTTCCTGGAAAAAAGGCATTAACAAACAGCAAATTTTGGATAGACGACCACGATGTTATATCGTTTGAAACTTGGCAGATGAATCCACCCCCAAAGGTTCAGGTAGAAACCTTATAACCGTACTTCCCTCGTGGTATCGTTTCTCAAAAATTGTCACATATAGCATATGAAACGGCCATTTGAGGAAGAGAAGATAAAACAAGGACAAGAATTTAGAGAGCTTACAGACGAACAAAAGCGAGTGAGTCAAAAGAGCCTTGATGCATTCGGCCGAGCAAGCATAGTGACATACTACTTCTTAGAACATTGAAGAGGCCGAGTTCCAAGTCAGAAAACTTCGAGAAGCCGAAAAGGGTGAAGAAGCTATTGATGAAGGCATCGCCACCTTGGTATGAACTCAATATTGCCTTTACACTTATGCAATTTGCTCTAATGCTTTGTAGGCTTCTGTATTTGATACCCAGAGACGTATATTAGAAGACCTACATATGATGCAAATGCAAATTGAAGCCATGGGTGCACCAACAGTAGACTCACTTTTGAAAGGAGATTACAAACAAGAGACCAGAATTGCAGCAAGCAAAAATGAAGCAGCTGAAACGCCATCGATGCAAGTATTAAAAATTGTAATTTAATACGAAAATATACTGAATCTAAAGAATTCGTTGTTGCAGGGGTGCTATCGAGGAAGTGCTGAAGAAGGAGGCACGGTCTCTCGCATCGCAGATAGCTTCCCAGGTGGAACGGCATTTGAACGAGCAAGACCGAAAGATCCAGCAAGTGCATGAAACGTTGCAGCGTCTTGACAAATCAATGAATTCCCTGGATGTAAGTATAGAACACCTGCTATTTTACGGGTATCTCTCACAGCGGCCTCTTCTGTTAGCAACGAATGTCTGTGCAGCAGAAGAGAATCAACGAGATGACCAAGGACTCGGCAGAGACGAAGGGAACAATGTCAACACTTTTCAAGTACATCCTTTATGCTTTTGGTGTGCAAGCTGCCATCGGATGTGCATTGTATCTTTACTGGAAATTACGAGTAGAGCGCAACGAGAAGAAGTTCCTTTAAATATTGGGTACAAAAGGACAGATAAAAACGAAGAACGTGAGAATCATTTTTTTGAAACAGATGGCGATGGTGCTAGTAGTTAGAAGGTCTGCCATGCTGCTTCAGTGGCGTAAGCTAGCCAATCTTGAGTAATGTCCTCGAGATGTTCGTCGAAATCGATGAGCCGATTGTACGCTGCAGAACTAAGCATTCCTCGTACTTTGGCATACGTTTCTTCATAGGTAAGCGATACCGTACTATCCTCCGCAAAAGCTTGTTTGACTGCGCGCCACTGGTTTTCAGAATGGCTGTATGCAACAATAGCGCTGCCATCCTTGACGTTTTCCATGTCGCTCAGCTTCTCATTATTGACCTGTTGCCACCAATGCACATATTCATTAGCTTCCAGCTGACAACAGTATAAAAAATAAGGCCACTTGAGTACTTACGATAAAGATGATGCAATTGCCTGCGTTTTGACGTATAGTATTAGCGATGCGAACTGCGCTTTCGTGTAAAGAGGTATCCTTCAAGTCAGCATTCGCCTGGTACCAGCCTACGATCTTTTCATTTCGTTTCGCAGCGAACTGCTCAGCCTTTTATGTTCGACCGTTAGGGCTGACAGATCCTTGTCAACTGAGAAACGTTGTATGTTTACTTGCCTGTGTCAATGCTACTTCAAGCATAGGCGTCAGAGACGCCCAGTGATGGAACAATGGCAAACCGGTAGTTACATTGACTTCGCCGTCTTTGTCTAATGACCCAAGCAGCAGTCCACATACTTGGGCATCTGGATACTTGGCAGCGTGTAAAAGCGCGAGTGCATATGCGCGTGGTGAGACCGAGTACTGTGCCATAAGATAGTTTGATGAAGGCAAGCTGGTGTTCGGCTCCGCTGCTGTGGCACCATTTGTATATATACGATACACACACACACACATCAGAGCGCGCTGTCGCGCATAAAAGCTGTAGTAGAACATTGTTCGCTACAGCGAGATCCACTTCTGGTGTAATATACCAGATATCGAAGCGAACATTGCTTTCGTACCTTGAAAGGCAGATGATTGCTTTGATATGAGGCAACATCTTAGCAGCAGGTGAACGCAGTACAATGACCATGCCCATTCTCCACGTACAAAAGGGGTATCTGTCAGATCCTTGCAAGTGCGTAACGCAAACAATTGCGAAGATATTAGCAGCATATTATGAATTGATCTTGAAAAAGTCGGGGGCTTGGGATTAGAGCGCTGCGATTTTAAGTGAGCGACAAAGGAGGAGCATGACACAGAACCCGGTGTACAAACAATCCGCAAAAGATATGGCCAAACAAGAGTGGAGGGAATCTAAGTATTAGTGTAACTACGTTGACCAAGGGCATCGACATTATCTAGAAACGAGTATTTACGCAAATGAGGGCGTAAAACAATAGGGTCGCACCTTGAAGAGTATCGAAACTAGCAAAGCCATGGGTCCAGTGAACAGAAGCGATCAGCAGTTATTCGGTCAATGGTACATATATGTGAATATTTCTTTTCAAACTGTATGCAGGCAAAGGACTCAGAGAATTCAGACGAAGCGACTCCTGTGATACTTTTTATGCATGACTGGTGGCCAACATCAGATTGCTCGGTAGACACATTATTATAAGGTATGACCCTCCAAGTCAAACTGTCTATTGGTGCTCGTTAATGCATGAACATGAACAGGGATCAGCGGGGCGTACGCAGTCTGAACACGATGTACTTTATTTTGAGGAAAGATTGCGCTACAGAAATGCTAACTGACAATATATATATATATGCTCCATATCAAGCTACCAAATCAGATTATTTAAAGCCAGGAGGAAAATGAAGAATACAAAGAATAGGACGTCAAACATATTGCGTTTCTTTGCTCTCTTGTTGCGCATATGCCATCCAGTCGATAAATAAATCACGTATGTGGGGATGTTTACGTAATGGAGTGAGAAGGTGAAGTCGAAAGTTCTTGCGAGGCATTGTTTCAGGATCCTAACAATATACCCATGTGTGCTACAAGTAGGTGCGGAAAGGAGTCGTTTGAAAAAATGTTTTATTTGCCTAGTTATCATTGCATCTGTCCAAAATATAATAGAGCCATGTCGATAATTTGATCCTTTCCAAAGCGCAAACCTTGTCTCTCCGTTTCTATAAGTATATTACAACCTCGCGCCCAATCTCTTTTGAAAGCCGTCTTTCTCGGAGGACAACTATCGACCGTTAATATGCAAATTACATAAGATACTTATAAGCTTGCCAGATCCTTTCTAATTACGCTTAGTTCGGGTTCCCCAGCGGCAACGCAACGCCTTTGGATCCAGTGGACCAGAAATTATAACGTGTCAGATCAAGGCCTTTATCTCCCGTCTCTGGGAGCCTACGGCTTTTCGGATTTGCTCATTGACCATACGTATTTGCTCGAGCATACTGTATACAAAATTTGGACCAAAAGCTTTTGAAGAAAACGAATATCTTAAATATGACGCTTGATCAATGAAGATAATACTTGAATTCAGCAGTATGAGTACAATACTGCTTTTGGCACCAATAAAGTATGACATACAGTATATTCAAAAAGTAATGTCGTAGCGAATGAAAATCAATGTCGCTGACCAATGAAAATTAACGTCGCTGTTTTAAAAATGCATGTCGCATGCTTGGAAATTTATTTGCGCATGCCCAGTGTAACAGTTGGCGCATCAAAAACAAATCATTTTTGCTTGATTCCCAACAATAGATTTGGCTTACAAATCAGGATTTGCTTGGCGCATTCCCTGATAAAGTTTGCATGAAACAAAAATAATATCTGGTATTTTGTGCAACAGATCACCGTGTAACGGATCCAAGAGTTTGCGGATACGTATCAATAGATTCATTTCAAAATATCTTGTTGTATCAAAGTCAACAGTTGAAATTGCTTGGCGATCATGTTTCAAGTAGCGTGCTCAAACATTCAATGCATTCTCCCATCTGTTTTTGGCTGTTTTTATGCGACAAAAGGGACGCCACAGAAAAAAAAATTTCAGAATGGTGTACCCTTACACAACGCAAATATTGCTACAATGCATCCTCAGATAAATGGCGGCTTTAAGGAAAAAAGTGCGGATTTGCTTGCCAAATTTGGCGGGTGGCACAGAAGGAATTGGTGGTTTTATGAAATTTTCTCAGCGCATCTTGCTTGATAAATTTGGCGCCAGTGCTCACGTTTCTTCCCAGTTTGCTTAAGACTGACATCACGAACGGAAGAATTGCCGACTTGGAATAAAGAGAAACTTCCAAGTGCGGCATTACACCTATTATGGATCTGCGCGTAACAATAACGAAGTCTTTTAGCAACTCTCTCTTAAACTTTAATTTAGATGAACATAACATATATAAAGCTCTATGAGTTCGCATCAATAAAGAGCTACGTCAGATTCTCGCAGAATTTCTCTTTTGTCCCTTTTTTTTTTTTCTTTTGTTTTTCTTCAGCGAACTCACAGCAAGCAGCCGTCTATTTCAGCATCATCCTTTATTTTCTACACAAGCGAATCGAACATATCAAGATCTACTTTCGCAAAACAGTGACTATACCAAAATTTTTGGTTCACAGCAACATCTAGTCTGAAGGGACCATCGAGAAATTGAATCCATTGATTACTACAAGATATGAAGTCTATGTGGAGCAAAACATGCCAACCTCTGGTCCTGCTTGGACAGGCATCTACTATGTGATCAAGCTGTCTGTGAGCAGAAGGCAGGCGTTATTGCAATTTGCTGGCTATATCATTGCACATCTTACCGTCTTTGCCTTTTTGTTTCAAGTGTTTGACAATCGAGGGGTAATCATGAAGATTTGCTGTTATTTCCAGCTTGGATTATTGTTGCTGTGCTTTATGCTTTATGTGCTTTCCTATGTGCTTTCCTATCTGCTAGATTTAGCTGCGATTCTTAGAATCAAAAAAAGTGCCCTGGATATAGAGAATATTGAACGTCGGGTCAACATGTTTCCCCCCCCCCGATGTTAAATTTCACCATTCCATTTTTGCTGTAGACCACTTTGACGTCTCTGTTGAAGATGGAGAACAAATGCATATACTTGGTGAAGACAAAGGTTACATTTCCCTTGTATTAGACATTTTATTTGCTCTATCCATGATCATGGCTAAAGCTCTTACCGTCGTCTACGTTTACAACCATACACAATAAAATACGCAAGCACAAAATCTCCATCTTATTCTTGTATGATAACGTGAAAAAGATGGCCTTGGGGCAGAAGAATAGTGTATTCTTCCTCGAAACGACACCATGGAGTAAAGTCCCAGATGGTGGTGTCTCCTGTGCCTAAGGCTTGACATTTACTGTACGAGAAAAGTATGATATGTCGGCAGATTGACAGAGCAGGTTATGTTTGTCTGATGGATTATTGTTGGATCCTGAATTGTGTAATCGATTTGGGGTATGATTTATCATACTATGCAAAAAGGCAAACAACTCATTTGTGACACCACACTTTTTGATCAATGGCTTAGATTTGATCCATGCCTCTTAGAATTTTTGTTCGTTTTACCTTATGAGTCACATAGCAATCAAAACGCAGATCTCAAGTGGTGATACTGTACAGTACTGTATAGTGCAACGCATTTTGCGTAAGACACGCATATTTTGCTTCATCTTTGCCGCCCTTGTTTCCCACACCAGAAGCAAGGCAATGTCAAAAGGCATCACGTACATAAACTCAAAGGACAAAGACTGTCAATGCACACACGTAAAACACACCTACCCTTATCAAGTAAAGTTTGAGTTCTGTGGCGGTGGAGGTACCCGCACCATCTTTTCAAAAGCCTATTTTAGGAAAAGCGTAATCCAGCTGCATTGTGTCCAAGTCCATGTGTATTTATCACTACTTACTAATGGAAGGGTGATCACGAGGAAGAAAAAATTATTTTTGATTGAGAAAGGCGATTCTTTTTTCTTTCAACCAATATTTGATTCCTTAAAAACAATGTGAGAAGTGTTCACTTGCGTCACAAAATGAACCGACTGCGATTGTCCTGATTTTACTGTATTATTTCCTTGCACATGTCAGACATGTGTTTACTGGCTTTAGGTAATGTATGAGGCAAGTTCCACATGCAGCAAAATAGGCAGCAAAATAGGCAGCAAAAACAGTGTGTTTACTTGCTCTCTTGTTCGCCTTTTTTGAATCCAATCAAGGAATGCTGGGCAAAAATCAAGGCTGGCTGTCGAAGAGAACGACTTCTTCAAGATGAAACCATTACACAACGAATAGTTGAGTCTGCTTCATTGGTTTTTCACTAAGATTTGAACGGTTGGATTAAGCATTATGTATCTCTCTTTTTTTTTTTTCTTTGTGTCTGGAAAAGGTCGAATATCTTTGAAATAAAATAACGCCAATTTGCTTGAATCACAACACCAAAGGAAACCAGCGAAAAGCGCCAATCAAAAGACCAGAAACCGCCAATTCGTTCTGTGGCATCCGTTAAATTTGGCAAGTGACATACGCATTTTTTTTTTCTCAAGACCGCCATTTAATTCAGGATGCACTATAGTCGTACGTTATGTCTTCGTTGCTTGCGTATTACATATATTGGCATCCGATTACCTTGGACTTGATGCTTTCTTCCTCTTTATTTTTTGCCTTCCTGTCGAACGATATCGAAAGAATTGAAGATTATGATCAGGAAAAACTTGCAAATATCAGACGACATGCGACTGTTTGGAAAACAAGTTATTTCTCCCTTCTCCATGCAAGTTAGCCATATGCTATACACTTTCGGTCTAAATGCTGCACTATTTGTGTTCTGCACTAAAGACAACATCATACGTCAGTCGAGGATGCAAGCAGCCAACGTGTTGATCGTCTCAGCCATCAATGGGAATGTACTGAACTATCCATCGGACGAGTCATCGAACCACTCATCGAACCTGGAGATGGACGATTACTGTAATTTGGATGTAAACAGCGATACATCTTATGCAACATGGCCTACCATGGAAAATATTGAGAGAGATAATGCATTAAGAAAGGTCTACGCTCAGCTTTCTGCAGCCCAAAGAACAATCAGCAATGAAAAAGAAGTTTACTCGTTTGTCTACATCTCGTTTGCAGAAAGAAGGCAAAAGCTTCTCGTGTTTGCTGGATTTTTGGTTGCTCATTTGGGTGTATTTGCTTTTTTAATTCAAGTCTTTGATGACAGAGGAATCATCATGCAAGTCCGCTGCTATTCTCAACTGGGTCTATTGTTGCTGTGCTTTATTCTCTATATTCTCACCTATATTTGGACGCTCTAACATTCTACAATGCAAACCGGGTAATGGATAGGGCCTTCAAACCCGACGACAACATTGTTATATATTTGTGCAGCACAGACAAGTGCGAAAGAATATCCCAAATTTTCAGTCAAGAAAACGTATTGACCGATTCAACTGATTACCTCCATTCGATTTACTCAGGTGTTCTAGATAGTCTCTTTGCCGCTTCACTCACAGTGTTAGAAGGCCTCATTATCGCGCACATTTATAATAATTCGTCAAAATAACTATAAACATACTATTTTATTCAGAGTCCCAGATACCCCGGATTTTCCTATTCCATTGGCGGGAACCAGGAATTTTGTAACATGTAAAATAAAAAATTGGACGTGAGTAACGCTTGATGGGGAATGGGTGTGGGGATAGATGTGTCGATTAAAGCAAGCCCCTCACATCCACTGCCAGTCAGTACCCCTTCACATAATAATGGTCTTTTTTCATGTTATGTACCTCAAGTAAACAATGAAATATGAAATATTTCCACGATTTTTTTTTGGACAGTAAAGTATGCAAGAACAATGACAGATTTTTAATTCATGGTTTTTTGTTTTCATTTTTCCTGATTTGTCGCAGTCGCTTTTTGTTGCACCAAATTCGGAAATTCAGGAGAAAGGCTTTTCGCTTTTCTTTTCGTTTTTACTTTTACTTTTTTTTCACGGAGGTGGAGCAAAAGCGAGCAGGGACGAAGTACCGCCCACGAGCTTGTTGCAACAGGAAAAAAAAAAGTTGAGGTAACCGACTCCATATTCTAAGGAACGAATTCGCACCATGGTAACATTGTACCGTACAGTGCGTTTGAAAATATAAAAATTGGGAGAGCAAATCCACGTTTTGGCTCGGCCAATGAAATGGCCCTGAGGCCAATAATTTGGTTTGGTGAGTACATTTTCCCTTTGTGCAGTGAAATTTTTGTAAACTCTTCGAGAGATAAAGTAATTACACGTACGAAGGAAGATACCATAGAATCTATATCGACCAAACGCCATTCGTTTTTTTGGAGATGGACATGCTACCCGCGTCGTCCATAGTCGATGACCGAAACACTCTTGAAAAGTTCGCTTGTCGCAATAATTCTCCCCAACGATCCTTCTAAATGTCCTCGCATTTTCAACCCTTGCGCGTTCTTTTTTCATTAATTTCCCTTCCCCTATCTCTTTCTCGACCAATCACCAATTTTATTTGATTGATTAACATCATATTGTATCTCCCATGGTACATACGAAAAAAAAAAACTTGATGTGTGCCAATCTTTCACAGATTCTCGTGCGATGTGACATAATTTGCACGCGAATACAATTTTCGCATGCAAAATTTATTGTTTGCCTGTACGTGTAAACCATTTTCTTGATACACCAGACCATGTCCTGTGGGATTGTGGTATAAGGTGGGTGCAATGGGCGTCGCATCAAATCATCTCAAAGGAAACTAAGTATTGCGACTGGAAAAATCCAGTACAATTCTCCGTACAAAACAAAATGTCAGTAACACAGCGTATCCAGATGTACAAGAACGAGATGGTCTGAAATCTGGAAACCTGCCATCTTATGTCCATATCAAGGGTATGATTCATATGAGCAGTATCAAGAAGGTTCATCACAATTGACTACTACTTTCATGCATTCAAATGATTCATACACCAGTAACAGGGACGTTCGTATCCAATCTTACCAAAGGTTTCAGCAAGACCTTCATTGACATGCAAGCCTCACTGCAACTCTACATTTTCCAGACCATTCTCTTATTAACATATTACTTTTTAAACAGAAGACATAAACGAAAAAAGGTGGGAGAAAATTCTGCAGCAATTGAGAGTGAGTTTTTGGGCAACAGCGTGCCCAAATGTCATTGGCTGGTTGCCTCGTTTCTTTCTTCTTCTTCGTTCTTATCTTTCTTTACGCTCCCTCCAACTTACTTTTTTCCTTGCTTATTGTAAACGATGCCACCAAAAAACAAGAAGTTGAAGATTACCATTCCCGATGATGCACGGTGGTGCCTGGACAACCTGGATAACCTGACATTCAAAAAGTTCGTTGAAAAGTTTGGCTGCTTGGACAGATCTCGCGCTCAACAAAGGTATAGCAATATCCTCAACAAATATGTCAGCACTAAGACCGAGCAGCACCAACGCGTTAACGCCGAATACAAGACGTGGATTTCGTCTGCTTATTATCAACGTTTTTGGAATGAGCGAGCAGAATTGGCAATTTATTTGAAAACAACCACGGCTTGTACAGAGTTTATTGGCGCTATTACCGATGAACGATTGCATGCTCTACACGCAACAACGAGTGCCAGCGCCGAAGCAACAACGAGTGCAAGTGCCAAAGCAACAACAAGGGTTAGTACCGACAACAAGGAAGATACGAGCGCGGAACTTGACTTGAACGACGGCACCACTATCACCAACAATGGCGCCATTATTGATTCCAACGATAACATTGATAATTCATGGCTCTTTCACGACAACAATATAACACGTCTGTTCAAGAATTATCAGTCAATTGTCCGCGGTTTTATTCAAAAGCGTACAACACTTTCCACTTGAATCATACATCAACGAAATAACAGCAATGACACATATCTTGATCTTGAACAAAAGTCAACATAGTCCTATTGCGACCAATGTCTTTACAGCAGGTTTGATGGATCAATTGACAGCATCTCTGTGCTCAGAAACAATGAACTACGACCTCAACTTTGACGATCACCACTACATGACGCTCACAAAATGTATCATCAGTCTCAGCATGTCAACAACAACAAGGCAGCAAGTGATGCTTAATCTGATGATGATGTCTGCTGATATGGATTATGGTCCAAGCTATGTCGTGCGTGCCATCATGAATTTGCAAGTTAAATCGTGTTTGTGTTCACAATGGCGTCAACAATGATTTTTCTGACCTTTTTTGTCGGTCAAGAGTTCAGAAGTTACCAAAGGCTGCTCTGAAAGACAACACGACCATCAGCGAAAGTGAACTGTGGAGCACCTACTTTGATCCCGTTCTCTCCTGTCTTGTTTCTGACCCTGACAAACTTGTGCACTTACGTTGGACAAACAAGTTGACCACGGAAGGCGGTAAACCGCGCCCAGATGCTGTCATCAGTGAATGAAACAACTTGAATATGCAGGGTCAATGGAACACGGTGAAGTTAAAGTGAGTCAAGGGAACGCCAGCAAGTTCTTACTTTGTCAAGATCTCCTGCGCCTTGCCATCTTCAACAAAAATGCAATAAATTAGATGTCGCCCTCGCGTTCCAGATTCATGGTAAAGCAAAAAGAATTATACGGAAGGAGGGATATTTAACCAGATTTTTACTTCCTTTACGTTCTAGGATTCAATATCACATTCTGCGTCTCTCATTTGAACACTCCTGGCATTTATACCATGTTCGAAATCGCACACCTTCGTTTTCCGCAACCACTGGACGACCTTCCGTCATTCGTTACATTGAAGAATATTAAGATACTTCTCGGCGTCAACGATATATTTTGGCGCCTTTGTAAACAATCGACGATCCTGGTGCAATTTCTGCCCGGTACAAGGAAACAATATCAGCTTTGGAAAGCGTAATCGACAGCAGCCAAGACAGAACACGAAGCTGCGTTTTACGATTTGGTGAATAACAACGAAGCTTTGTTTGTATCCGTGTAGCACACACTTAAAAAAAGGGCAACTGTGGCTCCTTGTCCCACGTGGTTAGCACTTGCTAAAAGAAAATAAAAATAACAAACGCGGTCTTGTTCCAATTCTTTGAGTGCATTGATCACTTTCGTTTTCCGTCATTGATTCTTTGGTAAACCGCTTCAAATGTCAAGAATAATGAAAAAGAAACAAAACGAATTGTTGCCGCCGATTATTTCTTCCCTTTTTAAACGGGGGATGACAGCCCACTAAACTTAATTTTGGAAGACATGCACAAGAAGTTTGTGGCGCCAGAAAAGTTGAACGTTTTCATGCTC
Organism: Rhizomucor pusillus; assembly: GCF_041956525.1. Lineage (NCBI taxonomy): Eukaryota > Fungi > Mucoromycota > Mucoromycetes > Mucorales > Lichtheimiaceae > Rhizomucor > Rhizomucor pusillus. Next base: position 282,030 of record NW_027192145.1, on the reverse strand, counting down.
CTTTTTTTAACTCAACACGTACCCTCTTCCCCTTGCCAGCCCCATGTACAGCCAACGTGTCTCTTTTTCTTTCACACAGTGTATCGCAATCAATCACTCGTCACATACTTTTGTTTTACTTATTGCAAGTCAATTGATCCAGAAAATGTACGCGATTCTCGCGCCGGCCTTGGTGCTTGGCAACACGATTGGCAATTTTGACTTGATGTTTTGATCAACCTGTGGCATGAATCCAAGAATGAATATCATCCGCGTTGGCAACGTGTTTGGTCGAAATTGGGGGAACTCTTGTGCCTCCCACTTCTCCGCAAGTTCCTCGACCAACTGGCTCGAACAAATGCAAGCTTGTGTCTGACAGGAAGCCTGGACTGTCACATGGGACGACGAAGACACATTTTTTGCTTTTTATCGAAGAAATGGCGGTTGTCTTGAACAAGCACGGGATGCACAATATGTTCATTGTCATGGATAATGCATCAATCCACAAAACTCAAGCAGTCCGTAATGCTATTGAGCAGCATGGCCACACACCACTGTTTCTTCCGCCTTACTCACTATTCTTGAACCCCATTAAGGAATGCTGGGCCAAGATCAAGGCTGAAGAGCGAAAGACCCCTCTCACAGGTAACTGAAACTTGGCCCAACGAATTTAAGAAGCTGCCAAGACGGTAACTTCCAAAGACTGCCGAGGCTGGATTCGGCATTCACTGAAATTCTTTGGCAAATGCTTAAATATGGAAATTATATAAATGGTATTCTGTGTTAACGGCTCTTCTGGGTTGTATTGGCCTCCGGTACAGTAGAAAGCCAAATGAATAAAGTTGTTGATTCGCGCGTTTTGCGCATTGGGTGCTGTGCAAATAAAAAAGTGGGTTGGCCATTTTTTCGTCATGCGCGATTCTTTATTTGAAAAGTGGGCCAATTTTCCCCCAAGCGTGCGCCAATAACAAGTGAGAAAAGTGTACAAACA
>NW_027192145.1:276982-279210 GCF_041956525.1 Rhizomucor pusillus | reverse complement strand
CGTGCGAGTGCGTGCGAGCGGCGGGGCGCGCTGCTCATCCGCTTTGACAACACACATGCGCACTCCAGTGATCGATTTGAAGCATGATCGTCCACCATTCCATCAGATCTTCAGTGATTTTACTTGATCTTGCTGCAGTAGTTTTTTTCCAGCAAGATCGACCAATCGAACTTTGAACACGGGCGAGTTGGGTTTCATTTCAAGCGCCATCATCTTCAAAGTAGCACGCACCGAAGCCCTGTCCATCACAGTCGCCACCGTTTGCCTTTCAAAGGATGTGATTGATTATCCGAGATTCGAGAATGGAAAAGGATTGGAGAGACACACTTGCATCATCTTCACTGTCGCAAAACAACGCCGCGCGTGAAAACAAAGAACTTGTAGATCGGATGCTGGTACGAGCGGCCACGTGAAAGTGGAGATCGAGTACCACTGTCAGCGCACTCAACATGAAGATGGTTTGGCGGCAGATATAGCTCGGCCCTGCTGAGTGTGATGCATAGCAATTGTAGTGGGATATGGCAGAGAGCAGAATGTGCTGGGTAATACGAGCAAGCATGTACTGCGTGTAGATAAGGCCACAGCTTTCGGTGGTGGTATAATTAAAGGAATGATGATGAAGGTAAGATTACATCGTGCCAGGGAATATAAATAAAAGAAGAATCCTATTCTGTTTTGTTGGTGTTTGTGGTGACCATCACTCACAAGTGCCTCTCCGTCCACTATGCGGAATCTTTTTGGACGCAATGTTGGCGGCCTTTTTTTTGACAACGTTTTTGTGATGAGCAATAAAGCTGTTTTCGTTTATATAGCGCTGATGGCCAGCGTGGTGATCATCGGAGTAGGTCCACCAATTTTCACTTGGTGATGAGAAGAGAAGACACTCCATACCTTGCCCTTTATGTCGGGTCTAACGTTATGCTGGTTTTCATATACGAGCTGCCCAACAGTTTCCGCCCCCAGAGAGCAATAAAATGATACTGTGGGTGTCGTTGACAGCGTTCGACGACATATGTAGATTATTGTATTAATAATTGTAAAGCTTTACTCTTTGCAACTGTTTTTTTACTTGCCAGAATTGCGCAGGAGTAGCGAAAGAGGCCTTCATTTAGCTTCCGTCGTAATGAAGAAGAAAGATATCTTCGCTTGTTCCGTTTTACACACGAGCAAGTACGTACTCTATTTGATAATGGTAAACGTCATATTCGGTGCATATATTGGACGAGTGAGCTATCATTGGAGCCGTACTATCATCGAAGTAATGGAGCTTCCTGCAAGGTTTGTGCTTCGAAAAAACGACCCCAAGCAAAGCTTCAAAGTCTTTCGAATGAGGAAGCGATGGCAATTTGCTTGCGTCGACTTGCGTATTCTGTTCGCTATGACGATCTGTACGATACTTTTTATCGCAGTGAGTTCATGCTCAGTATCATTTTCAATGGCATGACTAAGTAACCATGTAACAGGGCAAAAGGATTCTCTCTACTTTTTGGATGCTCACAATTTCTTTAACAGGTCGAATGAAGCTAAAAAGAACTACATTGCCGCCCGTCAAGAAGAAGAACTTGCTCTTGCCACAGAGCTATCGAATGAATCATCAATCCCACAAAGTTCTTGAAGGCGGTTCTATTAATTACCCCTCCCACCACCTAAAGATTCAATTATACCTCATACTGTGCAATCCATGGACGTCCGGCGGGAAGCTTTCTCAGGGACACGGACCAAGCGCCGACTTGCCACTCAAAAAGACGCTGACATACACTGACAAAGATACTTTCTTGCCGATTTTGGCACCATGCTTCAGAGTAAGGAATGGAGCTTCATGTCAACAAATGTACTCACCGAGACGGTTCTTTGGGAACGAGCAGCTACAGCTATCAACCCCTGCACTAAAGATGCGCGTTACGGGACAAGTTATATCTGAGACAACTATCCTTACCATGACACTGAGAAAGAATGCTAGTCTACCCAGTACTGTTCTTCACGACTACACGGTAACATTTGTGGGATGGCCTCGGGGAGGTCTTGTATACTGCAATGCGCTAAAGAACGCCGCAGATTCTCTGAGGAGACGTTCTCTGAGTCTGCGACGTGACCGTATTTGGTACACTGTTGATAGTTGATATGGGGGTGGAAGAAGTCAGTATGCATAGGTACCGTTCGATAATGATGATAATGACGACGACAACGAGGCCGATGATCTCTTGGAAGAATAAATCCGATATTCCTAT
>NW_027192145.1:199786-275056 GCF_041956525.1 Rhizomucor pusillus | reverse complement strand
TTATAAATATACCCCAAGGCGCCAAGATTTTTGTGTCCGCTGATATAGAGCCATGGAGACGGATGCAAACTTTGGCAGCCCAATGTATTTTTTCAAGACCCATTGTAATCTGAAGAGAGCCCAGTGCAATTGGAAAGATCGCTAAAGAAGAGCAGAGCAGACGCAAAAGTGAATATATATTCTTTAAATACATGTGGTATCTAGAGATCTCTGTGCATGTTTAGGCACTTGCTAAAGTAGGATTGTGAGTGCCGAATACAGGCATGTAGAACCAATGGAAAACTTTGCGAAGCCGCAAATCCCGTTTGTCTTATTGCCTTATTGTATACACTCCAAAGAAACTTCTTTTGTATTTGTAATTAAAAACGCATTTCAACATCTCTTATTGCTGCTGATAGGCTATAAGAAGGCGATAACAATAGCAAACTCGATAAATCGTGCAACCACGTTATCTCATTTGACATCCATTTTTCATTATCAGTGCAGTGAAAAAGAAAAGTCGGAGTTTCCATTTGAGTCAGTGACCCAAACCCAGAAAGGACATTTTGACCCGAATGAGCCATGTTCCGCTCCAATGTTGTGTGGGAAGGTGGATGCAGGGACTTTTTAAACCGAAAAAAAGGTCACATGCAGTCTGTGGCTCTCTCAGGCACTGCTCAATTTTTTTTTCTCATATCTCGATCTTCTTTTTTCTTGCCAAACTTATTTTTTTCTCTCTCTCTTGCCCAGTGTATTTAAGACCTGGAAAATTTTCACATTCGTTCATCCTGATCTCTCCGTTCCAACCTAGCTAACGATCCGTCTATGATAAACCACGATCAAGAATCGAAAGAAGGAGCAGACGCCAGCTCGGGCAAGCACAGTCGCGACACATCATCCTTGGACGAAAAGGCTGTCCACAGTGTAGAGGTTACCTCTGAGCAACAGCCAAAACATAGGCGCAACAAGGATGGCTTGGCAGTAGAATACGAGGTCGAAAGTCAAGAAGGCAAGGAAGACCGACCGAGTTTCTACCAACGACATCGAAAGTGGATGCAGTGAGTTGCGACCTGTCAACCCTTGTCTGCATCCGTAGCGAGTATTAATCGCTGTACTTTGTTAGTTTGGCCATGCTTCTGATCGTTACAGGCTACGTTGCAGCGGCGTTTGCACTCCAAGTACCAAAGGGCTACAACCAGGAGAATCTCGTCCTTGGCTTGATCTATGCCTTTTTTGTGCTTTATATCTTGTTTTCTTATGTACCTATAACTATCTTGACCAAGCCATTTTTAAGAGCGGTGTCGTTCATGGGAGCACCGATCATGCGCCTCCGCCCGATGTATCGAAAGATGCTCTACATCGCATTTGCTGCGGCCGTCATTATCGTCGTCGTCTTTTCAATTCCCCCGTCGAGCCATTCCACTCGTGTGCAGCGGCTAATTGGTTTATTCGGTCTAGTCGTTTTTGTTGCATGCCTCTATGCTACCTCGCATGTACGTACATGTTGCTTGCATCCGTTTGCATCTGTTTGCATCTGTCTAATGTTCGCCGTTGTAGGACCGCAAAGCTATCAATTGGTACACTGTCGCGGGTGGTCTCCTTATCCAATTCATTCTCGGTATCTTTGTGTTCCGTACCTCTGCTGGTCATGATATGTTCCAGTGGCTTGCCAACTTTGCTCAAGGTTATCTTGCTAAATCCTCATACGGTACATCCTTCGTGTTCAGTGAAGACATTGCCAACTCGGGCATGTTCGTTGTGAGCATCGTCCCACCTGTCATCCTCTTTTGCGCTACAGCCCAAATCTTGTACTATATTGGCGCACTCCCATGGGTTCTCCGAAACGCTGCTGATATCTTTATTCGGTTGCTCGGTGTTTCTGGAGCAGAGGCCGTCGTCGCATGCTCCACGGTAAGTTGTACAACAGTTGCAGCTGGTTAGGAGGTGTATAGTTTGGCCTCAAGATTATTACCTGCAACAAAACGATAAACTGCATAATGGACATACGGAAATAACACTCTCTATGTTCACTACTAGTGTTTCCTCGGACAAGTCGAGTCAGCCATGTTGGTCAAGCCTCTTTTGCCAAGATTTACAAAGGCGGAAATGCATCAGATCCTCACTTGCGGCTTTGCAACCATCTCTGGATCAACGTTGTTTGCATACATTTCGATGGGAGTTGACGGCCAAGCCTTGATTACATCATCGATCATGTCTATTCCTTGCTCGCTCGCTGTGTCTAAGCTGCGCTGGCCTGAGACGGACGAACCCGAGACAAAGACAAATGCAGTTGTGGAGAAGGATCAGGAATCCAGGAACTTACTGCACGCTGCAGGTATCGGCGCAGGTCTGGGCATCAACATTGGTCTCCTTATCATTGCAAACTTGATCGCTATTTTGGCATTGCTGCACGTCGTGAATGCATTCTTGACCTGGGCAGGCAACTTTCTGACCATTCAGAACTTGACTCTCGAACTTGTTACATCCTATATTTTTGTGCCTCTTGCTTGGCTTATTGGAGCAGACAACCAAAATGTCGTTCAAGTTGGCGAGCTGATGGCGACAAAATTGTGGGCAAACGAGTTCGTAGCTTACACCACTATGACAACCACTTACGCCGACGTTCTCACCGAGCGTTCCAAGTTGGTTGCCACTTACGCTCTTTGTGGATTTGCCAATCTCGGTAGTGTCGGTATCCAGGTCGGAGGTTTGACAATGATGGCACCTAATCGAGCGGCAGATATCTCCAAACTCGCAGTTTCTGCGCTTATCTGTGGAAGTCTTTCAACTTACATCTCGGCTTGCATTGCTGGCATGCTTTTCTAACGTGTAAATACTTATCGCTACTTGTCATGCGTCTTTATCATTATAGTAATAAATATACCATGTTGCATGTGACCGTAAGCAAAAATACTCTATCACTGTCGAAAACGGAAAAAAGATACCTAAACTATGTTAGTAACTCTGCTTTAGGACTTGAGAATCGCTTTATCTGTCACGAGGGCACGCTATTTCCAAATAAGCGACACAAGACCTTACCGCAACCTTATCCTTTCCGCCTAACCATCGTGCTAATAACAAATGGTTTGGCTCAGCAAGGTCGGTTTTATTTCTGCGATCTACCTGAAAACACACAATACCATAATAATAATGTTGACAAGTAGGAAAAATGGAAGAAAAATGCAAACTTTGATGCAAAAATGCAATGATGAAACAAGCAGAAATTGCTTTCTAAATTTACAGTGCAAGAAATGAAAAGGTTGACGTCGCAGTATAGACGACAGGAAACAAGGTATGTCAATAGCTTGTATAGATAACTGCAGCTACGATGAGGGCAATGACCAGCAAGACGCTGAAAACGATGGATAGAAGGAAATTGAGATGCTGCCATCGTTCCGCCATTTTCCCACCGCGCTCTCTCGCGTGCCTGGGCCACAATGCTCCTAACCACCATAGTGGAGGACACAAGAATCCAAAGAGGAAGAGTAGAGCTCCAATCGAATAGAAACCATCCCTATCCCAGCGTGCAACCCACCAAGGAGGATTCCCAGGTTCGCCCCTATCAAAAGCATTCTCTGGGTCACGATCGTCATTCTTTGCAGCCGCTGCAGTTGCTGATGATGGTTGTTCAAAGTCGACTTTACTTGCAAAAGATATGTCGTGTAGAGGCGCAGACATGGATTGGAAGCGTCGTTCAAGGCGATGTTGGAACGCTGAATGCGAATGCTGGTTTGAGTGGATGAAAACAGCAGATGGAGGAGAACAGGACTTGTCTGTTGTTGTAGGTATTTCTGCAACTTTTCCAAAATGGACGACTGAAGATGGTAAGGCTGTTGATGCTCTAGCTGAAATTGGTTGTTTTGGTGTGGCTGGATAGGAAAGCATTGATTACCTGTGTAGTTTCGGCGTAAAGATAAAAATGTCTGTAAGAGAAGCTTGGAGGGATCCTACACGTGTTTATTGCTTCAACATATGCAAATGCAAGATGGAGCATATCTTGTGTGTGTATATATGTGTGCCTAATGCATGGTTGCTGAGACTGATGAAACTTCTTCTGCTGCGTTGATATATCAGTCAGCAATGAGGGACCGGGGGGATGTAAATAGATGTGAGTTGGGGTGAGGGACACAAATAGACGTGTGTACTTTTAAAGCTGGAGCAGATGCGCCAAATATATTCTGCATCGCAGTATGACTCCCTGCAAAGGAAAACAGAGGGGTTGCCTCGCTTAGGTCCCTCAGGGGGTGAGCCGATGGCAACGATTTGCTTCGCACGATAGCATCACCTGGTTTGGTTTCACGAGAAAACATTCTGTCAAAAAAGGCGAGTGATGTATCATTCTTAGCATTGTTTTGAGACGAACCGCACTTGATCAGGTTTCGAGCTTTTTTGCCACATGAGAACGATTGAAACACGTTTCTTTTCTCCCTTTTGCTTTCTCTTTCGGCCTTCTACTCCTTTTGTGGTTGTCTCACTGCTACTGCTGACATGCCTTTTCGAAATTTTCTAAAGACGAAGCGGAAACTCCGGATGATGGATGCATCGTCGTTCCAGACAGCCTCCAAAGGAACAAATGTTGAGAACTCTGAGATACTTTCCAAGCCGTTTCCGCCTTTGTCCTCCCGAGCAAAGTCGCCAACAGCTTTGTTAGACGTAGTCGGTCATCCGCGTCTGACCAACCGATCCACGCCAGACTTGACTGCAGCGTCTGCAACAACGATAGCAGCAGATAAGAATAGTCAACAGCAATCGTCATCATCAGTTGTTATAAAACCGAGAAGAGCATCTGTTCATTCCATCACTCCCGTGAAAGCTGATCTTAAAAGCAAAAACTTGCCTCAACTTCAGCAAGTGCGGATTCCGTCCCCGGCGTCACCGTTACCACTTATCATGCCCGTTCCCAAAAAATCCGTTCCACCAACCAGACGCATGCTGCAACGGTCAGAGTGGGGCGAAAAGACAGAACTGCCCTCTGCTCCAGGAGAGCAACAAGTTGCAGTGGCAATAGACCCAGCACCGAGTACATCACATGATCTGTCATATACTCCATCCGAACCAACATCACATGCCGTGCTCCTAGAAGGCAGGTGCCAATAGAAATCTGCATATAATTATTATGCTAATTGCTGAAGGGACCTCAATAGATGCGTCGAATGATTCGAATCATGATGAAAGCATTGTTTCAAAACTCTCGCAACTTGATGAATTGTATCAGCAATTGCAAATGTACAAGCAAGAACAGGAGGTCTGGGCAAGACGCGAAGATGAACATCGACAGCGCGAACAGTGGATGAAGGCAAAACTGGAAGAGACGCAATTGCAGCTGCAACAGTTGTGGACAGAGAGGCAGCAACGCGATCAAGATGCATCCTTGCAGCATTCTCCTCCGCAACAATATCATCATCGCGTCAGCGAAATGATATATTACTCCGAGGATGAGGTTTCCACCGGATCCATGTCCGAAGATAACGACGATGAGGAGGATATTAGGGACGATGGTGCGCCGTACTATTCGCATTTGTGGGAATCCTCGTACTGTCGGCCACCGCCGCCTCGGTACCGACAACACGGATTGCGGCGTACTGGCTCAGCGGTGGGTTCTATGAGCCTGTCACGAAAATCCATGCAGATCCCGCGCTCTTACTATTACGACGATCAAGACGATTATTATTCGGACTCTGTAGAGGACGATGACGAGGAGGAGGAAGAATCCTTTGGCTATTCCTCCGATGAAGACCGACCGGAGGAAATGTTGAAGCACCCACACGATTATCACGGCCGACGATGGATTGTCCGTGTTCCCAGCCGCAGCGGCCGGCATAGTCACCATCAAGCAATGAGAATGTATCGCCATCCTCCACCTTTGCATTACATGCCGCTTGAGTTCCACCAACATTCCGAAATGCTTCCGCCGCCACCGCACATGATACCCAATAGGGGTCATATGAGATCAAGACAGAGTTTTGATGCGGCAAGGCGGAGAAGTCGTGCATCTTCTGATCCTAATCTTACTAGCTATACATCTAACCAGAGAACAAGGCCTGCGCATGTCGATCGTCGTTACACTCCACATATGCATCCATGGATGGCATCTTCTCATGTACTGCATTAACTGATGCTTTAATGTTTAATCCTTGATCTTGTCATCTTTGGCGTTCCTTTGTGCTAGTTTTATTACATATAGCTGAAGAGAGCAATATATAACCAACAGTATTCCGTATCAAATTACGTTACTTATCAGATTATGCCAGCTCTCAGACTTTACTCGTCAGCGGAATCGCTTATTGATTGGTGGCGTAACAAGGATTTGAAGTTTCGAAATATGTAAACAACGGAGGCCTTTGATCCTGTATCCTTCCGCGTATGTCATATAGTGTGAGAAATCCGCTATTGCAAGGCCACAAAGATGGATGCAAAGCTGACAAGTGAAAGAGTTGACATTAAATATATTTAGTGAACCAATAGCTTGATGACAATATGCCCAATTCGAAAGACTAGTTCATTTTGAAAAGCTAACAGATGCCAATCCTCCGTCTTCAGAACACAAGTAGCAGACGCATTTTCTGGTGAAAAAGGTAAACCGTTGCGAGCAGCACGCAGTATTTTCCGTGTACTATTTGTTACAAAATGTCAAAGTATCTGCTCAGCACGTTAATAATTATGTCATATTATATTGTAGTATACACTTTTTCCAAAAATTAATGTCGCTGCAATTTGTCGTTTTGGTGTATAAATGTATTATAAAATTACCATTACTTTTGGGAAAAAGTGTATCTACCCACATACCCAGGAGAGGAAGAGGTCGTACGAGCAATGTAACTTCTGAAAAGATGCCTATGAGGGCGACGCTGACGGTGGATGGTTCGGCTGAGCCAAAAAAGGATTGCTGCGTGCCTGGGCGGAGTTATTTTTTGGCGTGTAAAAAATGGAGGGCCGAACCAATGACAATGATATCTGAGTCAAGGGACCATCAAAATCCCAACATCTCCCCGTTTACTCCAGCTCTTCTTTCCTTTGATAACTTCTCCATATCTCTCCATGCAAACCACAATACACGTAAAAGCCGACCAGGAGGTGGATGTGCATGCACCTGCTAGTACATATTATACAACCGGAAATAACTCTGGAGCCAGTATCAGCCGAATGAAAACACTCACTGTAAGGGGTACCGAGCCGAACTTTGTATGGGAACGTTCGATAAACCTTGCGAATTAGGGCTCGAAAACATTATCCAAAGATGATGCCGCATATAGAAGGCGAAGAGCATCTCACGGTAAGCTGGCAACATTTCTGCCATCCCCCACTTTCTTCAACCCGTTAACATGACAAAAATTGTGCGCTTGCATGCGCAGATGATAAGAGCAAAGCACAAAAGTTTCTATTGGATGTTAAAGAGACGTTGCGAATCTTGGTAGAACAGGAAGATACGGATGGCGATTTTCAAATCACAGTAAACGACCTGGGCCCAAAAACTTTCTCTGTTGGCACTGCAGATTCCGGTGGATATCGTACGATTGATATCCGTGGCACTTATATGCTCTCCAATCTGTTGCAGGAGCTTGCACTCGCGAACGATTTTGGACGCAAACATATCGTTTTGGATGAAGCCAGACTCAATGAAAATCCTGTTGATCGTCTGTCACGCATGATTCGTAACCATTTTTGGGACGGACTTACACGACGCATCGATGCACAAGGTCTCGAAACTATCTGCGCAGACCCAAAGAACCGGACAGCTGATCACAACCCGCGTATCTACATTCCATACGATGAACAAGAGACATACGAGTACTATTGCCAGGTGGCAAATGATCGACCACATCTCAACTTGCAGGTGGAGCGGCTGCCCAAAGATCTAACCCCTGAATATGTGAAGAGTATCAACGACAAACCTGGTATATTGACACTTGCTATGGAAAAGGTCAACGGCAAGATGCAAGGTGTGCCGTTTGTAGTACCAGGAGGTCGTTTTAATGAAATGTACGGATGGGATTCATACTTTATTGCCTTGGGTCTGCTTATCGACGGTCGTGTCGACTTGGCCAAGGGCATGGTTGACAACTTTGTCTATGAAATTCGGCATTATGGCAAGATTCTAAACGCTAATCGATCCTATTACTTGTCTCGATCACAACCTCCATTTCTGACCGACATGGCTCTACGTGTATACAAGCATCTACCAACAGACAACCCGGAAGAGAACAAAGCGTGGCTGCGGAAATGCATGCTTGCTGCTATAAAGGAATACGATACAGTGTGGATGTCAGCACCGCGCTTAGATCCAGACACCGGATTGTCGCGATATCGCCCTGCAGGTGTTGGTATCCCACCGGAAACTGAAGCATCCCACTTTGATCACGTTATCGCACCCTACGCTGAAAAGCTCAATTTATCGATTGAAGAGTATATGCAGCAATACAACGATGCGGTCATCAAAGAACCGGAACTGGATGAATACTTTTTACATGATCGCGCTGTCCGTGAATCTGGACACGATACCACCTATCGATTCGAGAAACGGTGTGCAAACCTTGCTACTGTGGATTTGAATGCTCTCTTGTACAAATATGAGACCGACATTGCAAATTGCATACAGAGTATCTTCCAAGACGATTTCAGAGATACAGATGGCAATCCATTGACAGCATCTATGTGGACCAAGAGAGCAGTGCAACGAAAGGAGCGGATGGACAAGTATCTCTGGAACGAGGAGAACAGTCTATTCTACGATTACGATACTGTTCTAAAGGAGCAAAGCAGATATGAATCGGTTACTGCGTTCTGGACCATGTGGGCAGGATGCGCTAGTCCAGAACAGGCGCAAAAGATGGCAAAAGCTTCCCTACATAAATTTGAAGCATTGGGCGGATTAGTTTCCGGAACAGAGGAATCCCGGGGAGTCATCTCTCTAGATCGACCTAACAGACAATGGGATTTTCCATTTGGATGGGCTCCGCACCAGATCATGGCATGGGGGGCTTTTGAGAACTACGACATGCCAGATATTGCTCGTCGACTTGCTTATCGTTGGCTTTACACGTAAGCGTATATAAACTTGGAGCACATGAAAGCTATACATCGCATCGTATACTGATTATTTGCTGCTACTTAGCATTACAAAGTCATTTGTCGATTTTAACGGTGTTGTCCCTGAAAAGTACGATGTCGTCAGTTTAACACACCAGGTTCAAGTTGAATATGGCAACGTTGGTGTCGACTTTAAATACGTTCCACGGGAAGGGTTTGGTTGGATGAACGCATCCTACCAGATCGGTCTGAGCTTTCTCAATACCCAGATGCGCCGAGCACTCGGTACTTGCACCGATCCAGATCTTTTCTTTGCAAAGGTTTTGGAACGCCAAAACATGCTCGACGAGAAGCGCCTGCATCGCCGCAAGTCATCTATCGCTGCTGCCAAGGCTATCACCCAGAACGGTCAAAACATTGCAGCTATTACCAAGCTAACATCAGCAACAACTGTGAGCACTGGATACCATAATTTTATAGAGCTGACAGAAGAACCATCTCCCTTTACCGCCTCCAATACTTCCTCTTCCAACTGTGACGCTTAATAATGCATCTTTAAATCGTTTTCTCTCAATAAACCTACTGCGTAAACAGCGATTCATCACAAATTCTAGTGCGAAGTACAGTAGAATCTCAGACGACTGAATCTTATGATGACCAACCTTCCGGAGTATTTAATCCAAAAAGTCGAGAAAATTACTTTCCATGCGCTTTTGGATGAAGCTAATCAAGTATTCTTTCAGCATCATCACTCGACGTGAGAGATCGTTAAAATCAGCTTGGAGTGTTATCCTTTTTGGATGCTTAGTTGCTTGACAATGAATTTGGGTTTGTGGACTTTATAAAACATGGCCCGTAAACCTCGACCCATTGTTTCCATCTTCGTTGAGGATCTGCTGTAGTCTTGGCTCTTTACTCGAGCCAGATCTTCGCTAAAAATTATAGCTAATTCGTTGGATAGTGATACAGGTAAGGCTGCATGGCATTCCGGACTTTGATATGCAATATGCTGTTATTGATTCTTGCCTAGTACTTGTAAACAATGCCCTCGTGAATCGCACATCACCTTCCCGTTTAGATAGCTGCTCAACTTTGTGCAGCAAATTACTGTATTTGACTTCATCCCTTCCATCTTGGTATTCACGATATTCTCCGCAGCAGAAGCAGTTCACTAACACCACAAAGAGCAACATGATTATCATTGTTATCTCTGTATAAAGCAACCGTTACTATTGACAATCGTTACTTCGTGACAACCCTGTAGTCTTGTCTACCTATGAACGTCTTTTGTAGACTGCTCGTTTCCAGCAGCTCTTCCGAGCTTTGATTGTATATCATGCTCCGCTTCTCCTTACATGCGTGCAAACGAAAGCGTTGTTTGATTGGTTTCTCTCGTGTTCAGCTTGCTTGGCTGACCGGTACGGTAACGTGGCTTGTCCTTTTGGCCAGATGGTCTTCCTCTTTGTTGTTTAGGTGCCATCTGAAGCTTAAGATAAATTGCTGATACTTGGCTTTTGCAGTAAGAAGACGAAAGAAGGGAAGAAAACTGAGATACGGGAAGCAGTTTGTAGCACTCTGCAGAAGACCATGGAACCCTTGTGCAATAGACACTCCAGGCGCACGAAGGATGGCATTCAGGCGTTATGAACCTGCGGAGCATCACAGTTTTTGCGTCCTGGTTTTTCATTCTGCCGGACAGTATTACAGTTTTATTGGCAGATATGACCCCAGACATTTTAGGATCACACAGCGCTGTGTTTATGCAGAGATTTGGTGCAACCACTGTTAGGCGGGTGTCAATTGCTTGCAGCAGCAGATGAACGACATTACAGCAGAAGAGCGAGAATCTCTCGAGAACGGCAAGTAGATAGCATGACCAATCTACTATTGCTTTCCATTCTTTCCGCTTCAATATGTTGCTTACCGTAAACTGTATAGCTTTTGAGATTTTTGATCGTGATCACGATGGAGTCATCACGGTTTACGAGTTTGGGGATATTCTAAAAAGTCTCGGTGTATCGTCTCAAGACAAGGATTTGAACGAGATACTTAATTCTGTGGACAGCAACAAGGATGGGCGTATCGACTTTAAGGAGTTTGTGGCGGCCATGGTAAAGTATATGCCTCACCAGCAAACGAGCATCGGCGGTGCAGTAAGAAGATCAACGACCCAGAAGAGCAAGTCATACCCGCCGCTGTCAGATGCCAAGAAGCGGATAAGCTACCACGAGGAAGATGATCTACGTGAGTGCTTCAAGGCATTCGACAAGAATGGTGATGGATTTATCAGCGAGCAAGAACTAGCCGAAGTCATGTGCAGACTCGGCGAGAAACTAAGCCCCGAAGAAATAAAAGATATGATGCACGAAGCAGATGTCAACAAGGACGGCCAAATCGACTTTACAGAATTTAAAAAGTTAATACCTCCTTCCGACTGAGTAAATTTGTACAATACAGAAGTGTATCAAGAAATGAAATGCGACGTTAATAGCTATTATCATCTTCCTCCATGTTAAAAGGGTTACAGTGAGGCTGAGTGTGTGTGTTGTTATATGTAATCTATGGATTCTAGTGTTCGAGCTCCAGGCTCATTTTACGAATTGTTTCGCTATCCACTGTCTCCAGATGGAGGCAGCGCTCGTAAAGCTGCGGATCGGGTACGTACGGGTATCGTCTTGCGAGGTTTTGGAATGCAAGCACGCGCTTTATAACAGTGGCAGTGATGCGGTGCTTGTGGAAGTTCACTAGTGGCTGCCGTAGGACTAGAGACTCGCATGCGCCTTTTGGCCGAGTTGGCTCAATATATGCAGGCAACTCAGAGTTGAAGACAAGATCAGATAGGTAAATTCCCAGGAAAGGAATACACCCCTTGCCATCATCTTCATCGTGTCCTTCAGCAACATTGGCCATGCTATCTCTCATATTCTTCCAGTTTTTCATTGGAGATGTAAATTCGAAAAGCTGGTTGAGTACTCGCATATCAGCTGTACCCACTTGGCTCCACGTTGCTTGAAGACGAGATATAGCAGGTGATTGCAAACCAAGTAATATTTGGAGCAGCGTTGCAAAATTTGCGTACGCTTTGCATTTCTGCAATGTTTGCTCCTGTCAGTAAAACATTGCACAAACTTGATCTTCAATCAGCTCTTACCTGTGCTATGCGGATAAATTTCCGGATAATTTCAATGCGCTCGCTTGTATCCTTTGCAGTTACTATTTCGGAAGCGACCCATTGACAAACCGTATTGAATCGCTGAATAAGTCGCTGTACACCTCCAGAGGCAGCAACGCCATCCCGCCATCGACAATCAACTAGTTCTTCCCACTCAACACCGCATAATATATGCTGCTCAATTATGCAGAACTGTTGAGCAAGCTTGCTCGATCGGTATTTGAGAATGAAACTTTTTTCGCCTGGTTTCTTTTGGAGCGTGCTGCAATCTGTAGTGTGAAGGAGAGCAGGGACTGAGTTTGGAGGAGGATGATCTGATTGCTGATGTCCAGTTGCTGATGACATGATTATCTGTGCTGATACCTGTGGTAGTGACCGCCGCCAGTCTTCTTCAGGCTCTTCTGTCTGTTGTTCAGCTTGCAGTGCCCATCGATCCGGCTCCACAATGAGTGATAAGGTACGTCCAGCATTGTTGGTGGACCGTATAGAAAGACCACGACTTAGCCGTTTGTTGTCATTCTGTGCATTATTTTCGTCCTCGTCATCTGCACTTTCGTCAGCAGCAGCATCTTCTTGAATATACATACAGCTAGCACTATCGAAGTTCATGGATTCTGATGCAAGATGACTGAGATAGATAGGTCCATTCTTGGCACGAGCACGGGCTGTCTTGCCTGTCTGGATAACGCTTATACGCTTCGCTTCGAAATCATCCTGAGGATTTGTACGCAACTCTGCAACTACGTGACCCAAGATGTTGCCTTGCAAGCCTCCACCAGCTTGCTCCTGCGCTATTTCGACTTTGGCAGAGTCTGAGGACAGCTGCATTTCCTGTCTGGGTAATGGCTCTTGCTTGGCAGACGTTTCTTGCTGGTGTTGTTGTTGTTGTTGTTGCTTAAACAGCTTAGCAAGTTTCTTTGATAGCCTTCGCTTATGCGTGTGTTTTGCGGGTTCAGAAAATGTAGTGGCAGGAGGCGGAGCGGCAGTCGTCTTGTCATAGGGGAGAGCTTCAAATGTATCCTTGAGAGGTGAAGATGATTGACTGCTTGACGAATTATTTGAGCTCTTGAAAGTTGGAAAACTCTTTTTACGTTGCAGAGATAGGCGAGAGACAGGTGCAGAATCACTTGTAGCTGCCGTCACGGCTGTGGGCAAGGGCGGAATGTCAGATGTGCTGCTAGTGCTGCTATCCATGCCTGTCAACCGCGGCGTTGTAACCATAGAAGCGGGTGCGCTGTCAGAGCCCGTCAACTCACGCAAATTCTTCTCGCTTCTGCGTTTCTCGATGCTTTTCCGAGACAAACGACGAGAGAGACCATCGGGGCCGACAACGGGAATAGTCTGGCTGGGGAGGGGGTGATCACGTACATCGCCTAGCTCACCAGCAACGTCTGCTGGTAAGCTGCGTTCGGCTGCTTGCTGCTTGACCATATTGACAGGCGATTCATCAGGAGAGGCCTTGCACCATTTTTTGGATGGAACCCTGCGGATCTGCTTTTCATGTTCTTGTCCTTCTGGCGTTACGTCGTGTATGATCGTTGCAGGAACGTATTGTCGTCCGCCCTTGGATGTCACGTTTTCTAAGAACGGTTTAGGGCTGCTGTTTTGCTCTTCTAACAGAGAATGTATGCTGGATGAAGTGGAGGAAAGAAACGATGATGGTAAAGGTGGTCGCTTTACAGTACCATGGTTAGGCAATCGTTTTGTGCCGCTATTGCTGTTGAGGTTTGCTTCTTCGGTAGGAGTCAATGGCGGTGGTGATGAAGGTGACGACGGCGCTTCTCCTACCGAGTCTCCAGAATAGCTAAAGAACTCTGCTCTCTGACGCTCATCCTCCTCTTCTTTTCGGCGCCTCTCGTATTGTAACTTGGCCATGGCATGCTCCTCTTCCCAAATGTCGTCTGCTGCGATATCGCATGGTGAAAGATTGAACATGTAGGCATCGTGAAGAACGGCCTCAGAGTCACCCGGTGTGAGGACACTATCGTTAGAATCATCATCGTCAATAGGGGCATAATCCATTGCAGTAGAGAATGTGCTGCAGTCAGATGGTAAAAGTTGCGGTCTGGGTGGAACATCGTTGGCGAACTTGATATCATCATTCGGGCGACTCATGTGAACCAGCTTGAGACGCTTGATGATACGCTTCAGACCTTTAACGATTCGTTGGTCTCGAGCCGATTTGCATACAGTAGTGTTGGATGAAAGCGTATTTAGGAAAGATATCAGAGTAAGCCGGAGCTCACGGCATGGCAAGAAATCATGCACAAAGTAGTTGAGTAACCAGTGCCGCATAACCACGAATGTCCTTATTTAGGTTTTACATGTTCAGAGCTTTTTGCCACTTTTGGGTATACAGCATATTCCTCGCTTACCTAATTCTCACGATTTTGCGAGACTCTTGATCGTTTTCAAGTGCCCACCGAAAGCGTAAAATTAGCAACTTGCAAAGCTGTATTGGCGAGATAAAGGCCCGGTACGTCAAAAAGAAGTCAGTCATCAAAGTATAATCTAAGTTTCGAATTAATTATCGTGCAATAATGAGCGGTTATTGCCTGACTTACCCAAAGTGCTCGTCAATTTTTCCACGAGCTTTTCCACAGATGCAGCCACGATGACTTTTTCATCAGTCTGTTCCTGTTGCACCGCTGACAACGTTTCACCTTGCATCTCCGAAACGCTGTTGCGCTTAAGGGAAAAGCTGGCACGCTTGACCAGAGTTGGTGCGTCCCTGGATTCCGAAGAGGACTGATGGTGTGACAACTTTGAAAGAGGCTGGAGACGCCTAGCAGGCAAGCTTTTTTGGCGGCCGAGCTTGTGCAATCCATCGGCAAAGATTGATTGGGCCGACATTCGTGCAGAACTAACTAACTTTGAACGACGTTTCGGTGCCGACGATAGGGTCGCGTTTGACGAAAATCCTCGCAGGGATGAGGGTTTGTTGTCGTTGTCTCCTGATAATATTGATGGTGATGAGCAGGCTATTTTCTGATGTGAAGAGGAAACAGGTGATGTAGGTGGTTGTCCCCAGACAATGATACGCTCGTCATCGTCTGATGTAAGCATATCGAAAATGGCCGGAGGATATCCAATGAATAGTCGTGGTGGAGAGATTGTCGATGTAATATTTGAGGTCGTCGTAGTTTCACTTGTACTAGTGCTTTCATGCAACAGCTCGTTCGATGCAGGTAGCGCCTGGCTGATGCTAACAGATGATAAGATGGATGATCTGTCCTCCGCTGTTCCTTCGGCTACGGGCGAGGGAAATGAATGTAGCAACACAGATGATGGATTGGCTGGAAACATGAGCTCCATGCCATGCTCATCTTCGATAAGAAAATCACTGAATTTGCTGACTGTTGGTATATCTGGTAAAGATAGGAGGCCGTTGTCAATCTTTGGAGCGTTTTCGGAGCGAGCATCATCGTCCAGCATTGGTGCCTGAATTGCCGGCTTTGCAAATTTGCAATTGTTATGACGGTCTTCATTATTCATACTGTCAGTGCCTTTGTTCTCGGTAAAGGCCAGCCGCTCCCAGAATACTGTAGATTCTGTGTATTCTTGTACTCCAAACACCGTCGCCAGAGCAGCCCGCTCGCGACCACCTGCAGAGGGCTCGAGAAGAATGGGGTGGTCGCTACTGCTACTGCTGATACATGGCTCGAAAGCGATATCTTGGGGTGGAATGGCCGTGTTGTCCGTGGAGGTCGAACTTTCAGGCGGCTTCCCTGCAGCATGACTGAGCAGGAAATGAGGGCGATTCAGTTTCGTAGTATGATGAAGACGAAAATTTTCAGAGTCCATACGTACCTAGCAATATGTGTAAATTTCGGTTTATCACGAGATTGTTGCTTTAGAAAATCGGTGCCAATCATTGATCGCGAAAGGTTAAGGAAGTCTGGAGAATAAAAGAAAGGAAAGAAAGGATTGGAAGTGTGAGAGCTTTTAGAAATGGAGAAAGGGAAAAAGATGGACATCGTATCCCGAACACATTGGCAACTAGTAGATGGATCGGTTCACCTCACACCACGAGCACACGCCCAGGTGCTATTGTCAAACGTTCCGTTAAGGAAAGAACCCGACCGGTGGCTAAACACGCTAGGGGCTTGTGGTACACATACACTTACCCACCCCAAAACCGCGTGCAGATCGTACGGCATGAGGAAATCACCGAAACCTGGAAATGAGCATATAAAGTATTTTTTGTAACGGCATCCATCGCTGCGACAGTTCTTGACAATCAATCCGGTATTGCCATAAATGGCCACCTAATATTGCTGTAACACTGACATCTGCTTCCTCGAGTGAAGAGAAATAAGCCTTGCTCCGATGCGACCTTGGAAAACAATGCCGCACAGGTATTTATGCTCAACTACTTCTGCTTAACTGTATAGCCATCATTTTTCTAATTTGATATTGTGATCAATGATTATCGTAAGCTCTTCCGCTCTCGAAAAGGTCTGGGCACTGGGCGTTTTGATGGTGCAACAGCGCCCGTCGTCGCACAACCCCTTTCCACATCCTTGCGAAGCATGCCCCGCAGCATGCGATGACTATCTACACCCTTCTGTTCCAACCTTAGGCCTGCAAGTGCCATCATAGGTTAAACCAAGGCTTTCAATTAGAGATTATCCTTGCTGGCGGAGAAATTAATAAGGTACCTCGAATTTACTTTTATCCATTCTCTTCTCTGTTTGCGGCCAATAGATTCAGGCAAAACCCATTGAAGAAATATGCTTACTATTGATTAGGTCTGTTTTGACGACTCGTTGACATTTCCAAGCCCGTGGCAGAGCATTGCACGGTAAAGTTTCGCTGAGGCTGAGCTTTAACCACCGAAAGTGTCACGGTTCTGTACACTTGACCAGGATTAGTCTATATTCGTTGCGTGTCTGTGCATCGGAATGAATAGGCACTTTCAACGATTGACAACAGACGTACATCCATATGAACCTAAACAGTTCAGCTCAGAATAAGCCATCAGTTATTAGAATTAAAGAAACGATGAAAAGTTGTTAATATAGCAGCATCAAGGATCCTAAGGGCCTGAATATGATTGCAATATGGATAAGTGATGGTAATTCTTGAAGTCTGTACCTTGCTTCACAACGTCTGAAATACTATTACAAATTTGGAAGTCAATTCTGTTATTTTACAGCTCATAATGATTAAACATTGTTAAATATCACTATATCGGTCTGTACATTTCATTATAACAAAAGCACAACTGTGAGAAGCGAAGTAATGAAACATAGTATTGAATAGTATGTACATGTCGTTAGAGGCAGATACGAAGGGATATATGCATTTAATCGTGTTTAGATGAAATGTAGCTTCGATCATCCCTATTTTCCTGATTTTGCTATGAATGGACCGACATGCATGAGGCGGCTGTGTAATTATCGTTCGGCCGCATATCCCGTCGCACAGACATGTAAAGCATCCAGCATGGTATGAGATTTGCAATCTAGTTCTCCACTATTTATTCCTCTAAAATAAAAGTCGGAATGGGTATGCACCGTTCTTGAGCCTGAACAGGTTCATCAAGCAACTAAAGACGAAAATGATACAAGTCATCCATACGTATGCGCCTACGCGTTGTCGCCATTTGTCATCCATCTTGGGGACGGTGATTGTCAAAGCGACTGTCGAAAACGCCAGTAATCCATCTTGTAAACCAGAAGTCAGGAATATTGCATTCTCACATAACTTTTCCACGAGTATATACTTACAGATAGCAGCTACAATTTGCGACTCCATTCCAAGTTGCTGTTGAAACCTAATGATGGATAATTCAGTTGGCCATGTAGGCCTGTTGCAAAGGTATATTTTAACTCACCCTCCTGCAATGTAATTGATCTTGCCTCCAGGGCCGGGCATAACATAAGGGGGATGTTTAATCTTGTTCCACATATGGCCAGATATCATTGTCAAAATAGTAATGATCGAAATTGCTGCCCACGTATTTCTGTGGTACAAGAAAACGCCAAGATACGGATATGCTAGCTTTAAAACTGCAGCTGCACCAAGTACAAGGAAGATCGTAGCACCAAGCTTGAAGTAATCTACGGGGCGTTTTACCGGCACCGGTGAACCAATTTCACGAGATAAGAAATTGGCGAATGCTTCTGCTGAGAAACCACTATTTGCTTATTAGCGACTGTACTAAGTACAGCAAGTCCATTGTATCTTATTGGGTACTTGTATACTTGCTTTTTAGAAAGATCATACTTGACAGGTTCCACCTTGCTACCTGTCGGCGAAGGCGGGAAATAGAATACATTAGGTGCAGTTTGGAGACCCATCTACAAGAGGTGCATCCTTAATAATCTTTTCGCCTTCGTAGCTTTAGCAGCAACAAGCAGATATACCTTTTGATAGACAGCTTCTCCGTCGTTAAAGTCCAGATGTCCAAAGAACACCTTGCTTGGATCCTCTGTCTTTTGGAAGCTCGACGCGACGATCTTATATTCAGGATCAAATTCCCTAAAGAACACAAGGCACATTTAAATAATTCTGGATGTATATTCCATGAATATACTCTTCTTCTCTGACCTGCATGGCGAGCAGTGGATTCGATCATCAAGTGCTGTCAAAAGAACAACGATGCCATACTTGCGCTTTCCTTCAGTGTATTGGTTGAACGAGTTTGACGTGAGCTTGACAAGACCATTGTTGGAGCTCGCGATTTTCGAGAGCCGTTGCAATTTAGAGTCGCTCTGTGCAGCTACGAATGCAAGACACTGCACGAGCAGTGCTACAAGTAGCAGCAATCGGTTCATATTGTAGGTTGCGAAGGCTGCCAAGCGCGACCTGTTGCAATTTCATTGGCTGCGTATGAAATGCAATTTCGCATGTGTGCGGTCCCGCGATCGACACAGTGGGATTTTTGCGCCAGTGTAGGCAGCAATTTTGCGCTTATGTGTTTTCTATTTTGCGCCTGTGATTTTGCACCAGTGTTTTTGAGCTGTGGTTTGCGCAGATGATTCAGTGTGTCTTTCTTCAATCTTCGGCATCGCCTGGTTCGTGAAATTGTTCTTTTATTCCAAGATACACGCTCGATATCTTTTAAAAAACTAGCAAGTATAGACCCTGAAGACTTATGCAGATCAGCAACGATCGTTGAAAAACTGGGCAGTTTGTGTCTGGTTCCTCGCGTCTTGTGCTTGATAATAAAGCGCATGATGGTGGATCTTGCCAGTATTCTTCTACTCTTTTCCGGTTATGCGTAGACGCGCCGCCGCCGATGAGGAGCAACACAAAGCAGAACACAGTTACTGTACCAATGCCCGTGTAGCAAACAGAGGCGAAAAAGGTAGGCAAGAACAAACCAATGATGATCAGCCGAGCCGAAGCGGACATGACCTTGAGAAGGCGCAGGAATCAATGCTTAGACCGATCATCGGAAGCATTAAAACTGTCAAGGCAAGCAAAAAATCGCTGATGAAGGTCAAGCCCGTCACTCGCGGCATGTGGCCTCTCGCCGATAAGCTCAGTAAAGTGGCAGATGATGTAACGCAAGCAACCTCTGGAGAGGAGCAATATTGGTTGCCCAAGCCAACTATTACATCGGAAAAGCCTTCCTTCCAAAAATATTCAGCCTTGCAAACGCTGGATACAAAGTCACCTACCTTCGGCACCGATAAGCATGCTTTAAGGCTTGAACTCGAGTTCTGATTGCTAACCATGTAAAAGCCCAAGGTGCCGGAAGGGCATCCGTGAAACGCACGGACATCACCTCACCTCGCTCTTCGGAGTGATTTGGTAAGTATACACTGGATAGAATCTCTATAAACGCATGCTTACATTTTTTAATTCAGGAGAGGTAAGCAGCAGAACGAAACAGTACAATATGAGCCTATGACTCATCAATTCTCGCGTTGGTGCTACTTCGGGATGGCTTTTGTGCTTCTTGGAGACTATGCTTGAGGCATGTAACATACTTGTACGTGGAGACATTGTAAAACGTACTCAGCACAAATCATCAACATCAACTCTTTTCATCAGGCCGCAAAGTATATTCTAATATAGCACAAAACGTCGTCCCAAGTAGCGTCAAAAAACAGTATCTAGGGAAAAAGATAAATGTGTTAGATAACTCTCTACTGTATCGACATTTAAATTTTTCATATGAAAAAAAGACGTAAACTTTGTTTTGTTTAAACTCTTATAATGCAAACTGTATGTACAATAGTAGCAGTAACTGCACGTTGTGTGGTTTTATACGACCTCGGTGTCCTCAAGTATGTAATCCTTTTCCGCAAAGACCTTCTCGTATGTTCTAGCAATGTGATCACACATATCCCGGAGATCATCAAAGCCTTTCCTCAAGGCATCGACGGCCGTCGTTTCTTCTGTAAAAGTAACCGTCGTTTAGAATCTGTTGCAATCTTTTGCAGTCAAAGTTCATAATTTGCAGCTACTTACCGGTTGTCTGGACACGCAAATGCATTTTGGCTTCAGAAGGATGAGGGATAGAGTAACCACAGAAATCGACTTCAGGGCTAGAGTAAAGAGCTCATTAATGTCATAGTTTGCCCTATCATGTTCTACTTTTCATTTACTTTTTGTTGATGATATGCCGGAGAGAGTTGCCGAGGGTATGATCTTCATCCTTGAACACAAATGTCACCGCAGTTGGATCAGGGTGTGGTCCCGTAAGCTACAAGGTTATCTGTTAGAGGATTGTTATGAAGATCGATAACGATCCCACGATCACCTACGATCTCTAATTTGTCGTCGTTAAGAATGAGCTCCTCTTCTTCCTCGCCAGCTTCCTCCATTTCCTCGTCTTCGCCTTGCTGTTGCTCTTCTTCTTCTCCCTCCTCCTCTTTTATAGTTTCTTCCATTGGCGTCCCATCCTCAGAATGTTCTGACAGCTCTTCGTCCTTCTTCGATTTTCGTGCCATTCGTGCAGTAAAAAAACTATAATTTGCAAAAATCGAAAATCAAAAAATTTTCAGAGTTGCTCCGTTGCGCTGACCAAATCAGATAGACTTGAAGAACCTTTGCATAACGCAGCAGACTGAAATACAAGTTTCTATGAATTTCTCGGCATGGCGAAATTAACAACTGGACTCCTAGGATTAATTAATTTAAGAATGTAGCTTGTTGTCGTTGAAGTACGTCCGATGTCGAGGAAAGATCATTAACAGTATCTACAGATGCAGTACCAGCAACAGCAGCAGCATAAGCACAACTACAGGATTCATCATTGAAAGTTAGGTCTTGCTCAGTAAAAGATTGACCCCTCCAACCAATGTAAGCACAACCACAAGTTGCAAACTCTCCGAATCGGATACATCTGGAACGAGAGCCGATGGTTCTGACGCTCTTCACCATGTCTCATCTGTGCATCCAAGTCGCGAATTGCGTCGATCATTTCGGCAATCCGCGCCCGTGGCCAGATAAGAGCAATCACGCTGTAAAAAGACCCTCATGGATTTCTCGTTATTGAGGATGAAATGTGGGTAAGAGAACTTCGTGACATCCATTACATCGTTTCTAGAAGAAAGAGAAAATGAAAGAACCTCACCGAAAACAATTTTTTGTCAGATGGACTGATAAGGCCATTTACACCTCTGCATTCGGCTCGCTGCTCTCGGCCTCGCCAGATGGGAAATATTTTCATATAAAATCTACATAACATATTAAACTCACTTAACCTTCATAAACCTCCATCCTCCGGT
Source organism: Rhizomucor pusillus (assembly GCF_041956525.1). NCBI lineage: Eukaryota > Fungi > Mucoromycota > Mucoromycetes > Mucorales > Lichtheimiaceae > Rhizomucor > Rhizomucor pusillus. The sequence goes on along the minus strand of NW_027192145.1, from coordinate 253,189 downwards.
GGTTTTGCATCTGCTTCCCGTCTGCAGGCAAGCAGAGCGTCGTCGAATTCCCGTTTTATTCAGACCTGCGCTCGCGGGAATACACCCTTGAGTTGTTATATTTCTCTGTCCTATGTGATATCTTCATTCATCAACGGCCTAGTGGAATGGATTAAAGCTCTTGATTATATTGCATGAAGCATCACTCAGTCTTTTGAAGGATACAAAAGTCTAATCCACCAAAGTCAACACTATGTTACATCAAAGTATGAGGTGTCCTGGTGCTCCTGCGTCGCGATGCACAAAGCACAAAGCACAAAGCACCAAAAACTTCGAAAATACACATCTTGCCACCCAAAAGGTTTGCTTTCATAACTCTGCCCCTATCTGTCTTGCTGCTGGTCATCGGCTAGATCTGGATACAGTGCATATGCAATGCTGAATATCCAAAAATTTTCAAAGTCGGTTTCTTCAGAAAGATTGGCGTCTATGTATTCTGCCTGCCATATTGCAAAAGTAAACATTATTTTTTCTGGTCCCTATAGCCTTCATCGAAAAGAAAAATGCGTATTGACTATTCCGTAGCCTATCAGTATAAAATGGATGCCGCTGTATGAAATCCACAAGGGAATGTGTAGGCATCCTTGCCTGGTCAAGGGGGGAAGGAGAAGACTTAAATGATTACAACTTAGTGGCAGTTTGCAGTGGTTGCCCTTTGCAGTGCTGTGGTCCAGAATTTCTGGTGCTTAGTGCCACTTCGTTATAATCAGTGTTTGTGAAGTTGGATGGGATTTCCAAGCCGATCTGCATATGTTGAAAGAAAGAACAGGACTCAAAAGTAGAAAAGCATTTGTTCTTACCATGAACATATGCGATCATATATGAGCTTTATACTTGAGAATACAAATGCTCTACGCCATCTTGGAACCAATGCTTCAAAAAAGGAAGCAGGACGTATGCAATCAACCAGTCCAAGAAGCCTTGGCAAAGGATCGAAATGCCGGACTCTCTTGCCTGTTTGTCTTGGAAATAAGCCTGTCACATGGAAAGTGCAAAAGGCGCGTCCTCTGCATATTCACACAGCCCTGCACCAATTATTATCAACGGTTGTGCATCGTGTGCTCTACATATACTCCTCAATCTTGTGCAGAAAATTTCTTTTGATGCTACAGCATTGAATATGTTAGCGAAAGAGATATTATCGAGGATTTTCGGAGAGACCGAATTTTGTGATAAGAGGGATGACAATGATGTTAGATTCCAGCCACACAGCTAATCTTCGTTTGTGACACATCAAGAGGACTTCCCCTCAATGCCAAGCTCTCGGCAATTACTAAAAAAAGATCTGAAGGATACTTTGATATTTTTGCAAAATCTCTGTGTATTTAATTGAATTTCATTGAATATTTAAAAATATATGAACGACAATCAGCAACGAATTGAAACAGTAATGAAAGTTATAGCGACGATTTCGAGTGGTGTAGTATATGTGGATGAGCAGTGACGTATAGCAATGACGAATGGACACGGTTACGAAGAGAAAGGTGTTGAGGATAGAAGAATACCATAGTATAATTGGGATTAGCAAGGGCAGAACTCGGTAGAATGTGGACCGGCACAATTGGTGCAGCGTCTTTTGCGACCTTCGACATTCCCAGATGGAGGCGAGTTTTGCAATCCAAACAAAGAGAAGTGCAGAGTTGGTGTCAAGTTAGGACGTGGAAATGCATTGAGGATAGAGCCTTCCGTTATGAGTTCTGGATCAGAACCGCTTTGCTGGTATTGTTGGCGTTGATATTGCGCTTCAGCACGCACTTGAGGATGTGGCCGCACAGAGGAGCTTGTGAACGGTTGCTGACTGCGTTTCAAGACATTGCTAGCGATACTAGCCTGTTTTGCCTTGGATGAAGAGAACCAGGCACCAAAGTTCGTAAGAATGGTCATAATCGTTTGCGGTATTAAAGTTGGCAATACTGGAAAAAAAGGGAAAAGCGAGGGGAGAAAAAAAAAAGAACAAAGAAGCTTAAGCATGCTGCGGGGTCTGAATTCCCGGCGCCTCTGCCGCCCGTGCTTACCCGATGTGATTCATCCTGGCATATATATCACAGAAGGACACGATGCTCTTGGTTAACACACCAATGCTCTCCAAGATACTTGAGGATAATCAGCAATACGTCCCTGCTTTGAGTGCAGTGGCAGCGTCCATGCTGGCATTTATGGCTCTACGGACTTGGTCGGCCAAGTCTGCCGAACAGCAGGCATTTGAAGCTATCCCCATACCGAACGGTTGCTTCCCTTACATCGGTAACTTTTGATCTACTTAATATGTGCTGCTGACAAGTTCAAAATCGATAGTCTAACTTGGATTTCAAAGGGCACACTCCATCCTTTACTAAGCTTCCAAGTCTTGTCTTCAATGACTGGCGGCAACAAGTCGGCCCGATATTTCGTGTCAGAATGGGAGTGCAAACGTGGGTCGTGCTCAGCGATCCCGTGATGCTACACGAGCTCCTCAGCTCTAAAGGTGCCCAGACTTCTGGAAGAATTAAGACGCGATTCTCTCATGATTACTACTCACTCGGTGGAAAGTTCGTATATGTGCCTTTTCTTTTGCTTCGGCTGCATGAGATCTTAATCAACCATTTGCGTTTCTAGGGGAATAGTCTTTGCTCCTTCGGGTAAAAGCTGGAAAAACAATCGAACAGCCGTGTTGTCGGTGCTTGCGCCGAATGTTTTATCCAAATTTAGTCACATCCGTCAAAAGGAAGCCGATGAACTCATTCAGAACCTTATTCAAAAGACCAAAGAGCAAGGCAGTGTAAATCCAAGAGTCCCAGTTCTCAGAGCTGGCCTCAATTTTATATTAGCTACATGCTTCGCTACCCGTTGCCCTTCTGACGATGATCCGCTGTTCAAGAGAATGGTTGCCGACGGAGACGATGGCTTCGAGCTAGCCGGCATACACAATGATCTTGGTACATTTTTCCCTATACTCTCAATTATCGACTTCGTTTTGCGACGAGAGAGAAAGTTCCGCAAATTTATTGAAACCCGCCGCAACCCCATGTCAAGAATGCTGATTCAGGATGCAGTCAAGTCAGATCAAGACAGCCTTTTTAAGCGTCTGTATGCAATGAAAGAAGAGTATGGAATGGATGATGACGACTTGTTGGTGATAAGTAGTAAGTTCCTCACATGAAAATCAAAGATGCTATGTAACGTTAACTAAATGCTTGTATGCAAACAATTATTAGCTGATCTCCTTGGCGGTGGTTCAGATACCATATCAGGAACTCTTTCTTGGATGTTTGCCGTACTTCTTCATCACCAAGATGTACAAGAAAAGTTATGCATTGAAGTTGATACTTTCATCAAGGAGCACAATCGACTACCTGAATTCACTGACAGGGAAGCAATGCCATACTTGATAGCTGTCCAGAAAGAATGTATGCGATACCGGCCAGTCACGCACCTTGCATTACATTCTGCAGAGGAGGATGGTAACTACGAGGAATCTGCTCAATATTCGGCTTATATTCATCGAGTACTTTACAGTTACTTTCCGCCAGTACTTTATTCCCAAAGGAACAGCTATCATTGGAAACACATTTGCCATGCACCATGACTCAAAACTCTATGAGAACCCAGACAAATTTATTCCCGAACGATTCCTGAAAAATACGAACACGATGCTTGCATGTGCCAACGGCAAAGTTGAAAATCGTGATCATTTTGTGTTTGGCTGGGGTAGACGAATTTGCCCTGGCATACATCTGGTAGGAATTTGAGAAAAATTCTAAACTTTCTCACTTTGTAGCTAAACTTTCAATTTTGTATCAAAAGGCTGAAGTGGAACAGTTTGAAATATGTGTACGTCTTTTTGCAAAATGCAAAATTGAGCCTTGCTTTGATGCACAAGGAAAGCCAATCTTGCCAGATTTGGATGACATGCGTGATGGAGGACTTGTAGTAAATATTGGTCCCTACACAGCGCGATTCGTGTCTAGAAACGATAATGTTCTCCATCTAATCCGATAAAGTAATAAACAACTTTTCCTCCTTTTCATATTTAGTTTACGAAGCAGTAGCATAAAACCCGCTAAAGATGAGTCAACAGCAACGTATTGATACAGGTCCATTATTCATGTCTTTTTGGATAAATCAAGATACAGCTAATTTTAAGTATACAGCTCTGCAGTAAAATCAGAAATAATCGGTATAGCGTCGCCTTGGAGGTTGACTTCCTTGAGGAAGTTGAGCGGGAATTCGACAAGGTGTCCTCTAATTCTGCTGAGGTTTTCCGTAATCTCATCCACGCCCATGTCAGGGTTGTAGACGTGGCCGATGTCGATGTCTTCACCAGACGGATAGAATTCCTTGTATTCGTCCCAGTTGGTGACTAGACGTAGAATCTTTAGTCATGTTCTCGGTTCGCATCGAAGAACTGTTATAGCTACCTGTATCATCCGGTACACAGTGGAAAACAGCACGGAAAGCTTCGGTGTTTGTACGTGCGGTATCATACCATAAGTTCAAAGTCTCCTCACTTAAAGGATCCATAACGAGACGGTCCTCTTCAGTTTCCGTATAATCGATCTGAGGAACAGGCAATGGCATCATATCCTCGTTTACATCATCGATGCCAGTATCGTTGATGAGACCGAGATGTTCCTTCCAGAGTTGGCGACGCAAGGTGGCGGCGAAGCGACCGGCTTCATAATATTCGCCGTTCATCTGCGATGGGATCTTATCCTGGTCTTCAACAATGACAGCAATTTCCGAATCGCGGTCACCACACTGTGAACGATCGTTCAAGTTGGCAGAGCCCATAATAACAACCTTGTCTGATTGAAGGCGGAAAGAATAAGATAAGCTGTTAAGTGAGGTTACAAAGTTCTTGACGCACCATCAGCAATGAGCAACTTGGCATGGATATAGAGTTCTTCAGATACGAACTCGCTGTTTGTAGCGCTTTCTTCTCCATACGCAGATACGCGAGCATAGTCCACTTCTTCTTCGATGTCAGCTTCCAAAGCTGAGTACCCAGCCTGTTGAGCCATGATTTCTTCGATCTTTTGACGGTTCATGCGGCCATGGTTTCTCAAACTGAAGAAGCGAATATACTCGTTGGCATCAACACCAGCTTCAGTTAGCTTTTCGATGATACTGCGGCCACCGCGGCAAATGGATTCATATTGGTAACTCATGACCATTCTATACAGACATGGTTAATATCTACAAACTCTGTATTATGTTAGCTTGATATACGACGTACCTCGCAGTTGCAGCTGCATCTGTACTCAGATCGGCGGGGAAAGCAGGCATCAATGGCATCAAGACGATTACTTTGAAGGGAGTTTGTTCTTCTGCAGCGCTGGAAATATAGAACAATGCAGGTCAGCGACATGCCAGAATATTACAACGTAAAGCATAGCGAAAATGAGCTATTACCGAATAATACGTCTGACGATCGCTTGACCGATCTGATTTTTGAGAACGTAGTCTTCATCGTCCTCAGTGGCAGTAACTAAAAGTAAAGTTTGACAAGGTTACAGCGTCTCAGTAACGACCAATTCTTTTTTCTTCACCTACTGAAGAACTGATTTTCAATGTAAACGAAGTGCTCGGCGTCGTGGATAGCCGAGATGTAAGCATTTTGGATCGAGTGTTCTGTCTTCTCAACACCCAAACTCCAGTCTCCTACACTTCGCAGTACTTGCACGCGGCAGGTACCATCTACGTTACGCGTACCGTGCGGGAAACGGAAAGACTGGTGAGCTTCGTATTCATCATCATCGCCTGGAAGCGAGAACTGTTGGTGACCACCAAAGGCACCTAGAGGAGGTCGAAGGAAAAGAACACTGGAGTCGTCCATAGCCTTTTTATGCTTTATATAGTTCCAACGCTCACAAAAGTGACGAGAAACATCGAGAACGGGTGCACCGCGCTGAAATCAAATAATGGTAAGAATACCTGACGAACGCAACGTAAGCTTTAAAAAGAAACTTACGATGCAGAGGGAAACATCGTGCCACGGCATTCTGGGTGTGACGGATTTGTTAATCAAACGCAGATCCCATTGTCTCACTACAATGATAAGTGTTGTCAGCAGCGATAGTAGAAAAGTATGCAGTGCTCACAGACAAACCGTACCGTCTTTAAAGTCCTGAACACGAGCATTGTTGTAGTCCTGCCCGGGAATAAGCTCGTAGTTGCCTTCTGAACTGAAGTCGACAAGGGGATGTGCATGTGTGTCCCACCGACTATGTAAAGACGACGATTTCATTGGAATATGCTGACTGTTTCATCCAACTGCATATTGTGACTTACCCATAACAAAGGTCTAGGCCACCCAAGAAAGCAATACTGTTATCAACAACGCAGATCTTCTCGTGGTGAGACCAAAATGCATCGCGACCGTTGAGACTAAAGTCAGGAGATCTTTGAACTATGTGTGTCCGGGTAAGCACGTCGTGGCTAGATTGATATCAACAAGAAAGTATTGTAATCATGAGCCATACCAACAATGTTTTCATGAAGAGACTCCAGATGCTCTTTAGTATGCTCACTGTCGTTTGTCAAAGCAAACGAAACTTCCTATACGATGTCTTTCTGCTTAGAACGAAACCTGTTACCGAGACGGCTTTCGAGACCTTATTACCTTGTAGACGACGACAAAGACTTTAACACCCTCTTCTGCTTTTCGCTTGAGCAGAGCGTCGATGCGGTATTCAGGATACTTCTCCGGCGGACGTCTCAGATACTAAAGTTACGGCATTAATATACGATATTTGTGGGTACGTTATTTATTCCACGAACCAGTTCCGGAGACTTGGCAGTAAAAGGAATATCGAATGTCAGTACCTCAGCCAAAATTAGCTGGTTGCCTAACTTACCAACCACCAGTCTTCGATAAAAATACATTTCTGAGCGCGTTCGATTGCTTCAGAGACAGCCCTAAGTTTACACTTGATTAAGTACAACATGCCTACACATTTGGTATGTTTACATCATTTTACCAGCAATAGTCGCGACCATCGATAAAATATTTGACCTGAGCATTATGACGAACGGGAGAAAAGGACTCGAAACGATGGTACTGACGCGCATTTTCGGCCTCGCGCGATTCCTCATCTTCGTCACCATCAAATAGCTCGGCGATAAAGTTTGTAAAAAATGCCATGGTGGTAAACAGCAGTGAGTGAAAGAAAGAAAGCGAGATTTGCACCGCCTCGCAGATAAAAGTGGATGTTCATGTCGTGTAACTTTTCGTCAATATACTCCTCCGAGATTTAACACGATAGCAGTTGTCTTTGCGCATAAAGCCTCCTTCATTCCCAAGTCTACACCATAAAATGAACGAAAACGAACACCGACGCAAGGAACTCTGTGTTTACATATTATAAACGAAGATGTGTTTTACGACCTGCGTTTGCTGAATACGCTACATGGATGCCAAACTTAGGACCGTTCAGCGTTTCATGGAAATGATATTGGACAAGCATTGTACGACACGGCGTAACACAACGGAACTCGAACATTAATTAGAGTAATCCATGGCAATGTCGGAAGACGTCTGATGTCTTTTAGAAACTTTTCCTGACAAAATCGGTGCGCACCCTGTCTTTTCAGACGCTGCCCCCAAATTCAAAATGGCATTTTTGAGCAACATTCGACCGGTCTGTAAGGGTAATATAAAAGTATGAAGGATGCAGCAATAGTGGCAGCAATAGGTCATGCTTCGAATATAGAAAAGATGTCTTCGAGTGTATATATCAGGAATCTCAGTTTCGCGTGGTATATACCTTTTGAAGACAGTGATTATAACGTGTCAAAGGTGCTATTAGAAGGTAAAGAATCAGCTCAATATGTACGAGCATGGTAGTTTATACAGTATTCTCTTTAATATCAGATAAATTCTACATGTTTTGCAAGGATAATTGGATTGTTCCGTGAGCGAGTGCTAATTCTTAGCCAGCAGGGCCCGTTCGCTTTGAATCGGGAAAAAGCTGAAGGGCATCTGAGGTAGTAAGGATGTAACAGAGTTTGGTGTGTTTATCTGTTCAAAGCATGGCTTCGGACAATTGGCAGCAGCTCTCGTAACCATTGTTGTATTAGCGTGTTCCAAAGGCGATCTGCATAGCAATGTTGATATTCTGTATGATGTGTGACGAGTCTGCATCCGTTTGGGAGCCGTACGGGCTTAGTGACAGTTTACGGTCGGCTCACCATGTCAGACTATCTACAGTATTCGGTCAACGTCCATTCGAAGAAAAAGGTGCAACGAAAGCAACTTCTTCCTGGCGAAATAACAAAGAAGAGGGAGAGAAGTTCAATAAAGTAACTATAACAACAGCAGATAAGACTCGGATGTTCGCTCGCGCGAAAGACTCCCCTAGTCTAGCGGTCTCGGGGCCATGATGGTGAAGCAGGGCACGCAAAGGTGAAGACTGAAGACAGTATCGAGATACCCTCCCCGGAGCATCCAATCACGGAGCAGACTCGCAAGGAAAAATGTAAAATTTCATCCGGATGGGAAATGAAGATATCTGCGAGTATAAGCAGCTAGTTACCAAAGCAGGATGATATTTTCTAAAGCATGTCGCAAGTGAAATAATCTTGGAATTGTTACTTGGTCCCAGTCTATGCTGGTCTCTACGGATATTAGCTAGTACAACGATGTCCAATTGAATCAATATGCATATACACATTTTACTCGCAATATTTATAAAAAGCTTCCAATGGTCTGCATCTGACTCAGGCTGGCACCGGTCTATTCTCAAAAAATGTAAATTGACCTTAACTTCCAAAAAGACACTTGCTGCGCTACCTTTTGACAAGTGAGAGTATGCATCTCCAAGTAATATAATCTTTGCATAAACGCCAAGCTAACTCGATAATGTGAACACTTTGGAAACTATCCATTACTAGATCAAGTGAGCGGGAATCGGCGGTGGGAGGCCATAGAAGAATGCTGTAGCGATGCCGGGATATTCAGTCCCCGATAAGTTTTTTTCTTGCCTTTTCGCGTCAAGCTTTTGCTTCTTTCCACTAGCAAATCACAATGGCTGATTTCCAAGAGGTCGCCAAGGCTTTCGTCGAATTTTACTACAAGACTTTTGATGCCAATCGACAGGAACTTTTGCCCCTCTACGTAAGAATTTTTTTGCTTGACAATCTTGCAAAGTACCTGGATATTGACGCTTGTCATCCTCGGTCGCAGCGCGAGCAATCTTTGCTCACCTTTGAGGGTTCGCAGTTCATGGGTGCTGCCAACATTGTTGAAAAGCTTACGGTTAGTTGGATTTTTCTGCGCGCATGGATTCAGGAACGCTTTTTTTGAGTTTGGGTTTGGCTGATATCGTCTTCTTCTCCATTGCTAGTCTCTGCCCTTCCAAAAGGTCGCTCATCGCATCAGCACCATCGACGCTCAGCCTAGCAACCCTCAAGGTGGTACCATCATCGTTACCGTCACTGGTCAGCTCTTGGTAAGCATAAATGGATAGACTAAACAAATGAACCTTTTCACTAACTGCGCCTTATGTGTCCAGGTCGATGAGGAACAAAATCCTCAAATGTTCAGCCAAACCTTCCAGCTTGTGCCTGAAGGCGGTTCTTACTGGGTCTTCAACGATATTTTCCGCTTGAACTATGCTTAATTGCATCTATCTAACATAAATATAAAATTGAGTAAGGAAAATTCCTTTCATGATAAGTGTTTTCGCTGCTATACGCTATTTTATTTCTACCGGCATTGCGGCGTGTAAGGCAAAAAGGGAGAATACAGAGAAAACGCGGCGTATGTATGAGTGTAAGAAAAGAATAGAGAAAAAAGAATAAGAAGAGTGTGTTCATTTGGTGGGCTGAAGGGGAGGGGATTGAATGGGGAATAGGGATTAATGGATTTGTGTGTGCTCTTTTACTGCGGTGCACCAAAGTTGAATCCACCTTGAGGCGCTTGTACTTGCTGGAAGGTAAACTGGCCTTCAGCCTCGGGAACCATGTCTCCCTCGGTACTTTCAACATCGTTAAAGTACTTGTCAATGATTTGGTATGCCTTCTTGTAAATATCTTCATTTTCGTGTGATTGCAGAGTATGGATATAATCCACACCTCCACACTCTTCGACAATGATAGCGTACGGGTTGAGACCGTCAGGCGTGTTTACGACTTCCATTTCACCAGCTCTCAAGATGTTCTCCAGACCGTCCAATGCTACCAGTGTGATCTTGTTATCCATAGTTGTAAGGATATCGCACAAAGGCTTGATGCAGCCGGCTTCAACGAGATACTGAATCTGATCCAATTTGTTGAGACCTCCCGACGTGGCATTGCAGATAGCCCAGCATGCTTCCTTCCGGGTCTTAAAGTCACCGAGAGCTAGAATTTGAACAAGTGGAGGGATGAGACCACCGTCGATAACAGCTTGAATCTGCTGGATGTTGCCAGCTGTAATGTTCGAAATAGTCCAGCAGGTTTCCTTGCGGATAGCTTCCTTAGGGCTACCGAGGAGTTGCATCAATGCAGGGATAGCGCCGCAGTTGATAATGGCTTGGGTTTGGACATCATCTCCAGTAACAATGTTACCTACAGAACGTAGAGCCGGCGTCTGGACAGAAGTAGACGGATGGCCTAGGAGCTCGACCAAACGACCGCAAACACCAGACTCAACGACTGCCTGAATACGCTGGTTTTCGCCATCTGAGAGATAGGAGATGGCCCAGCATGTATCAATAAGCACTTCTTCGTCAGTAGAGTAAATAAGACGAGCCAAAATGCTCAGGGCCGGCGCAATCTGCGGGCAAGTTAGATACTGCATGTCTAAAGGAACAAAAAATCATTTCCACATACCAATTTCCAGTCAGGCTGAGGATTCTTGCCACGGCAAAAGTTGGAAAGAGTCCAAGTGGCGTTGCGCATCATAGATAACTTGTTTTCCTCCTGGAAGATATTCATGAGAGCAGGCAAAGCGCCCTGCTCCAGAACGTAATCTCGGCATCGAGGGCTATCACCAGCGATGTTACCCAAAGCCCAAACAGCCTATTTCAACCAAAGGCGTACAGATGTTAACTCCTTTTCCACTTTTTTACACGGGGCATGCTTTCCATTTCATTACCTGCTCTTTGACATCTGCCACGTTGCTCTTCAACAATTCAATAAATTGAATCACGGCTCCAGCCTCAATAACGATCTGGGTCTGCTGGGATGTACCTGATGCGATGTTAGTCAGGGCCCAAGCAGCCTCAAACTACAAGCAACTAGTCAGATCTAAAGGCAACGAAACATGCTTGTGAACGACACTTGCCTGCAAAAGAGTATGGTCAGAACGCAGAAATTGGACGAAGCGCGGAACAACACCGCAAGCAATGACTTGTTCGATGGGAGGGTTCTTCTCGCGAGAGAGCAGCTTTCTGAACTGAGTAGTTGCAGCAAGCTGCGTCTCGACATTCTGCGAGTGCACATTTTGCACCAGTTCAGGCAAAATATCCATGAGCTTTTCATGAGCGGCAAAGTAACGTTAGTACGCTGTTTTAATAGATAACAGTTGCGTAAGATCTTGAGTCTTACCTGAGCATCGATAGATGTAATGTCAACATCTTCGTCAGAATCGTCTGGTAAAGCCTCTGCCTTCAAGTTTCGTCTTTTCGCGAGGTTCTCCTCCTTTTTCTGCTTGCGAAGTTCGACCTGCGCAGTCTCGCGCCGTCGTCGTACTTCTTCTGGCTTGAAGTGGCTGCGAGCCTTGTATGCACTGCGGCGCAGATCGGCGAGAGGATCCATATCGATGAGGTAAAGTTGGAGGCAGAGATTCGAAACGGTGTTTCGTTCTTGGTGTGCACTAAAACCGAGTCACGCTCAGCTTTCCACTTGCCGCTGTGGTGTGCTGAATGAGTTTCGCAGGCCGACAAACAGCCTATTCTGTTTCCAAGGCAGTTTAGATCCCCTATTGATGAATAAACAGCTCCTCTTCCCACTAACTCTTCCTGCTTTGAGCTCTATTGCGAAAGGTTGGGTGCTATTTGTGATACTTTTGTGGTATTGCATTGCGCGATACTAGTTCTCAGTCAACACCACTACTTTTGCTGAAGCATCCGCTCGCTTTACTGTATATTGAGAATAATTTTGCGTACTAAGTAGACAAAAATACATTTAAATTATGAAGGAGAATATTTGCACATTGAGGGATGCATGACAAGGCGAAAGATAGTCAGTATTCAAACCCTAATCGGACGATGTAAATAGAAAGCTTTTCCGAAGTATGCCTCGTCAGGAGGGGACAGCGAGAATCACCCCATCCAGGGTTGACGGCAGCATGATACTTGGTATAAAAATCAACAGCAGAGGGAAAAACCGCAGATAACAAAGCGGAAAAGATCCGGGAGGAGGGCAGAAAGCAAGAAAAGCGCGGAAACGAAGCGAAAAAGCCTTGCGACAGACTGAGATAAGCATATATTGATGAAACAAGGTCACTTTTTTGTCTAGTGGTTTATTCCAAATGACAGTAAGTCTCTTAGCCTAGAAAACAACTGCAGAGCCCAGCTTAATTGTTCATCATTTAGCTGTGCTGAAATATGTGCAATCGTTGGGGAATCGCAACTGCCGTCGACACAGAACGTTTGTTGAGAGAGACGAAGTACTAGTATGCTGGCTGATAAAAGCATTACGATAGGCTTAGATTTATGACATTTATCTTAAGGGGTGTATAATATGCAAACGCAGACGCAGACTTCGAATAAAAATCTTGTATTTTCGAGCTGCGTATGAGCGGTATCTCAGCAGAGGATGCTAAAGATTGACTGCTTGATGCAGAATGAAGATGTTCATAAATACAACTCCATTGCCTTTCGCTTACATATCAAGTCGAGCTCCGCTTCCATCATGTCTTCCGGTATCTATGTACAATTCCATGGCTCTATTTTGCCAAACTTGCTTTCGCGTCTGTAGCGTGTGAAGAAGGTCTTCATGTATTCGCCATTCTCGATACAAGAACAATGGCTTATCTTGTTCCATGCAAGTGCAAGTAGTTCTCCTTACAGAATGTCATGATGTTTGCAACCACTCGGTTCGGTCTTATCTAAGACACATGGAGCTTCTTTACTCATTCAGAACGTTCCCTGGGCCCTGTGATATATCGTGTGCTATGTACAAAGTTTTCGAAACAAAATGTTGCCTCCAGATGATGGTGCTCTGCCTGTTATCCTTCTCTGGTTCTTCCTTGCCAGCTCTGATCTTCCACGTTGTGTGCTAGGATTCATTCTCATTTTATGGTGTGTGGTCTATGTGACATATTCCTGCTTGCAAGTGCATATCGGTCTACCAAGGAATTCTCTGTATCTAGAAGCACCTCTCCATCCCGGGCATGACGTTAAACTGCCTACGGTGCTAGCTGGAGCACTTCCTCCTACCCCAAAAATGTACTTTTGTATATTGTTTACTCCTGTGGCTCCCGCCTTGAGCGGGACAATCATAAACTTTTTGCATATCAAGTAACTTTATTTATTTCCGTCCCTTCTTTTTTCTGGATTTGGATGATTGCTTGCTACTAGTCTGCGCAGCGGTAGCAGCACCTTTGTCATTGCTGTCTATCTTGGCACTTCCAGTCGAGCCAAGGCCTCCGCCTGCTACGTATGTGCCTTGAGAACCAGACGAAGCAAGCTTCTTTTTGCCTTTTGGCCGGTAAGTAGAACGTTCTCGTTTCGGTAGCCATCTTTCAGGATCAGGTGCCTTGCTAGGGTCGTAATTGCTCTTGGGCAGAAGAGGCTTTCTCTTTTTGGTCTTTGACCGTGGTATATGTTCCCTGCACGATATACTGTTTAACCAAACGCTAGAAAAAATATAATGTCTTTCTCCCATTACCGGTTATCTGTCTTTTTTACGTAGCGTCGTTTCACACCCGGCACTGCTTGCTCCAGGAATGAAGTATCCGCTTGATTTCCTTCAATAGCCGAAAGAGCGCTTGCATACTGCTCGGCCTTCTTAGAATCTATTTCCGAGTACGCAAGTATCAAACCAGCGATAGCTTGTTGATCTGCTGGGTCAGAGCGTACAAGCTCTTCATAATCGGCCGCTGCTTCTTGGAAGCGACCCGTCTTCAGTTTGAAAGCGGCTGTCTGGTAAATAATGGACTTGGGTGCGCCAGATGCAAAGCTCTTGTCTGTCTTCCAGTACGTCGATGCTTCATCCAGTGTAGTCATTGCTTTCTCAGATTGTCCTGTCTGTTCATACAGCCATACTAGCAGGGCAATCAATGCTGGCCGATAGTAATATTCCTTGTGTTCTTTGCCAATTGCTGACAGGTAAGCTTCCAATGTGGATAGCGCTGATGCCGCTTGAGATTGCAAAATTTGAAGCTGTATGGTTGCAAAGCGAAGAGCCAAGGACCTAGGGTTGGTTTCAGAGTATTTCCTAAGCTCCTCGACAGCGGCTTCAGCTTTTTGCTGCTGATTAGTACTGGCGGCCATGATGAGAAGGATCCGTTCATCTTCTGGATATTCTTTCAAAAGTTTTTGGCATATATCTTTACAAGAAGAGTGCTACAAAGTCGTTAATAATATTGACTTCTGACTTGCTGTCAGGACCTTACCTTATTAAGATACACTTGAAGAAGTGCTTCATTTGCTGCAATGATGCGCTTTTGGTACCGTTGCAAACGAGCATCACTTTCTTTGCTTAGGGCCATTTTGAGTTTCTTGCTAACATCAAACATGTCTTTCTTCTGCTGGAACGCAATCATATTGTTTGAAACAACAGAGCGCACAACTGGATCTTTGATCCTACTCAATATATTAGATCCCATTCTACATCCTTGAAAATCTATCGTTTTACCCTAGTTCGATGACTGATTGATAAATTTCTTTGGCATCCTTCACACAACCTTGAAGTTGATAAGCGAAAGCAAGCTGAGTAGCTATTACTGCCAGTTCCTCATCCATCTCTTCCTTTGATGCATCAGCATCAGTTAGTTTATCATGACAGAGCTCTAAACATGAGGTATTCAGTCGCTTGGCATAAATGTAGTTAACATGACTAGCACATACTGCGTGCAGTTTCCAATGCACGTCTCGCTCCATCGAGATCGGATTTTGCAAGGGCTAAAGTAGCTCTATTATACAGCGCTTCGTACATATCGCTTTCCTGGGCATTATCGCTGAGCTCTTCGTCCTCTTCACCAAGAAAAGCCGCTCCAGCCTTTGCAGCAAGCAAATTCGTGTACATTTCCGAAAATTGAGGAGAATTGGCATCGGTCGCTTCCAAAAGATCCTTGTAAAGACGGACTGCCAATTGATATTTTCCTTGCGCATATAGCTATAAGCTTGCAAGATGAGCAAAGATATGAAACCTGCATGATGTCGTTTATAAACATACCACTTGTGCTTCAAGGGTCTTGAGTCTGTAGGCATCGCCGTCATCGCACTTAGTTTGAAGTTGCTGAATCAGTTCAAGAGCTGCCTGGAGTTGATTGGTTCGATAATAACAATAGATCTTTTCATACGACAAGTCGATTTCGCTGTTTTTAAAGCGGCGTGCTATGAGAGATAGGGCGTCCGTGTAATTGCCAAGCCGAATAAGTGTCACGACTTTACATCGAAGCGCGAGCTGATCGTTCGCGTCGATGTTTATAAGCTGATTGCAGATTTCGAGAGTTTCTTCATCTCGACCTTCTTGAGTCAACTGCTGAAGCTGGTCATAAAGAGCTGACACCTGTTCCATTTTAACTTGCAAAGCCGCGTGAAGTTAAAGAGCAGGGATGGTGCGGTTGGATGTCAAAGGGGGACGAGTTATCAGACTCCGCGTCAATGTGAACCTCAAGATATCTGAGAATCCTACTAACAGGTATATGACTTTTGTCTTTGATTTGCTCACTTCCCTTCTGCTTTTATACGTAAAAGCTCTCCTGCTTCGAATATACCGGGGTTACTGTTTGTCCGGCCACATCGGCACGTCAGCGCGGTCTGTCTAGGATGTTCTGTATAATCGAATCATCTACTGTGACCTAATAAATGTGACCGTTCATTGTCATACTATAACAATTACAGTATTCGCATTGTACAAGTTTTCGCTTACGAATTCGTATTACACCCGTGCTGGCGTTAATGATACTCGCTATAGTGATACGTTCATTACAGTGTTCACTCTGGAGATTTCTCGATCTGGTTTGCAGGGAAAAGCCATCAATTAGGGTTAGTGATCAGTGACCAGTTCTCCGAGTCATACATAACATTATAGCGGGCGGTCAGCAGAAAATGTGTATTTATTGACAAAAAGAAGTAATCTAGGTTTGCCTGGCATACTTTTAACTTCTTCTTGTAGAGTTTTCATCCTGTTCCTCAATACGTTATGCACTTGGAGGTCAAGTTCATCATAGTACAGCCCCGATACATTGACCGCAAAAAGCTTGGCTTCTATTCCTAAGCAGAGGTGCGGAATGATCTGGTTACAGGCTTCCATTTGATGCGCGAACTTTGCCAGCGCTTCCTCTTAATACGGGAAGGCAGGCTGACTCCTTTTATTCTTGATTTCTCTGTCATCCATTTCAACTCATCATCCTTCTTGAGGAAGTTTCAAATAGTCGATCACCAGGCACACAATCAAGTCCAAATTTAGGCTTTGCCATTTGGATATAGCCGGATGATCTAGCTTGCTTTCTTGCGCATGACTACATATAGACAAGTTCCAGTCGAAACTGAAGCTGACACGAGTCTTCTTTGGCTCGCCCATGGGGCTAAAAGGTAACCCACAAGTATACCCACAAGAAAATACCTCGCTTTTCTACTTCAATGCCATATATACGAAGGATGTACACAATTGCAGATAATATATCGGATATAACAAGTACGGATAACTATATGATCGAATTCGCTTAGTGATATTGCATTTAGTTTATCTATAATACTAGCAAAACAACACGATGATGGTTCGAATGCAGACATGAATAGGAGTGAAAAAGAAACGGTGGGTGGAGGAGAAAACCAAGGAATGAAAAGTTGCGGTTTCTAGCTTAATTGACTTGGCAGACCTGGACTTCATCAATCATGGCGATAGAAGCGCCTAGACACCAGCCAGTCTCTGCTCCACGGATCTTTTTGGCGGTGCGCACGAGACGCTCTGGAGGGATTTCATAACCGATACGGAGCAAGCCATAAATGTACGTCAAATCCAAGCAGTAATCAGGCGATTTGTTCAGCTCATCGATTGCGTTGGGTACGTGCTGGAAGGCTTTAGTTTCTCCACGACATACTCTTGTTGTAAGTTCCTCGAGTTCTTGGACTGAAAACTCTGTAGGCATTCCGAGAGGTTGCGTCAGATCGTAAAAAAATGAAAATACATACAAATCCCGAGATTTAAAAGTATCGCTGATTGGGGGTTGATAAACGCCATCAAAAGCGCATGGTGAGATCGAGCATATCTTATCCTTATTGAAGACACGTTCGACAACGGCTCGGCATTCAGCGTGGCCGGCTCCAGTCCCGATAAGCGTCACTGTAACAGTCTTGTTATTTTGTTGCCATTGTACTTTCTCCGTGTGATTTTCAGGCAAACATGGATGGTATACACGACCACTGCGAACAGCTTCCTCTTTCCAAGCCTCGATTATTTCTGTTTTGATACGTTTTCGTGCTTCCCTTAAGCCGTAACCGAGATAAGAATGCTGATACAGGTCGTATTTGTCAGATTGGTAATCTAGAACAAATTTGTGCTCGCCTTCGACCATCTTGTCATCAGCAGCAAAGGACGGTTCGAAAACAATCTGCGTCGATGCACCGCCTAGATCGAATACTGCAGCAGAATTGCCTTTTTGGTTCTTTCTCAATTTGCCGAGCAAATAATTGACAGTTATCCACGCATAGACACCTGATACAAGATAGATCAGAGATAAGAAATGGCGGATTCAGTTTAACTCCTACCTTCATATTTTCCATCCATTATCTCTACACCGTGTTCTCCACCGGCAATCGGAAACGGGTAGTTAACCTGAAGACGTGCACGAACTGCTTCCAAAATTGCTTCACTTTTATCAGCTCCTAGCAGACGTAAACCGGCGGTTGCCTTGACAGCAATCGGAGTGCAATGATGCAGTTCCGAAGGCACATTTTCAACAGCAATCTGCATCAACTCGTCAAGGGACAAAGCTGCTGCTTCAGGGTCATCCTCGTAGTGCGATAACCCAGGTTCGATAGCATGAAATATCTCATCTTCAAGCTCAGGTTCTTGTCTGCAGTAATTAAACCGATAGACGTGAATCCTCGATCCCGACGAGCCAGCGTCAATCATGAGGGCATATTGTACAAGTGGACGACCGGGGTAAGGGTTTGTGCAGTGTTCAGACGACTGTGCATCATCTTCCACCTCTGGTATAGGCGTCTGAGCTATTTATAGAAGCCCTACTTAGCATCACTGCTGGAGACAGATAGAAAGTCAAGTAATACTTGCGCGTTGGGTTGGTGATCTCCTCAAAGTTATTTGAACCTGCAGAAGCTTTCAGCTGATGGTATTGCTCTCCTGAAAAAAGGATCCATAGCAGCACCAGAAGTGCGATTGCTCCCACACCACACTTGATGAGCAGCGATTTACGTGATTTGATGGCGTTCATCAAAGAAGGCAGCCGACCCTGCTGTCGATGTTGTTGCTGTTATTTGATGGCAATAGAGCTTTAGCGCTGATGGTGGTAAGATGCGGTCGGCAGCAGCGAATCGTCGTTTATCACTGTGAAGAGTTATAATTAACTGGAAAGGTATGAAAAAAGAAATTAGGCCAGGAATGGCTCAGTGACTGTACCGAAATTCCGATGTCAAAATCAATGTTGCGACTTAGTCCGCTTGTGAATTTATTTATTGTGAGCCAATAAGCTTAGAGTTGTTTTAGCAGTTAAGAGAAATGTACGTAAAGCGTATAAAGCAGAAGACTCGTATAGAGTGAAAAAGGTACGGATGGAGATATAGATCCTGAAGAGAGTAAAGCCTATGTAGAGGCAAGGACAAAATATATGTACCTTGGAATTCGTTAAGAAGAGAGAGAAGCTAAGAAGCTTGAGTGAAGAGTAGTTAGATAAGTTGTGCGCTTCGGTGGTGGGATATTATATTAATTTAGCCATAGACTAAGGCTTCGCCTGAGGTTTCTATTTTAAGGGTAAGCCTTAGATCAAGGCTACAGTTGCTGTCAAGTACTGTGGTCTTAGGGTAAGGCTTAGGCTAACGCTAACGCTATAATTGAGACTTTTGTACAAATGAAGACTGAAATGAGGCAATAGATGAACTACGAAATCTTTTATTGGCAGCGAGCTTTTGAGAATTTTGCAAGACAACCAATAACTCGAAAAAGGACGCGAGACACTTCTCGTGATAGTACTTTTCTTTCTTCTCTCATACTCTATTTGCCTGTTCCTATACTATATCTTCCAAAGTAGTATGTATCCCTTTTTCATATAACTATCTTATATCTGAATAGCCGTTAAATATAATGATAGTAGCTCAAATTAGCATGAACCGCGTCACAAGTATCTCAACGTCACTAAGAACATCTGAAAAAGAGCTCAAAGCAACTTACCGTTTCCGAGCCTATTGGGCGCTTGGCCCCACCCATCTGACGGAAGTGGGCATTCGTTTCTTAGTCTGCGTGTTGGCCTTGGAGCCAAGAGCGCATACTTTTGAAGGGGAGCTCCACTTGAGAGAGGAACGCGTTGCATGAGAACAGTGATATGCTTCCCAATGCGTTGAGTGCCGATAGGCCGATCGAAGTTGCGTAAGTCCTGAATCAGGTAGTTAAGCTGAACTTCTGAAAAAAATTGGGTGTGAGTTGCGAAGGTAACAGTGATAGGAAGCGACCGGACAGAGCAGAGAGTCTGCGTCTGCTCGGGTATGAATGTCTTAGTGATGCGTTGACTTGGCCGTTTCTCCTTTGGCGCGACGACGCAAAAGTTGAGCACGTTAGAAGATGAGGAAGAGCACTGATCCGAGTCTAGAAGTTCAACGTCTGATGGCGCAAGAAGCCACAGAGTGCAAGGAAACAGCAAAGCTTCATAGTGAGCTGTTTGGTAGACAACTCATTATTTTCGCCCATAGAGCGTATGTGAGTAATAAGTGGTGTCATGTCGTAGTCATGTATGTGTTAGCTGGTCGGATGATTAGTTCATTGAGCGCGTTGAAGAATACAGTGTATAAAAGCGACTGAATGATTCAGGTACAATCGTCGAACGAATCTAGAATCGCTAAGCGACGATTTTGACGCGTCGCCGTAGCCCATCCGAATTTTCCACGACCATATGCCAGGTAGTTGACGAAATTGGCGAACGGGTTCGTCTTGTAGTCGATGTCTTGCTGGGAGCACCATTCTAAAATTTTCTTGAATGCGTGTATATTGCTGGTGTGCGTGTTATCGGTCAGGATGAAAAATAATCGTCCCCGCCTCAGATTCCAAACCCTGAAGCTCTAATCTTCGCTGAGCCGCACTACCAAGGGAACCTTAAAAGATATATGGCAAGAGAATTCGGCAGGAGACAAGTTCGATTATTTGCAGCGCTATGATGGCGTAATCAGTCTGGATTTCGGCGAAGTGTGTGCTGCTGCATGTGTATTCCAACCAACACAGCAAGAAGTCGAAGCTCCACAACTTATTATCAAGCGCGGATATTTATATGCCAGAGTTATCCCCAACCGCGATTGGCTTGAAGCTCGCAAGGCCGCTAACAGCATCAATGATATTCAGGCTGCTCTCAAAAAAGGATTGACTCACAGCACTTATGCCAAATATCATGTATGTCTTCGCCAGCTCAAGGCAAACGACGATGACATCCATCTATGGAACTTCTATTCTAGCCTGTCCGTAGACCGCCGGATATGAGACAATGCGATATCGCAAAGGTTGTGTCTTGACTAGACTTGCTATCTGATCATGAATCAAGCCAACAGCACCTTAGCTATGATTCAACAAATACGTCCCGAACAAATCATTCAGCGTAAGACATCCTCTTGTCCATGGTTTCCATCTGGATGGAATGAGCAGGATATCGAGAAAAGGAGCTCTTGCACCGATGGATCATAAGCTTGCCAATGCTCTATACCGAAAGATCAAGCAACGTAGCCATGGCCGAGATGGCAGCGAAACCGAGATACCTACAAGAGTCGATGAGTACCTCTCGTGAAGAATGTGCTATTATTGCACCGAGCAAGGCCGGGAGCGACGATTCGGTTTTCTGCAGCGCATCCCGGTGATAGCAGTACAAGACATGGCTCGACTTGACGATAGTCTTGAAAAGGTTCTTCGCGTACTAGGTTGTCCGTCTTGCTAACCATCTAGTCCATCGCGATGGTAACGCTGCAGACAATTTTCGGGCGTCTATTACACGATATGTGCTACGGTCCCAGAAGCGCCCGTGTGCTGGCTTATCCGGCCATCGAGACGTTGAAGAACTACCAGAGAAAGCAATACTACGGCTGAACTAACCCGTTCTTCGCGACGTCAGACTGAAATAGAGACTAATCCGAACATATCCCGGTGGCGGGATGCACTCCCACACAGCAAATTAGTGAAAGACAAGAAAGACCAGAATCGTCCAGAGCTCCTGCGCTAAGGCGATCCGAACGGTTACACTCCAAAAAGCAAAAAGGGATCCACGAGTCAAATGGATAGGGCTTCGCGCCTACATATTGCGGCGTACATTCAAAACTTGAAATCTTTTCTATCGCGATCACCGGAGTTTCTCAAAAAGTCAAAAAGTGAACAAGTTTATGTAACACATAAACATTATAATTGTGTACGCGCTGTGGAATCCAAAGCAAGAAAACCATAGAAAACTATATATCTTGGTTTTCTAAAAACAAATGGAAGCGTGGCTGACGACAACAGAGTACGTAAATTTCGAGCTTCTCCAGTTTCGATTACGAACATTTAAAAATAACAACGGAAAAATCCTGAACGTCTTCCATGCCATTTATGCTCATCCTGTACGACGGATTGATTTGAGTAAGCGATCTTCCTGTTTTATGAAAACATACATCAAACTGTGTCCTTTAATGGATATAATTGTGTTGGTTAAATGAAAGATGTGTGCTATAATTGGTTCCTATGGTATTCAGGGTGATATTCCTCATGATGTGGATTACCATAATCGCCTTCTTATTGACAATGTATCTTGGATTCAATATTCGTCATCTCAATTTTGACGTTCTGCTTATCATTGTCAGTTTCTCCGTCTTTCTTAATATCTGCTGCAAGCTCGGTGCCAACTCCAGCTCGAGTCCCCCAGCCAACCTTTGCGAATAAAGCAAAATGACTCAATAAGTTTCACATCCAGAAGAAACGATAAGATTCGTACCTCATGCAATGTGAAAAGGGCGTAGATCTTCATGATAGCAAAATAGTAATTAAACATCAACCATGCAGGAAGCGCCCAGATATCTTGTGGTCTTCGCAGAAAGTGAGGAAACAGTTTAACGAACCGTGTTAGAAGCAACCAACATATGTAGGAAACCGCAATGTTCCACCCGGGCAACGTAGTTGCCCCTGGCTTTAGGAAAACAGTTTGTTTGAGAGCAAATACAGTCACAAGAACCGGTCCAGCAAGCAATGTAATGGGGTTAAATATCTTGTCGAGCATAGTAAAAGCGACATACGGATGGCGACGCCAGATATACCGTTCTGTGAAGAGCGAGCGGAAGTCGGAACGCCATGTATTCCGGGTCCAGCGCAAGACTTGCTTGAGGAAACGCCAATTGTTTTTAAAAGTCGAATCAAGTTCGGCTTCCTCGCAAATCTGGGCATATGTGTTCCATCCATGTGAACACATCCACCTTGTGAGGAACTTATCGTCACCGGAGTTGAGTGGATATTTGCCGAGCCACAAGTCATTTGTAAAGCAGTATTGGAACGCTGGATCCTTGAGAATGAGTGTACGATAAGCCGCTGTGCGACCTGACAGGCAGCAAATACCGCTATCGATGTGTGTAGAAGCAGCGATTTCAATGTTGCGACTGGTTAATCGATAACCTGCTAAGATTTCCCAAACTGTCTGACCTCCTTTGGGATCGATGGCATGCACTTTCTGGCTGGTACCCACCCCACCCATCTTCATATCCTCGAAGCACGCCAAAATATAGTCCAGCATAGTGGGTTTCCAAATGGCATCGTCATCCGCAAAGACTAAAATTTCGGTTGTTGTAGCATTGACACCCTCCACCATCTGCAGTCGCTTGTTCGCCTTTGGCACCGTCAAAACTCGTATCCGCTGTGGATCAACCTCGTCAGCGAGTGCTTGCAGTGACCCTCGCATTTTTGTCTCTGTGATAATGATGATTTCCTTAGGTTTACAAGCGAGCCAGCTCCGTGAAGCAATCTTGAATTCCTCACCTGCGTCAATAGTGGGTACAATTATCGTAACATCCTCCTCTGGATTGTATGTAGGTTTGGCTCTCGGTCTTCGTGGCTGGTAAGCAAGCCATGCAATGATTTTGATCAGGAACCACAGATATCTGTAGAACCCAATAATGCCCAAGGGCAAAAAGAACGGCAGCAAGCCCAGATCATTGGTAAGATACAGCATAGTGTGCAGAAAGGAAAGAAGTAAAAGGAAAATTGAAAACAACCTGATCGAATTCCAGCTATTTTACATCAGAGACTTTGATGGAGAGAACTTTGGGACTGGCGTTGCACGGACAAAGATGCTTGTGCAACAATGTCCAAAACTATTTTCAGATTCTTGGAAGGCGAGCCAACGCGCGTTGGAGAAGAGATAAGTAGAACCCAAGAAATAAGTGGTTCCAATCCAAGAAACTGAGAAAACCTGAGAGAAAAATCAACTCGATGGACGTGCTTGATTCGATCTGATCGAAGATTAGCAGAACAGACCATCCCTTGCAAGATCCCTTTGTCGAATAACTGTCACCTAATTGTTTACTGGTTGTGTAAGCTCTTGGGCGCGTTTTGTTTTTAAATGTGCTAGATAAGCCATCGGAGTTTCTTAAGTCTCCAAGTAACGTGCAAACCAGAACATAGGTTCCCTACATTTTATCTTGTAAAGAACAGCTACGTATGTTAAGTCTAGTTTCCAATAGTCAACACAGGGAAATCTTAAGGTACTGCGTAAATCACAGATTTGGAAATGGTCAGAGAACATCCTAGGAACATTCAATGAAAATACATAAAAAGGTAGGACTTTTTCATCTTCGTATTCGACGTCAAACTATCTGCCGTCATTGCGTTAGAAGAGATCGTAGCACAATAAGACCTGCAGGCTAAATGTCACTTGAATCCATTGCCAATAATAGCATGAAAAGTATCAATAAGAAATTCGTGGAAGACACATTGAAATGGAAGGAACTGTGCAATATATATAATGATGTCCTTAACCATTCCACTCGGCTATTGAGAAGATAATTTCCAGTACTTGTGAGCGCTGGTTTATTGTGACTGAGAAGAGTATCCAATCCACGTCTTAAATAAATATGCTACTACATCAGACGCGATGCAAGCATTACAATCGAACAGACCATCTGTGTCGAGCGGATTATGTCCGTTCAATCTTGTTAGTACAGCAATCAATGGCTAATACCAATAGAAGTGTATTTAAAAAGGGTTCTCCCCAGGAATATCTCAGACCGTCACCCATGCTGCCCATGATCAAACACAATGTGTCAAGGAGGACACGCTGTACGAGACTCTTTTACAAACGACATAAAAATCCTCGCCAACGTTTATTCAGGTCTCTGGCTAAGATTAAATAGAAAAAAAGCGAAGAATATTGTCAAGCAATAGACCTGTTATAAACTTATCTCCCTACCCCATTAGGGCGAATTGAGGTAAGAAAGGTTGTGATCGGTTTTGTATACTTGTCTACCTACGAAAGTGACAGATTACGTGCTCTGCAGCGGTGTAAGGAGGGGCCAATGGATATTTATTGCTGCTAGACGCTAAAGTTCAGGGTTTTTGCGATTACATAGCATGGTTACAGCATGCTATATAATTTGTTACCCCTAAGCGCCGTGCACGCAAATAATCGGCCAAGGATCTAGACTGCCGTTGCAATACTGAAAGAAATTTGCCACGAGCTTTTCATAGATATAATAAATATGCATGTAGACCTTAGCTATGAGTAGCAATGATTGATAGTACGTAGCTCCTCCATTCAACGATAAAAATGTTATTTAGTGTGGTATAATTAAGGAATCCCGGATTTAATATTACACTCAACGTCTTTTAATTTTCTTTTGGCTTGTTAAAAGGGAAACGGGGGTATTAATTCCGCTCTTTGCAGTTTCATTCTGGGAAGATTATGACGGTTAAAAGAAATGAGCGTCAGTAAGACAACTTGCATGTAGCTGGGTGATGGTGTGTGTAAACAAGGAGAGCAATTGCGGGTATCATTTGGTATATGTACAATTGAATTGGGGGCTTCCTTTGTTACGGTCGACTCTTTCAGACGGGTTCTTGCATCATTCCGCTGATACTGGAATGATCAATAAAGATGGTGTAAGTAAACCCACCTAGGAATGCTCCAAGGAAAGGTGCAAAAGCTGGAACTACAGCGTAATAATTTGCTACCCGAAATACATCGATCCCCCAACCGGCCATGGCGGTGAAAAGCCGAGGCCCTAAATCTCGTGCCGGATTGAGAGAAAATCCAGATGTGTACCCCAAAGCTAACAAGATAGCGGTGATGCCTGATGCAACGACGATCCCTTGTATGGCACAGAAAGGTTGGTTCTTGGGATTGCCAGTAACCATAACGAGCAGTGATAAAAGTCCAGTGCCGACAACTTCTGAAGCAATTGCAGGACCGATGCCGACATATAACGGTGGATAGGTGGCAAAGATGCCGGCTGTTCCGTAATCGCCAAGAATTGATCGTGTTCCACCGTCAAATTGATGCAGAGCTGGGTGTATAACCAGATAAAGGAGTGCAGCACCTGAAAATGCACCCAGGAACTGCGCTGCAATGTATACCGGCACCTTTCTGCTAGGAAAGCCTTTAAATAGCCAGAATGTGACAGTTATAGCCGGATTCATGTGAGCTCCCTAGTAAACCATAAATGTAGTCAGAAAAAGATCACCAAAATATTTCTCTATTACAAAGTTTCTGGATTCTTACCGAGACATGGCCGCATATACAAATCGCAAATAAAACAGCAAGTCCTACAACGAATCCAGATGAGAATCTTCTCTTATCTCGCGACGATCTGTTGTTTATCAATGTTCCCCTTTTTGAAATCGCACATACCGTTTCCGAGAGCGACAATGAGCCAAGATTTATTGACGACATTTAGACATTGCTCCGCGGCTACACCGTCTACCAACAGTATCAGTATGAGTGTACCAATGAACTCTGCTAGAAAATCTCTAGTCTGCAGATTGTGCCTTCAGTAATCTTTCCATTTATCTTTCTCCCATGACGGAAGGGCAAAGCTTTGTACTGTAAGCATATACGTACCTTGAAACGAGCATACCGTAATCGGAATAGCGACTGCTGCCATCTCGTCATAGACGTCCGATTCTGGACTTGTATATCATGAC
Source organism: Rhizomucor pusillus (assembly GCF_041956525.1). Taxonomy (NCBI): domain Eukaryota; kingdom Fungi; phylum Mucoromycota; class Mucoromycetes; order Mucorales; family Lichtheimiaceae; genus Rhizomucor; species Rhizomucor pusillus. The sequence goes on along the minus strand of NW_027192145.1, from coordinate 226,711 downwards.
CGTAGTCCGTGTAATGGACATTAACAATTTCCTCTCGATTTAATGCATGACTCTGCTTCTCTAGGTCGATTACTGCAGATTTGCCGGGCTGCGCAGCTTCCGATGAAGATGGATAGGAGACTGTCAACGTCGGCGATAAGGGTGGAGCAACAGAGGATGCAGAACCGTTTGCACCATAATTCATGGCCGTGAATAATGAAATGCTTAGAGAGACAAGGAAGGAGAGAGGAGGGAATCAAAAAAAAAAAAAAGAATGTCCTGGAGGGCTCGATTTACGGACGCCGGTTGAAGACTAAAGCAAAGTAAGAAAAAGAAGAAGGAATAAAAAAAGTTCTGCCTTTTTTTTCTCAAATAGAAATCGTGTGAAATAGGGGAAGAAACAAGCACCCCGGTTTATATACATAGAGCTAATTGAGGCCGAGACAGTGCTGAAGAAAGAAAGTATTTTACTTGGGGGGAGGGACGGACGATCTCCAGTTACCGGTTTCTGCAATTCTTCATACTGATATAGAAATGTGTCAATGCAAAAAAAATGTCCAAAGCTGGATGAACCTTGAGATTTGGGGGTTCATGGACTGAGCGGAGAGGAAAATAGAGCGTGTCTTTCGATATCAGGGGCTATCGGTTAGCATTCTCACTGCGAATATTTGGTTTAAAGCATAATTATTCATCACAAAAATCATTGATTCATCCTTGCCATGCCTTCTCGGCATCACCGACAACTTGTAAATGATGCTCGTGCAATTGGGGGTGTCAAGCAGTGAATGTCTCTCTAGAATACTTTAGATTATTCAATTCGGTTATCGATTAGCATGAAAGACACATTGAACGTTTTCTTTTTATATATTACTATTATTTCCATGCAGCAATACATGAATAACCTTATCAGGTTACCAGTCATTGCCTGGTTAAACTACAAACTTGAGACCCAACAGGAGATTCTTATCTCGGTTCGCTTCCTTGTTGCTGTTATGACACAATAGACATTGGAAAGTGACGGATGCATTTCCTTTGTTCTCGTCATTCGCTTGCACGCATGACCTCTAAGGCTTGACAATGTCAATAGTTTTGTCTTTGCTATCCTGTCCAGCCGATGCATCATTGCTGTTCTTTTCCCTGTTGTCAACCCCTTCCTTTTCCGATACAGCTGCCGGGGTAGATGAGGAGTCCCTCGAACTAGATATTTCCATTGCCACCATCTGGGCTGGCTGATCGGATACTTTAGTTGACAGCCACGCAGCGCCAGGAGGATCACTGCTGCTAACCGAGTCCAGATTGAAATATGACTTGTTTGACTGCTGCCATCTTCTTGCGATCAACTTAGTGACGACAACCCCGATTGCAACACACGTTGCTATGGCAGATACGCAGGCAATAGCTATAATGACTGTGTACAAGCTCGGATGTTGTGATTCGTCCTCTCCTGCATCTAGATATCCTGCTAGTGCGTCTATGATGGACCTTGGATGTATTTGAGAGGCAGTATGTGCTATATGGGAAGGGCTATTGCTTCGATCCAGCATAGAGAGACGCTATTTTCCAAAGAAGAAGGAGAGGGCTGTGAAGATATGAGGGATAAGCAAGAACAAAGTGCGCAATATGCGAAAATGAATGCGAAATTTAAACATTCCTTGTCAATTCTATCAAAGCGACGAGAAAAGGAATGCTTTATATATAGTACATGAAACAGAACAAAAAATCAACAAGAATTTACAGCAAGGGAGGTATATAGTACAAACTGGAACGACAATGAATCCGGACCTTAGTCTTTACTGCAGGCAATAGTTGCGGCACGAACGGCGTCTTCAAGGTCCCAATGGAAGAATGGGTATCGATCGATAGGAACGCCGCGCTCCAAGAGATGATAGTAGTCTTTCAGGCTGGGCGATGAGGGTGTGTTTACATTTGCAGAATTCGTAGAATTTACGGAGCGAGCACTTTCCAGGTCATCATCATGGATGGTTGGTGAGGATCGGATGGATAGCGAAGCACGTTTTTCGGGAATATCGATTTCAAACTCATCGTCTTGATGATAATAATCATAGTGACTCTGTGATCGTCTGTCTTCTTGTTGTACTGCATCCTTGTTTGGCGGGACAACAGGCAGTAGTTCAAGGGGAAGAGATTCACGACCATTTTGCTTGCCAAAACCACCAATGATCAATGCATTCCGTATGAACGGACTTGCTAAGCTAGAAAAATGCCATTCAACCTCCCGATCGACGTAACGGTTAATGGCTAGTCTAAGATCCAGAAGAGCTTGAACACCGGTGGAATCGAGATGGTTGACACCAGAGAAATCCATGACAATAGCCTTGAGTTTACGTCCATTGGCTTCCAAAGACGCTTGGACAGCTTCTATCTCTTCAGGTTTCACAAGAGGTCTACTGTCATTCCACGCACGATCACCTTTCTTGGTTGGTGGAAGCCGCCCGGCAACGAAATTGTCCTGGATGTAATGCATAATTTTGTCGGAAACGAAGCCGGCATTCGGATAAGTAAGCGATTCGTCGATGCGAAAGATGACAACACCCGCCGGCGGAGGCTCAACCATCTCATGCAAGGTTGGGTGATTTTCTCTCACGTAAACGTATTGAACTTCGCCAGAATCTTTTTCGTCGGCATTTGCTGGGCCTTCTTGTTTAATGGGTCGGACAGGAACACGGCCAAGTACTGCATAGCGTGGACGTGCAATTCTGATTAGCATAAAGAATATAGAGAGGCCAACCGAAACGTAGATGCCATATTCGACCGTCGTGAAGAAGGTGATGATAATAGCGGCAACGAACGTGAAAAGTTCCAGTGGATTGATCTGCCATAAATGTTGCACGAATTTCGGACCAGAAACTAGATCAGAAACTGCGTGAATAATGACTGCGGCCAGGATAGCGTCTGGAATGTAATAGAATGCAGGTGTCAAGGCGTACAGACAAAGTAAGACGACAAGGGCTGAAAATACGCCAGCTAATGGTGTGCGGACACCACTTCGGGCCATGATCGCTGTACGAGAGAATGATCCTGTGTTGGGGTATGCGCCTATTCTTTTGATTAGAGAAACCGGCGATAGTTGGTAAGTATTGTATGATATGCACATACCAAAGAAGACACCAATGATATTAGCGACACCAATGGCAATGATCTCTTGATCGGGATTAATTTTGTAATTATTTCGACGTCCAAAGGACTTTGCAATAGCGACATGCTCGAGAATCAAGATAATGACGACCGAAGGGAGCGTACCAGCTATCTTGGACAAAAGCCCGACATCCACGCTGGGTACACCAAGAGCTTGGAAACCAGCTGGAACCGTTTTCAGAATACTGATAGGACTTTGTGATTTGCCGATTTGGATAAGAAAAGCGATTAGGGTGCCAAAGATGACAAGCATACCGTTGCGCATAATATTGATCAGAAACCACAATTTGTCGTAGCGCGGGTATCTGCGGCCGAGATGAGCTGTTCCGTAGCGAATAGCGTACAAGAAAGCAAGACCCACAAGGCCGAACGCAACATCCAGATGGGTATCGGGCAAGTTCTTAAAGAAGTTTCCAAATACGAGATATGTTGCGTCGTGCGTGTTAACATTGTGCATGCCAAATCTTTCAGCATTTTTTTTCTGGTCAGCACAAGAAGAGAATGAAAAAGCCACCCAAGTAACTTACAGTTTGGGATATTGTCCAATAGCAATTGTGATGGCGGATCCACTCATAAAACCTGCAATAGCCGGTTCTGATGAAAAAATGCTGTCAGTACATTTCTGCAAACTCTCAAAACAAAATAAATGCATACTTACCAGGGATAAAATCAACCAGGATGCCAAGTCTCACGAGACCAATAAATACAGCAATGATACCCCCAAACAATGCCATGGCTGCCGCCACTTGTGGTCCAGTATACCCTGAATCTGGCGTAACCACCGACAAGATAGTTTGACCGACTAGAAGCGACATGACTGCAGTTGGACCAATGCTAATGTCTTTTGAAGTGCCAAAGAAGCAATATATGCATAAGCCTACAAATGAAGAATATAGACCATATTCCTACAGTTTAAAAAGATTATTGAGGACATTAAGAACTGCAAAGATGATTTCTGATGAATATCTTACGGGTGGCAAATTTGCAATTTTAGCATAACCCATGCCTTGAGGCACGACAACGATTCCAACGGTTACGCCGGCAATGACATCCGAAATAAGCCAGGTAAGGTTGTACCTATGTATCCAGTAGATGATGGGGAAGAAGCTGGATAGGTATTCTTTGGCATAATGTGGCAATCTCCGGCACGTCCGAGCCGCTAGTCTGAAATATGATATTTCTTCATAATCCAGTATTATGGGACCCGTGTTCTTCTGGAGCGAGTCCGTCATTCGAGAAAGGGGCGATGTAAAAGAACGGGAAAACTGGACATTAAAGGAAAAATACAAGGCTTTATATCCTAGCACGCAAGCTAAGGCGTCAGATCACGCAATCGGCTTCAATTGGCCCACAAGTGCCATCAGTCCGACCTACCTGCTTTCAGAATCGGTAACACATTTGCCCGTTACCGAATTAATATTACGTCGTAAAGTCAATAATAGCAAGTCGCACATTTTAAGCTTATAAGCAACCGAAGCACTTGATCCCGCATTGGCTCGTGGTGGAAATGGTTATTTACCCCTTTTTCTTGCTGAAACAGGACAAAAACCGCAAACGTCGATGTAACAGATGATCATCGGGTGGCTGAGCATCTATTTGTCGTGCTTCTGGAAAGAATTGCTGGAAGCAACGATGTATCCGCTACGTAAATATTATCAACTGCTATAATCAAACTTTATGTCTGAAGCAACGCTTTGGATTCTAATATCATCATGAGAAAGCGAGTCGATTGTCGGAAACCGCTGTCTATTTTGAAAATGTTCTTCGATATAATGTTGGCCCTCGAAGAACTGCAACAGACCCACGGTTGCATGAGAGCCATAGACTTTATTACGTGAGAGGGGACTGCGTTCTTCATCAAACCATTCTTCGGCTTGGCCCTGTCGGCCTAGGTCCGCGACCCGTCACTCTACCCCAGTCGTATCCAAAAACTGTTTGCACCTCACGCGCACACTCGTGGCCGATGTTCCCCGCATTGCAGCATGTCAAAAAGACATGTCGTATACTTTCCACTTGCCAAGTACTGTGAATTAAGGTTAATGCTATCTAGTGCATTTCCACAGTTTCAATGCTGTCGTTTTCTCTGCTGACCAAACAGCACAAGTTTCCCGTAGCAGACGTCATGTCAGTTTGAAGTAGTAGTACAAAAATAAGCTTGTAATGTACGACCTTTGAATTTCTGGAAACTACGTTGCTTTTTTATTGTGTCTCCATGCAGAACTATTCAGGTCATATGCAAGACCCTACCTATCATCTGCATATATCGCTCTGCACATTCTGTATTCTTCGCAGCAAACGCAGACGCAACGAAGCAATCGAATACTTTTGGACTTTACTCACGCCTCACTTTTGCAATATGTATAAACAAATCCAACCACGTGTGATGGTATACATAAACAGGGCAGCCACTTCCGACACTCCTGATTTATGCAACTGCAAAGATGGATACAGCCAGCAATTATACCGCTTTCACTAGTCGCATAGCTCAGTACTTGAAGGCACCAGAAATATAGACTGTCCCATTCTATGTCTCATCAAAATCCTCGGGCATAATTGGTTCAGTAAATGTTTCTGCTCTTAAGGCAAACTTCGTCGAAATATAATTTGTTTATCTGTAGCAACCGTCACCTGTGTATTCATGCTTTTTGTGGAAAACTAGATTAAATCAAAACTAACCTATGGATTGACCAGGCGTTCCGCGAGTTTCTTAATACCACCTTGCTATCTTATGTGTGAGTTGCAAACTGCGTCGCATAGAGTTATCAAGATTTCTGAGCCGAAAAATTGGGGTTTAATACCCGGGTAATCTCTTACCGACTGGAATCATTTCCTCCGTCTAATGAATAGCCGAAGATCTACCTAATTAATTAAAATCCATGAAACCACCGGACAGTATTTATGGAAGGATATCGCGTCCATCCCATCATTTTTCCTTCCTTTCCTCCGTTACTCGTAAAATTTGAAGCTATAGTATCCTTCTTACCTTCCTTCATATGTACGCATTTCCAGAAGTTTCTCATATCTGAGATTTTCACCAAGAGGAAGATTGGAGCATGCAGTACATCCTTTATGATGTAGGCAAAGAGAGGGACAGTAGCAACGGAGAGAAAAAGGACTGTGAGACGTCGATGTACTGAGAGAAGTCAAAAGACCAAAAGATCAGTTACCTACAGACTCTTGAAAATTCTTCTTCGAAGACGTGTTAACGGTTAGCCATGCTCTTTGGCAAGAGGATTGGTATATAGTCTCATATATGTGCATTGTCCACTAATTGTATTGGAGCATCATGGTTTATCTCATATCTACTGAATTCGGCCGTCTTTTCATTACTGTTCCTGGATTTATTATCCGAAGAGCACGATGACAATCGAGATGACTAATTGAATTTATGTGGAAGTATGCTGGAATATGACATCCTTCTATTAGGAGAACCTCGGATCTGATGTTGGAATCTACGAGACCGCCGGCGGAAGACATCTACAGTCCACTTATTAATGGAATGATTACCGTGATCTCGCTTACTTGCATTGGCTCCACAAACTGATGCGGAAAGCTTAAATTTATATTCGTATATTAATCCAGTGCTGCATAGACTCGAGATATGTATCATGATCGAGGAGTAATAAAAGTACAATGAATGGCACGATGATTATGGCGATCAAGAATGTGAAGTTTGCCAGAAGGGAATAGCTGGACCACCTTAAAAGCTGATATTGCAAAATCACATTGCGAGGTTAGCACCAGTATACATCTACTCTGGCATGTAGAATTTTTGCCGAAAGACTTGGTGTTAAAAGATATGCTACGTGTAAAAAATATATGATTTTGTGAAGAATGCCGCTGCCAATGCTGGTGCGGTTGCTACGGGTACGGGTACGGGTACGCATACGGGTACGCAAAATTCAATTTTTGGGTACGGTTTCTGCGAACAATATTACGTTCAAAATGAGGAAGGAGCATGTAGTAGCAAAACCCAGTAATCGGACCAATTGCCGTGACTTTTCTGATGCATGAACTTTGTACGCCTTATCGACCTTCAGCGCTACATGAGTACTTTGAGCCAGCCCATAACTAGTATATCACGGTGTTTAGAATAGATCAACAAGATTGTAATAATAGTAATGGCTACAGTTTGTCTAATCTAATCTGTTATTATAAAACCTACTGAGTGAGAAAAATACGACTAAGGTTTCTTTTCCTGTATGTTCATTCGAGGAGATTTGTACATACAGACTTTATCCTCATGTACTGCTCAAAAAGAGCAAACGAAAAAAATCACAGATGCTTTTATTGCTATTCTAAATATCCGACAGGCTTTCATGAAAGGTTATTTTGATATTATTTATGGAGTCGCGTAATGCTATCAAAATTTGCGTCAGTCGCAATTCGGTATTGATATGTGGCTAATCTTTTACCTAGCAAGACAGCTTCTGGTTCCAAGAGAAGAACCGGAGAAGAATGCTCTCTGATTAATTGCTTGTATCCAGGCGGAGGGTTTCTTACGATTTTTTCAACTGCATCAAGAGTTGCTTGAAGACTGTTGAGGATCTTTCTCACATCACGCTGTACTAATCCGTATTCATCCTCTTTGAATGAAGAAGAAACGAGATTGCCAAGCGCTATCCATGGTGTATCAAATACATTAGCATATGGCCAGTTCCTATCCCAGCTCTTCCGTTACCTTGGACAGCGGAGACTACAACGAAGTAGTTACTAAATATGCTACGTGTTTTCCTCTCTGCTGTAACGGCACGGAATTTTTGAAACCAGTTCCATCGTTGGGCTTTTGTCTCCAACGCTTGTAATAACTTGAAGACAAGATCCTTCGGGGCTTGTTGAGGAGCCGCAATTGCATTAGCAGGTAAGGCTTCCTTAAGAACAGAAGCCGTAGGCGTCCAGACGTGCGAAAATAATGTGGCTGTCCTATCATCGAGCAGTGCTGTATCCACCCGAGGAGCAAGGAAGACATTGGCATCCTGTAACTGAATACGGTTTACATTTTGCGGTTCTTGCATTTTTGCTGCTGGAACAGGAGCTGCCGCTAATGTTTAAGTGATTAGAAAATATGACCGACAAAAATAGCCTATTATGCTTAATACCCACCTAACTTGATTCCAGTGTATTCAATTTCAATATTGTTTCTCAGAGTCTCGATTATTTTCAGACATTCCGTAGAGATCTGGGACCATGTCGTGTTATTCATATTCTTGCTCGCATCCAAGAAGATAGTCGCACGTCTCTTTGGCATCTGTTTCGAAATATGCGCTAACTCGGCAAAAGCTGTTGCCTGTAAATGTAAACTTTAGGATACGAGAAAAGGTTCTTTGGATACAGCAATATCGCGATGTGTACCTGAATAACAGAATCATCCTTTGCTTGCAGACCAGAGATCAACAATGCATTTGCATTTTCATACTGATCGCTGATAAGCTCTATCTATTTCTAGACATTAGAAGATGTAGAAGGCTAGCAAGTCAACATACATACGGTTCCATAGAAAACGTCAAAGACTCGATCTACGGTTTCCCAAATGCAAACCGTCAGGCAGCCGGCTAATATCGTTCGAGCAACAAGATATAGATCCAGCCAGCCGAAACCGACAATAGGAGCATCAAGCACGCTGTTTCGAATTAAGTTAGCATTACTTATCATGGATGGATATATAGATACATACCTTGTATAAAATCCAAAGAAAGAGGCTGCCAAGCGGTACAGCGAGCCGTCAAATAGCAAGAATGAAACATAGGCGCAGCCAAACACCTGAAGGGACCATATACCTCCCCGATACAAAATGGTGGCTAGACTCCATTTGAGTACCAAATATTTTGGCAGCTGAGAAGGGAATATTCTTAAGCAATGGTTCCATTGACGACCAAACAACGGACTGTACCTGTAGAGTCGACATTTGAACTTCCCATTCTCCTTTCCAGATATGCCTCACTGCAAAACACAATCCAAGGAGTATTCCATAGAAGGATACAAACAGGTTGTCCTCGTTCAGCTGACGAACGTTTGCACGATGAATATGCAGTCTGAAATACTGATGAGTTTATAGACTCATTCCAAACTTTTAAGCTTCTTACCCTTGAGGATATACAAATAGATTCTCGGTATAAGTGTCAGCAATAAGATGTCCAAAATACAGCCGCACAAGGAAAAATCCTGAAAACGCATATAACGTAACCATGATCCAATTGTCGGTCGATCTCACTTTTGACATGATGTCTGCAGCTTTGCTCGTTTGAATTGGTCGCCATACTATTGAGAAGCCCTAAATTACTCGTCCTCATCACTCGACTGAATTTGCATTGCTTACATTGATAACGTTGAAGGTGTGCTAAAAGTAAAATGAATGATATAATGGTCACTGCGATTGCAAATGTAATGGTTTGCCTTGAAAGAAAACTGGTAGGAAACGCTGTTTGCACAAGCATATTAATTGTTCGTGTCGATCTACAAATGGGCTAACAGTACGCACCTAGTCTTGCTTGGAATACGATTGTGAAGAAACTGGCAAACACGAAAAGCGCAATCAAGGAGTAACATCCGGATCGTCGAATTTTCATTGCCTCAAACGCCTGTTTGTACGAGCTACATGGTGGTAATGTACGTTTTCGTGGTGGACCGACTGCTTTTGGCGCCGTTACAGTTACGGGTCGCAACATCGTGTGAAGTGAGAGAGGAAGGAAACCAGGCGCGTAGTGATTTTTTGACTTGGAAGTTGGCGCTTATGGAAGCACTAAATTTTTGTGCGGGGCGTGCAGTTACCTTCTGCTTAAGTTACGATCCTTTTTTATAGTTTTGTGAGTTTCCAAGATACTTCCCTTCACTTTTCACTAGATTAAGAATACCTGCAGACACTGCAATGGACTTGATAATTAATGAGTTACCAGCAGGTTATGCCCTGCATATCCACATCGTCGTTTGGATAAATCGATGCAAGGATCTTGACCTCACTCAGAGAACATGATCACGTTCGCGGCTGTCTACAAGCCTGAGTACTATTCTCGAGATTGACATTTAAAGAAAGCTGCTCATAATTTGACCGAATGAAGGAGCGCTCCAACACTTTCAAGAAATAAAGAGATTAAGGCTATCGTTATGGACTAAGCCGAAAATGCCGGGCGTATGTGCGCCAACAGCTCAAGAGCGTATTCCATCGAGCACTGGTCCGAATAAACCGGGAGTTCGATGGCGTTGTGCTTGCCTGCAGAAACAAATCGGATGCAAAACCGCCGCAGAACGGAGGTTTATGAAGCCCAAGCGAGGTTATCATTTAATGCGGATTACGCTGAAAACCTTTTCGGTTACGGGGAACGAGCGCAGCGAATCAAGTGCAGGGAGCGTAGCGACCGCCAAAGTACTTGTACGCAATATGCGAGCTCACTGCTATATCCCTTTGATGCATAAACTTGCCTTTTTAAGATAATGCATCAATGACTACCAGAGGGGACTTTTTGGGCAGAATCTTTTCTGCATACTCATATTCCATAGTTGCGCTCCTTTTTCCTCTTTTGCTTTCCAAGCGACACGAAATGCCAGATGATGATCTCGAAAAGTATTTTACGCAATCTGAGAAGCACATGGAAATAGAACGCGTGCTTGGGAGCTTCAAGCTTGATCCGTTTGCAATTCTTGAATTGCCATATGGCGAACCCGACAGCAATCAAGTCAAGAAGCAATATCGTAAAAAGAGTTTAATGATTCATCCTGACAAGGTCAAACATGAGCGAGCTGAAGAAGCCTTCAATCTATTGAAGAAGGCTGAATCAGAGCTTAACGACGAAAATCGGGTCAGATTCCTGCTGGGCGTGATAGAGGAAGCCAAAGTGGAAACGTTACGGGAACATGGATACAAGGTGAAAACACAGGTCGTGGCAAAGACAGATGATAACGAGGAAGACAAAAGACCAAAAACGATAATTGAATCAAACGAGGAGCAATATTCGTTTCTGAAGACTGATGAAGGACAAAAGGCGATGCAAAGCAAAGTCAAGGCTCTTCTCATCGAGATGGAGCTACGAAGGCGACGACAATTAAAGATGGAAATGGAAGCGGAGGGTAACTAGATAATATTGTCAACATATAGCCCATATGACTAACGACGATCGACGCTTCAGGTGCTGAAAAAAGAAAAGCAGAAGAAGAGGCAATCTTGCGAAAGCGGAAGCAGGAAGAAGCCAAACAATGGGAAGCTACCCGTGACCAGCGTGTAAATAGTTGGAGAGATTTCCAAAAGAAGGGCGGTAGAAAGGTCAAGAAAATAAAACGTTCTGGTGCCTAAAAAGGCTTTGTCATTTCGGCAATCAAGACTTGAGCACGTTATCTGATCTGACACGGGCAAAGAGTTTTTCCATGATAGAATGACTGTATGCAATAATAGGGGATTTTTGACAAGCTCTATCTTTTTATTAGAATATATGCATGAGGGCCTTTGAGTAAGGAATTGAGATGGAATACAATGGCTTTAGACCTTCAAGTTCTATTGCTAAAAGTTAGTATCGATCGAACCCATTTTATTCAGTTTCAATTTACCTGAATGACGGCGTTAGTGTATTGAGTGTTGGTAGCACGACCACCCAAGTCGGCGGTGAGGTTCTTGCCCTCAGCAATAGTCTTGAAAACTGCCTGCTCAATGTTTGCAGCTTCATCGTAGAGACGCATGTGACGCAACATCATGATACCAGACAAAAGCAAAGCGGTAGGGTTAGCCTTGTCTTGACCCTATGTTATCAAAAAATTAGAGGGACAATTCCAAAAAGGGCTTAAGCAGATCTGACGTACAGCAATGTCGGGGGCGGTACCGTGAACAGCTTCGAAGATAGAGGCATCGCGACCGATGTTACCGGAGGGGGTGAGGCCAAGACCACCAATCAAGCCAGCGCACATGTCAGACAAAATATCACCGTAAAGGTTAGGCATGACCATGACGGTATCAGCGTAAAGGGAGGGATCAGAAACGATCTATAAAACCATTTAGTGTGAGCCTACTCTACAACTTGGAAGGTTTACAAGACCTACGTGCAAGCATGCGCGATCCAAGAGAACCTCATCGAACTTGATGTTGGGGAAATCCTTGGAAACTTGTCGGCAAGCATCAAGGAAAAGTCCATCAGCCAATTTCCTAAATAGCAGCATAGATGAATATACAGTGCAAAAGCCTGAGTAGGCGCGACCTACATAATGTTTGCCTTGTGGACGGCGGTGACACGGTCACGACCGACAGACTCGGCGTAAGTAAAAGCATAGCGAGCAACACGCTCGGAGGCTTCCTTGGTGATGAGCTTGATGGATTGAACAACACCATTGACGACCTGACATTTTGGAAGATAAGCTCCACTAGAAGCGCGAAGTATTCTCCAAGCAGCAACGAAAGTTTACCTCGTGTTCGATACCAGAGTATTCACCCTCAGTGTTCTCACGGATAAGTACTGTGTCAACGTTTTCATAGGGGGTCTTGAAACCAGCAACGGAGCGGCAAGGACGGACGTTAGCATACAAGTTGAAGGTACGACGAAGTGTCAAGTTAAGAGAAACGTGACCCTTGCCAATAGGCGTGGCAAGAGGGCCCTTGAGGGCAACAGTGCTGCGACGAACACTCTCAACAGCAGCCTCGGGAATAACGGTCTTGCCGTCCTTGAGAACAGGAGTGACATCAACCTCTTCCCAATCAATAGGAGCCTTTGCTGCTGCAAAGATGTTCTTCACGGATTGCGAGATTTCAGGACCGATACCGTCACCGGGGATAAGAGTAACAGTGTAGTTACCCTGCATAAATAATATGTAAATGCACGAGTTCACAGCTTGAGTTTTCTTAGGTAACTTACATTGGCCTTCTTCTGGCCATTGAAAGCCTGGGTAATGCTGGGAGAAGCAGTGGTAATGGCACGCACCGAGTTATGCTGCAGAAACGTTAAATTATTGGGATATATATATGCGATAGACGACCGAGTATACCTTGGTAGCCGAGGCTTTCAAAGCAGTAGCAGTTCGAGACAAGAACATGATATTTACAACCGTGAAGAAAACAGGAAGGAAGTGGGTGGAGGCGGAAAAGGCGGGATTTCGAGTCAAAAATTTGTTTCCAGGGGATTAAACGTTTAAGCGGTAAACAGCTGAACAAACATTTTATTGGAACTTTTGTAAGCAGTTCTATACAGAGATGCTTGCAACTTAAAGAATTTTTTCAACCATGCCAATGCCCTCCTTCTCAAGGAGCTCCATAATGGGATTGTTAATATCGGGGGACATGGGAGCAATAACGCCCTTTTGCGTGATCTTGCCATCCAAAATGAGCTGGGTGGCGATACCGCATGGTACACCGACTGTCTTTGCCATAGCAGAGTAGCCACCAGGAACACCATATTCAATCAGGGTGGAGGTACGAGTCTGGTGTGAGCCGTCTTTCAGCTCAATCTCGAAGCGGTGCTGGAGGAATACAAGATCGCGCTCATTTTCGCCGTATTGCATCTTTTCTTCCAAGGTAGCGCAAAAAGTATCCAACAAATTGCCACGGCGATGGACCTTATTGTTTGAGAAAAATCCTAACCATCGCATGCCATCCAAGATCTGGGCTTTGCGCGGATTGTTATCAAGATCTGTTTTCGCGATGATTGCAGCCTTCAGCGTCTCTTCAGAAGTATCCGCAGCTCCGACCGCCTTTGCTACAACTTGGCTCCAAGTAATATCCTGTGCATCAGCAGCAAGGTGCGGCTGCTCCTCTTCGTTTAAGAAGCCCATGAGGACCAGTGCCTTGACGAATTGCTGGAAACCATCGTAGCGGATAGAGCCACGAATGATAGTCTTCGCTTCAGGAATGTTGTAGCGCTTATCATAGGGAGTGGAGTCACGGTTACCATAACCAACAAATGCGAAGCCAGGGTAGCCAGTGTTAAGGACACGAACCGAATCCATCAAGTCAGTGCCAGAGACTTCGATGATCTATACACTAATGTCAATCCATATGAAGCAATGAAGATGCAAGGTCAAGAACGTATCAAACATAAGACACTTGCCTTGCCATTTTCGAGGTACTTGGCAGTGTTCTTCAGTGCCAGCAAGACACCGCGGGCAGACCATGAGAACTTGTAACCAAATGGATTGTCCGAGTTTTCAGGTGCTGGCAAACCACCACAGAAGGAAATGAATTCGAGAAGCTGATTAGAAAGTGTAAGTATTCGTTGTAAAAACAAACAACACATATCTTGTCAATTTATACCTTGCCTCCTTCCTTGTGTACTTCATCAATAGTCTTGACAGCATAGAGATGATCAATACCAGGATCCAGACCGATTTCGTTCATTACAGTGATGCCTGCATCCTTTGCACTAGACAGAAAATAGTTACGAGTTACTTTTTTGTGTCTAATTTTCAATGACTTGATATAGTGACTTACGCTTGATCGAATTCCATCATGGCAGGAGAAACGTATGAAGTAGTGACAACATTCTTCTTGTGTTTAACCGCGGCTTTGATAACCTTCGCGTGGTAAATATACGGAATCAAGCTTACAGTGTATACGTTAGAGCACTTGACAAAGGTTATATCGTGTTGAGCTACTTACCTGATTGCGATATCGTGTTGAGCAACCAAGTCTTCGATAGACTTCTCATCGTTAATATCGCAGGAGACGGCCGTTGCTCGGGGGAACTTTGCAGCCAAAGCTTGTGCATTTGCAAGAGTTCTACTTGCTATACAGAGTCCAAGTTAATGAGATTCACTCACGCTCCTGAAAGCGATCATACCGATCGTTAGCTGGTTCTCGGGACGACGGAGAATATACTCGACGAAAGGAGCGGCGACGAAGCCGGAACCGAGCAAGAGGATTTTCCTTCAAGTTTCTATTAGAAGAAATAACTTAAGCATTTGATATTTGATAGATACTTTTCAGACATTTTTCTTGAGGGTGGGAAAAAAGAGAGATGGCAAGAAAGAGAACCGTGTCGCGTTTACAGGAGATTTGACATGCTTCGATCGGAGATGTAGTTGCCTTATTTGGACATCATCTTTGATGCGGATCAATACTGCATTTTTACAGACAGTTTGCGTTTGGAGCATCAATTTTGCATCGTACTGGAATCAAATTTGGACCTTTGGAAAGAAATTAATAAACATTCTTCTCGAATTAGAGTCCATGTACACTTGCCATTCGGGCTTAAACTTGCGACAGTGCGATGCCCAGCGCTCCAAAATAACGCAAAATGTCTCTCAGTGAGTAAAGTTTCGCTATCGGAAACATGGATCATGGCTTATCGATACACTAAGCAAATACTGATTATTAGTATACTTGAGGCGGGGTTTGCAAGTAAATAGACATACCGTAAAAATCTAAACCCTACTGGGTCCGGCATTCGTAGCCGTGATCTGTTGCTTAGGCCGGACAAACGGGCCAGGGCGACCATCGCCCGACCAGATAGATGTAGCGATGTGGAACATATTTTTGCAGGCGTTCGTGTCTCTATTCCATAATATGCTACAGTTCTTGCATACTTGCAAACTATGGTGACGCACGCCCTCTGCAGTAGTGACATTTTTCAAGCTCTTCCCTTGGCAATTATGGCAAATCTGATGTATTAACATGGCGTCTTATTACCTTATCCCTGTAAGATTCCTCCGTTTCCGTTCAAATAGCTTTCTCCTCTTAAGTTACTCCCTTGTTTTGACAGATGGTGTCTTATTTGTCATGTACACGATTATTTATTCTGTCAGACATACGGAAGACAGTGAGTGATATATATGCGGGTACGTTTGAGGAAGAAAAAACGGACAAGAGGCACAGTAATATACAGCAAACCGCTTTCGGATGCTTATCTGCAAATCCGGACTGGTCGATCTCTGTCCGCCAGCACGTCTTTGGGATAATCTTTCAAGTTGCACACGTCTGTATTTGTTAATCCGATGGTTGTAGTTTACAACAGAAATCTGAATTGATGAGCAAGATAGCTTAGAGGCGGATTGATATCGAGATAGCATGACAGAGGATCGAAACAAGGCTTGATGAGTCACTAGCCAGCACGGTTGGAAAGCAAACTTGTCGGTCACGTTTTCTGTGCATCATTCAGGTGGGACGATCGTTATGGTTCTTTTTCCTTTTTCGTTCGAGAGCATATTCAAGGTGTGTTTGATTGCTGACCAGAATATAAACAATTATCAAAGGCAGAACGACAAAAAACTCAACTCAAAGTTAAGCGAATATATGTGGACTGTTGCTGCAGTTACGACTTACCGTTAGTTCAGCAGGTTTTCGAAAAACGTAGATTGCTATCTTTTCGCGCTTGCCAAATAGCTAAGATCATGCAAAATCCAAGATGTGTCCCTGGTCGAATTATCTAAATATCCCGCCAAGGGATCATTAGACGATGGTTCGTATCATGGGCAGCATGAACGCCTTATTCGATGGTACTTATTCGGCAAGGAAGGATGGATCTCGTGATCCCAATCTCAAATTGGTTTTCTTGGGGCAAAAAGGCTTCCTTCCACAACCATTTATGCAGTTAGCGAGATTTCTCGGTTTCCATTTTGCTGTCTTATACATTTTAAGGCAGAGGAATGGAGTGATTATAAAAAGAGGGGCCTTCGTCCTATCGTTCATCTCGATGACATTGTCTGTCCAAAATACAACGAAGTAATATCCAGAGATCTTCTCTGATTTCAGACGGGAATTTGAATTCAAAAACCTGTAGGTCCGACAATCTGCGAACGCTTGGTGGGGAAACCCAACGCCTATTCCGAATTGAATGTAATAAACTCACTTGGGCCTTCATAAACCTCCATTTTACGGCAGTTTTGCATCCAGCTTTGCTAATACAAGCATCAAGCTGTTGACTTGGATGCAGGCAAAAATTCTTGAGGTTGGTCATCTAGCCCAAGGAGTGTAGTTGATGAAGAACCGGTGTCTGTTGATCTGCCAGCGACGCAGACGACGCCGTTAGCAGCCAATCGTCGAGATAGACTGTAAAACAAATACTTTGAGCGTAAGCACACGCAAAAATGGGTTTGTGATACAGGTGAAAAGCCATGGCACCACGGTTAGGCGAACACTTGAAGAAAAGAGCCTGATAAGTCGATCGATGTCATAAAATTGTTGGGACGCAACAGCTGCAGAGTTTCCACCTTGAAGTGGCACCCACCACATGCCCATTGTGCCGGCGCAGATCGATCACCAGGCGATGGTCACAATTTTTCTTACCTATAACGAACATATCGTCCAGGACTGGAGGAGTCCGGTTCGATAGCCCTTTTGTAAGGAGCTCAGCGATTTCGTGCCGAAGGAGCCGCCGTCGCTGGTGTACCCGAGAGAATTTGGAAAAGCTTGGTTGGAAAGAAAGATACGAAATCCCTTCTCGGATGACGATATGAACCCAAACATCGTCCATCAGCCCTTGCCATGCTTGCCAAAATCGGTGAAGATGAACCCCTACTGGTAATGGATTATTGCTGCGTCGATTGTTGGATGTGGTGTGGCGCAGTTGATTGTTTGATCGGTTGTGGCGTCAATACTTGGGCCACTGGAGGCTCTGCCCAGCGGCGGAACGTCTCGAGAAAAGGAGGGAATAGAGTGCGCAGATCGGTTGGCAGCAGCAAGAGTTTGGCGAGGGCGTGCCTCACGTGCATTGGAAGCGATTGTCTTCCGGACCTGGTCAAGCTCCATGACAAAGGACCGCTGGCTTGTGTGTAGAGAGAATGAAGGGTTTACCGCCCTTAGAGCGATGTCGTTGCGTGTTGCGATGGCCGTGCCACAAACATGAATGATAAGAGTTCGGATGTCGTTGAGAATAGCGAAGACCCGTTCAATGTGGTCGGGTGGCACCAAGGGAAAGAGGATGTAGCTCAAGACATCTATCGAGTGCAAGATCCCCAATGTGCCATGTTATAGAGAGCGGAGAGATGCATCCTCCAAGCGATGGCCACGCGAGAAGTGTAGCCAACGATGCATAGTTTAAGCCATGGACAAAAAGGATAGCGTTCAATGATGGTCCTGCGCTCCACATCCGATAGCTGCTGACCGAAACGATTGTGGTCCAGAGTGGGCATCAATACACGCAGCGCCGTAGAGGGTTGTCAATCGTGTTGGGGACAGGTCGGTAGGTCATGGCGCGAAAGGGCTCTCTCCGCTACCAACTGTTCCAGGAGCGTTTGTTGAGCAGCAAGCTGTTGGGTGAGCTGCTGCAGATCGGCATGGCCTGTAGCCTGCTGAGGTACAAAGGTCCGGCTTTATTGCGATTCTTGATCCATGATCACTAAAAGCTGCGGTCGAACGCGAGGGATGATCAAGGAGGGACGGTCTCCAACGAGAGAAATTTGTAAAAACAACAGTTTTATTGGTATTGTTCCAGTTGCGATTCGCTCAGAATAAAGAGATAAACACATCACTCAATTACTTCAGGTTCGAGCCTGTAGGACTTATCCAATTGACTTAAGTTTATCGTAAGACGATTGCTCCTATGCACTACCTTTGGGGGCCGATCGCCAGCTGAATGGACGCAATAGACGCAAACTGATACTTATAAGGACAGCGGTATGTATAGAAGACTATACTTCCTAAGGAATAGCCGCAAAGTCAAAAGCAGATTGCATTGCTGATATACTGGATGATCTCGAAAAAGCAAGCTATAATCGAGTGCTTATTTAGAATATACTGCAAGATTCAAGCTTTGCGCTTTGTAAAGTGCTTCTTTGTAAAGTAGTTCGTTTGCCCGCAGTGAAACAGGCGTATTTTGTAGTGAATCCAAAGCATACTGTGAATTGAGCACTCGTATGCGTAGGGATATCGCATTGAGCACAGCATGGTGAGGCCAGTAGAGTACAATCCTGGCTTTTTCAGAGCATGCCGTATATATAACCGTGTACAAAGTCCTTCGTGACATGTCAGTAAAGCTACGTACAAAAGTGGCAGTTGCTTTGGAACAACCCTTCCAACAAGTAGGCGCTGAGAAAATGCGAAAATATGCATTTCTATCTGGCGGTTAACTCTTTCGTGGATTTGGTGAATCCGCGCCTCCAAATTTTGCAACGCGCTGGAGCTTTTCGTTTCCCTAAACTGCTATCAATACAGCTGTGCACTAGCAATGAGCGAAAACATCCCTCCAGTCAACCCTATACGGAGCCAACGTCTTATACAAAAACAGGACAGAGTACTCAGGCCCAGTAACGTCAAAGGAGATGTGGCTGAACGTAAAGGAGTACCTCTACGTCCGGTATCACACAATGTACCAAAAGCAAAAGACAGTACCCATTTCACGCAGAGCATACAGGAGAAAACACGCAACAAGCAGACTGTACAGGAGAAGGCTCAAGGCAAACAGAATATACAAAAGACCGAAACAACATCCAATGCAGAGCTTGGCTCAAAGCGAAAGCGCGATGTCAGCCAAAAGAATGACCAGAATAAGGATGACGAAAAGGACGACATCAAAACCCTTAATGGCTACGAGAAACTGAGCAAGATAGGCGAAGGAACTTACGGCGTTGTATTCAAAGCATTACACAAATCTACAAACAAAATAGTAGCCTTGAAAAAGGTTCGAGTGGCGTATTCCGAGGGAATCCCAGTTACAGCCATGCGAGAGATAGCAATTCTCAAGGAAGTGCGTCACAATAATGTTATAGGGTACGACGATGAACTGCATTCAGCGTTGGCAAATTATTGACATATGCTGCATTCATTGTAGCTTGATAGATCTCATACAGTTGGAGACGTGTGTCTATCTTGTTACAGACTATCTGGAAATGGTAATATGCTAGTCTTAACAGTATCTATCTATATTGCCGACTCTAAATGTGACGACTTTAGGACTTGCGACGATATATGATTGAAGCAGGTCGCGATGGTCTAACGCCGCAACACATTAAGGTACATCTTCCATTCAACTTTTCGAAGACGACCGCCTAACTTTGAAATACAGAGTTTCATGCATCAATTACTTAGTGGCTTATATTATTGCCATTCACACCGCATTCTGCATCGAGACTTAAAACCCCAAAACTTACTTATCGATCGTAACGGGAAGCTTACGATTGCCGATCTGGGTCTCTCGCGGGCCTTTGGTATTCCAATGCGTACTTACACACATCAGGTTTGTACCTCCTTCCTAAATTGATGCATGCTTGCGCTAAATCATACCAGGTCATCACATTGTGGTACCGACCGCCAGAGATACTGTTGGGTAGCAGATATTATTCCACTGCAGTCGACCTTTGGAGCGTAGGCTGCATATTTGCAGAGATGATGGTCTTGAAACCCATATTCCCAGGTATATGCGAACAAGCTTGCCGTGCGATAACATTCTTATGTTCGTAACAGGCGATTCCCAAATTGATGAGCTCTTTCGCATATTCCGGATGCTTGGTACGCCAAGCGAAGAGATGTGGCCGGGCGTAAGTACATTGCCAGACTATCACGGCATGTTTCCAGGTAAGAAGCGGGCGGAGGAAAATTATATAGAATATCCGTTGATGAGTTGCGGCTTTCAGTCTGGTCTCGGAAAAACTTGAAGGAGTATTTCCGGCGTTATCCAACGTTCGTTGAGCTAGATGATTATGCGTTCGACCTTTTGGAGGTGAGTTTGTATTCTTATTTCTTGGATAGCGTTCTGCATGGCTTATGTTCAAATTTAGAAATTCCTCAGTTATGATCCTTGCCATCGCATATCAGCGAAAAAGGTTTGAGTTATTAAAATTCTATTCCATACAATCCGGCTGTCTAATTTTTATTCTATGTAGGCTCTTGAGCATCCATACTTTTACACTGACATTACAAAGTTAAAGTTCTGACGTTGTTTTCGTAATATAATTTTATGAGTTTCCCTCGTCAAATGAAGCTACTTTCGAATCAAATGTGTACACTCTTTGCGATCTGGTAAAGTGCAGCCTTGAAGTTGTCCATAGCCGCCAGTTATGAGAGGAAGCGAAAGGGATATGCTGATCTTATGGACGCGGACGCTTCAAATAGACCGGAAAATGGTGCTATTTAAATACTTGGAGGGGAGCGTGAAATCGAGATATAGCGTAGTAGTATGGTTATGTCACCCCAGGCAACTTCATATCCTACTTACTGGGAACGGGAAAGAAGCAATGAGAAGCAATAAAGGCAAGAGTAACTTAAAATACCGTGATGTCCACTATTCTAAGAGGATTCTATAAGCTTTCTGGTGTTACTAGATAGACCGCAAACAATCGTCTACATCGATAATAGTAAATTGATTTTAAATAGGAAAGGGATGGTACCACCAAGAAATTTCTTTATAGTTTATGCTGTACTAGAGATGGGAAGTAAGAGGAGATGCGGCTCAATGCGCTCGGGTGTCGGGTTAGAAGAGGTTAAACCACAATTATGGGTAGATAAACGGTGAAAATACGGTCGATAAGGGTTGATTACAAGTAGTGTCTTAGCGTCAATTCTGGGCAAAGATTGCCATTCAAACTTCGTTACGGTTAAAAATCACTCTCCTTTTCAAGCCTTTTACGGACTCCCTCTTTCATAATCCACTTCGTCTTTGAGACGTGAAACGCTAATCCAGCTAGACTTTAAGGATGTTTTCTTCCTGTTATTGGCTGTTTGCGACCTCTTTTCTCAAAAGTTCGCTGTAGAGACACCTTTTTTCTGGCAGCTAAAGCGCTTTTGTAATTGAGATCTTTGCTCTTTTGTTCGTGGTGAGCTATAGCTAATTAATTTACATAATTTTGCATGTTTTGGATGGAAGATTGTGTTAAGCCAGTTTTTCTACAAAATTAATGTTCACTTTTGCAATTTGGAAGAGAGTACAGACACCAATCGGTAGAAAACGACTTTGAATTTAGAGGGGCTGCCTTGTGCACATCTATTAAGCAGATTACTCACAAATCCTTGGTGTTATTGTGCGAAGCGCATGCACAACGCACGAGAGCAGGATTTCCTCCTAAAATCAGCTCCTCTGTATGATATACTGATGCTCCTAAAGTGCTTACTTCACGTGCATATACTACATATGCTGATGTATGATACACGAATGCCACTGTACGACGAATCAACAAAATTGCTACCGAGCAATTCCCTGGTCAGATTGTTAAATACTACTGTGCAGACTCCGTGATGGGCAACGAGCATCAGCAAGCAACAGTACCTATTGATTTCTTTATCTCTTTAGCATTAGCATGCTAATATCCATGAAAAGCGCATTGATTTCCTTTTTCTTACTCTTCTTTTTCCTCGGAAACAAATATTCTACTTTGTCCCAGGTCTTCCATCTCACGAGCTTGCTTTGAAATCGAAGCAGCCTGTGCTGCTCATGCGAAATATTGATGTCTCTTCCAGTCTATGTAACGGCACAAAGCTGATCATTCGCTGGCTCCATATGCCCTTCATCCAAGCTGAAATTGTCTCCGGTAGACATGCTGGAAATATGGTCAACATAGGTCGAATCAGCTCTTCCAACTAGCCTGCTTTCTGTCTGTCCATCCATCGAGCTCAGGGTCAAAACCTTCATTCAGTCGGCCTGTACCTTCCAATTCCTGTATTCTTGCATGGACAACTTTATGTTGCTATGTCACGTGTGACAGATATTCGAATTTACGAATTATGCGTGAGTGGGATATTGATGGCAAATCAGTTGTAAGATATGTATAGGATCTATATAGGGCAACTACTAGTATGTATTGATCAAGCTGCTCGTCAATCTCTCTCGGTAACTATAGGAAGCTTTGGAATAGCTACTTCGGGTCCTGATTCTCTTTCATTGCAAGGAGCAAAAGCTCTGTAATCAATCACCATCTAACAAAAAGGAAAATTCGGCGGAGGTTAACTGCAATTCATAGTTTCAACCTTGAGATGCAGGATTATCTTGGCGGTAAACGAGACCGAACATTCATTAACACAAATGTGCAGCCGCCAATTGTGTGTTTCCCCAGAAAAGACATCCTTCTTTGTCTTCTTTCTTTGTGAGGATGTCCAGTTAGCATGCTAACCTCCATACGCTTCTAATACATCCTCATGTCTGCAGCTGGAACGACCGCGTTAGCATTCAATCGGTTGTCAAAGACTTGATGTACAGCGCAAATATATATCATAATGATCTGATAAGTTTGCATGATTGAGATTGATTATATTCTACAGTACATATAAACTACTCTATATATAAACTACTCAAAAGGAAAAGAAGACCTAAATCAATAATGAAGCCTTTCGAAGATATCTCCAAAATCTTCAAGACGTTTCCCAGGGGCAATCCAATCCTCGTTTATGGAAGCCAGCAAGTCATTTTAAACCAGTACGGAGGTCGTGGTCGAGAACGTGGTGGACGTGGCGGCCATGGAACCACCGGAGGCGTAAGTTTCCTTTTCTGGAGATATAACCTTTCGAGACCAAAGTAAATAATTATCAAGCATGTATATTTTTATTTAGGGTTAATAGCGTTTGCGATCTCTGGACCTAGAGCGAGATCTCTCTCGAGGGATAGACGAGCTTGGGGGAGATCGAGATCGAGAATGGGAATAACGGCGACTATACCCAGGGCTTCTGCTTCTTCGTCTATATCTATGGTATTCGCTATCGTCTCCGTATCCACTTCTTCTTGATCTATCTCTTGAAGAACTTCCGGAGCTGCGGTACGGTCGATGATATCTATCTCTGTCTCGTCTTCCATCATCGTAATCACGTCGGCTCGGACTGCGTGATCGACTACGATAGTCTCTGCGAGAGCGACCAGAATCCCTACCATCATGATCATCGACAGCATAACTTCCCTTGCTTCTGAAATTACATAATAAGACGCAGCTCCACATATTATGCAAAGTCTTTCGTACCTGTTGTTACCATGACCATGTTCCCTGTCATATTCCTTCAACTTTTTCTCCAAATCCCGGGCAATAGGCACAGGAATGCGCGGAAGCATAGTTCCTAGGAACTTTTGTTCCGTCAGAAGCATTCGACACAGTTTTCCAATAGTTCTAAAAGAAAAGTCAGAGATCAATTCTGGAGTAATACTTCCTCCTACTGCTTACGATTTTTGAGGATTGGGACCGCTCGTTAAATCTATCTCTTCATCATCATCCAGATAGTACTGAAACCAGTCCCAGTATTGCGCTGG
The DNA here is from genome assembly GCF_041956525.1 of Rhizomucor pusillus. Taxonomy (NCBI): domain Eukaryota; kingdom Fungi; phylum Mucoromycota; class Mucoromycetes; order Mucorales; family Lichtheimiaceae; genus Rhizomucor; species Rhizomucor pusillus. Next base: position 202,514 of record NW_027192145.1, on the reverse strand, counting down.
GACAAGAACATAACGGAGGTACAGGAATCCAATTGCACGTAGGTAGCTATTCATTCTTTAGGGTGACTAGCTCGGAATCTGAAGAGGAATACTGTGACTTACGGGGAATCAGGATGCTCGACCAGGTTTTCCACCTGTTTCACGGTTAATCGCTGCGTCCAGAACTTGTATAAGCAGCAGAAAGCAGTGGATGGTGTCGTGCCCTTGATGAACGGTGCTAAGAAAAGACGTCAATTTTGAATATTGCATTACAAATTTTGTTCCATAGAAATACATACAGAGATGATTTACTAAAAGTTGCACGAAAAGGTGTTCATTAATGGAGATGTTCTTTTCCTGGCTCCCAGTGTTGACAAACCTTTAGACAACACAGGAGCTAAGGAAAGTAGATTACACTACCTTCATAATAGATCTCATCCACAACTTCGTGAAAAGTCTTCTTTTCACTTTATACATAACATTAATCTTGTCAGCATAAGCTGAAAAGAAAATATTGCCTACTTACTAGAGAGATTTAAAGTAAGGAGACGCAAGTATGTTTTGGTGTAGGATCGCATTCATGTTCATTGTGGATTCGTTACCCCACGTTTCGAGTTTGTTGGATTGCTTATTGGACATCTTTCCGTTATTCAACTACACACAATTTGAGCTGTCAATACGATTTGAAGAATATTTGCAGCAATATGTTGCCGTAACGCGAAAGGCGTCCGAAAAGAAGGATGCGGAAATTGGCCATTGTTATGTCAAGACCGCCTGTTGTGGTGACCCTGTTTCAATAGCCGACAACAGAAACCCATCCTGCCAGATGGCATGTAGTTTTATAGTAGGTGCAATGCCATCCCAAAACCCGTCGTCGTTTGTTTCCTGCTGGGAAGGTTGGTCTGCTACATAGAGTCATCCTGTTCTTGTATTCCTATATCCTCCCAACGGGTCTAAATTGAGGGAATTTATTGTTTTACAAGTGCTACGCTCCCTGCACTTGGTTCGCTGCGCTCGTCCCCCTAACCGAAAAGGTTTTCAGTGAAATCCGCATTAAATAATAATCTCGCTTGGCCTGAATAAACCTCCATTCTCCGGCGTTTTTGCATCCGCTTTGCTTCTGCAAGCACGGCGCCGTCAAATTCCGGTTTATTCAGGCCGCCGCTCGATGGAATACACTCTTTGATTTGGTGTTAGCGCTCCTGCGTCGGGGCGCACATACGCCCAGAATTTTCGGTTAAATTCATAACAGTAGGCTCACCTCTTTATCTCCTGAACGTGTTGGAGCGCTCCTTCGTCGCGATGCGCTTCGCGCAAAGACACTGGGAATTTCCGGAATACAAACCCTTAATCCATAAATTGAACACCTTAAATCCTCATATATACACTCCATTACTCATTCTGATATAAACAGCATGTTTCCACTTAAAGGACATATACATTTAGCTGCTCATTCAATGTAGTCTGTTTTCCACCCAAGAGTTTGCTTTGACAATTCTACCCCTCGTCTACCTAGCGGCTCGTTATCAGCTAGGTCATTTACAATGCTGAATATGCAAAAGTTTTCAAAGTCCCAATCCTCAGATTGGTGTCTGTTCTGCCTGCCAAACTCCAAAAGTGAACATTAATTTTGTAGCCCATTTCGTGTTAAACACTCTCCCATTCAACGCGTGTAGAAGTTGTATAAATTAATTAACTATAGTTTTCCATTAAAAACTGGCGCTCCATCAACTCCTCAGATCGCTACAGCCTCCAGAAAAAAAGTGCTTCCACAGCCATTTTTTCGAGTTTGAGGGCTCTAGGGGCCAATAAGATGAAGGAAAATTTCAGACCATTCCAATTTGGGACAAGCGCTTCACGCTTCGCTTCGCTCGCTGCGTTTGGTTCGCTGAAGCTCATGGCTGATCCGAGTCTGTAGAATAAACTCGCATGAATCGATGTTTGAGATAATGCTACACCTAAATCTAGCTTCTTGCTGCTTCGAAACAGATCCGCAAACCATCTTCTTATACTTAGCAGTAGGTTCCTAGTAAGACTTCCGACGCCAACTTTCAAGTCTCGCTATTTTCAAGCAAAATCCTGTAACCGAGGCCTTGAATTTATCGGGGATACATTGTAATAGTAGAAGGTCGTATCTTTTAATAGACTAGAGTTTTTTGATATAAGACAAACGGAATGGATAGGACAACACAGTTATCAAGTAGCTTGCCTTGCAGAATAATACTTAATAATAAATCCTGAAGTGTTAGCAGAATCAAATATCTTGTAGATTCAATCATATTTCCGTATATATTGATAGCTGTATGGCAAGACTGTGCATCATAGGTTTGTATCTTGCTTAAGACGTGATTTTACACGAGATCCCGCACCTTTGCCCGAACATAGGTGCTCTTTTTCTGTTGCTTTCTTTGAATGCGTCCTAAATATTTCCAGGGAACTAAAGCAAACCTTTAGATCTTTTCTGTACAATTTATACGTAGTATGATGTAGATGAAGCACTTCATTATCTTCTATTAAATACAGGTAACGAGATTCGTATTATTCTAGTTATCTTCCTCAACGTAGGTTGGTGCCTCCAACGTAACCTAACCTTCAGGAATATGATCCTATTACGAACGTAATCCATGATAAACATTCAAAGACAGCAGGAACGCGTCAACTAATGCATTGAATCATAGCTGCGGATATAAAAAGGGACCTAGATCCAAAATCTTGTCCTTCGGCTCTGCTCTCTCAAACATCCCGGTAC
>NW_027192145.1:148281-199171 GCF_041956525.1 Rhizomucor pusillus | reverse complement strand
GTTTCTTGTTTGTAATTTCATTTTGATTATCTCTTTTTAATATAAAGATATCGTGAGAGTTCAGACTGGTTGCTAAGAAGCACCCTTTCTAACTTTTTATAGCTGCCAATGAGTAGTTAAAATCCCATTGCCATAGTATAGTGTAGTTTCTGGTCACCCTTTCTGCGCAGGACCCAATGCCATAAAGGATAGTATGACTTGCCCTCCTTCCCACCCTTCGCCCCATATCTCATTGTATGATGATAACTTATGTATTAAATACAATTTCTTTTATATTTCGGCAAAATAAAGCTATGCATAGGCGAAGGATAATGTTATCAACAACGACCTTATCTGCAGAGCAAGGAATTCGCCGTTGAAACAAGTCATGTGATGGAAATATTTTGCGGATAGTCAGATATAACATCCACGTCTGCACTCAAAGATCTCAGCAGATACATGATAGATGAATGGAGTGATAAAGAAAGAATAAAAGAAAGAAAGAATGTATGTAGTAGAGACAGAAGCGGCACATGCTCCTTTTAAATGTTTGAATCGCCAACGCATGGATGCCACGTACGCACGTTTGAGCAATAGTTCGATCGCGTTGAATTCATGCAAAATACAAATCTGACAAAATCCGTTTGTATGCAACAAATTTTCAGAACGCAAATGTACACAAAGGATCAGCGCAAAAGATCTATACTGTTGACGCAAAGCTGAATGAAATATCCTGTAATTTTGTAACTCTCACACCCCTTTCTTTCTCTTTTTTGTTTTTACCAACTTCGTGCTTTCTCTATCCTTTTGACATCGCAAGTAGTATGTTCTCTCTTCTTGTCAATCTAGAGCTTTACCCATTTCCGATCTTTCTCGAACAACTAGCTCAAATCCAACGCTACTATATTTTGAGGAAAGATTTGCGTTACAGAATGTGCTGACTAACAATAACTACAGCTAATATAACCATCACATAAAAGAAATATCATCAATTATCATCATTGTTTTTGCACAATTCCTTCGTTCGATCACTTACCACGAGTCAACCTTGTTGCAGTTGTCGCAACAAGCACCTCCGCAACGTAAATGTTCCCTCTGAGTTAGTAAGTACATAGTTCAAAAAGAGTCCCGTATTCAATGCATCGTCACTCCCCCGAAGGGCGAGCTCGCCAGCGGAACGAGCTCCCGGAAGAAAAGAAAAAGGTCCCCGTTACCGATCTAATTCCTGTCATTAATTGCCGCAGTCGTCTCGTGTATTAAATGTAATATTGAGCAAGTATTTGAAAGAAGATTTGAAAGGAGGAGATATCCCGTTACCGACCCAACTTGATATGTATCCTAGAAACCGCACAGGAAGATGAATGATTGGCGAAAACAAGAGTCAAAAAAAAGGAAGCCGATAAAGTCTGGAGTGACTCAGATCCAATTGCACGGCTCCTGAAACATGCCATGACTCTCGAGCAGCGTGACATATTGCCCAGAGGCTAAAGCGGAAGAGTCTTTGTAATCGTCTGGAGTTAGCCAGAGCATACACGCGTTTGTGTCTGTAAAGGTATGGGTCTTCTTGCGCGCCAAAAAGGACTCGGCTGAGAAGCTTCAGCATCGTGGACATCAAGACATCTTCAGAGTGCATGATGGAGGAGTTTGAACTTGGATGATCTTACAGCAAGTATTGATCAAATAATGCATGCTTCCATTGACGTGCTTGCGAGACCTAAAGGATCGCGATGGATGAACGAAACGACCGATAGAAGAGAAGAGAGGGAGTGCGTTTGAAACGGTTCGTTTCAATCTTTTTATCCTTTGTTTCCATCAGATGCTCGTCATATGCTTCATATTCAAGTCTAATGCATGACAGCAAAGCATTGCTTTGCACGCAGCTTAGTGTTAAAAAAGACACCAGCAAGCGAAGTACGGTCCTCCAGGTACTCAAACAAGTAAAGAAAGTAGAGAACCGGATCGACTGTTACCAATGCGGCAAAATGCTTATCTGAATAGACAACATATAGTGCATCTAAAGGAATTCATTCAAACTGCAACGCTGTTTAGTAAGTTGGATAGTTTGCCAGCCTAGCGACTGAGCTGAACATGATGAACGACCAGCCAAATTGCGTGAACGAGTTCATGAATGTCCGCTAGCGGTAACCTGAAGTTACTTTACGTCTAACTACTCCTTCGATGTTGTCTTACTGCAGGATCTTATCCGCTCAAGTGTCAAAGCTTTTTACTTATTGCAGACGCAAGAAAGAATACAACGTCTATAAGATGAATTATTCAGTGTGCAGTTTACAAAAAATGAGATGATGTTTAATGTTATTAATAGGATGCAAACGTTGGTAATGACATTAGTCTTCGTCCCTTTCTTCCCCATCTTGTTCGCTGGCAGCGTCAACCATCTCTTCATCGTCATCTTCCTCCAATGCCATATCACCATCCAGTTCGACTTCGGAGTCCTCAGCCTCGAGATCACTTGCCATAGTCTCATGGTGACCAGATTCCGCCTCATCGTCAGAATCCTGCTCTACATAAACATTCGCCAGACTTTCATCCTCCATGTCGATGTCGTTGCCGGCGGCATACCGTTGACGAGTATCGATTTGACTTTCAATCAAGTCGAGACGGCCTTTCAGGGCAAGAAGCCTAGGGAACATTTTCATGCGTCCATCCAGTGCTTGATAGAACAACGCCAGCTGATTAATCAGATCGGGGACCGTCATGAAATAAGCGGTATGGACCTGTAGAATAGCTTTTATCCATTGCATCAGAGCACGTCCTCTTGCAGGTTTCTCTTGGAAGCGTTCGATCAGTTGCTGTAGAAATGGAATGACATATGCCGTAGGTAGCCGCTGTACTGTGCTGCGAATAATCTGGGGTTCACTGTGTCTCAAACAAGCTTCTAACAAGGCTCCGTCGTTGGTATGTAATGCTTGTACCAGTGCTTGCTGCAAGGAACCAGCTGATGGGACAGGTACAGATTTTTTCGGTGGCCGAGATTCCATCTTATTATGTTCCTTGACCTGTGCATCTCCTTCACTCATCCGTCGTAATTTCTCTTCTATTGAAAGCTCCTTCTTTTCATTTTCTGCTTCGACATCGTTCAGCATAGGTTGTTTGACAGCCAGGTCCGAATCTCCGACCACATTTGCCGTCTCTTCATCGTAGCGTTGACGTGTAGCGTTCTGAATCATCATAGAACAGAGAAAATATGTCAGATGAAGCAATCGTACATCAATCATCTATACATACCATGCTCGTAATCTTCGACTGCTCGTCCAATAGATAGTTACCAACAGATTTCCGCGTTAAGATAATATCCTGCAACGGCACACCGGAGGATTCGTCGATGTAATTCTATAACAATGTAAATGTCAAGCACCAAATTCCTTGAAACATAACTTATCTACGTACCAAAACTTCAAAGAATGGTCGGACACTCGAGCCCCGGGCAACGATCACTGATTTCCCGGTGTCGCTAACTGCAAACTTTGCAGTAATGATAGGTATTAACGTATCTTCAGATTGGCTTGATACAATCTTGATATTTGTTTCGGGCTGTCTAGTCATTGCACGCGCAGCCTTTCGGCGAGACTTGAAAGTCGACGAGTTACTCATTGATGCTGCATTTTGCCATATGCCTAACACACCGTCTTCGGAAACTGCCAAGACAGAAGGCTCATTTTGGAAGAAATCAACGTGTGAGACATTATTTTCCATAGTCAAAACGGTCAAGTTATTGGTATTGTTGTTTGATGCTTGAGCGTCCCACACGTTGACATATCGATCATTCTCGGCTATTGATATTAAAACGTCGTCTTCAAAGGAAAATAGAAGTTCTTTCACAGCGCTAGCATGGCCCATATATTTCTACGAAAAAAAAAACCAGTCAATCGCTGCATCACTGAAGCGCTATTCTTATCTAGTCGATTACCTTGACAACATGCCATTCCTTCAAGCTGTATAAACTTATGGTGTGACCAGCCACGGCTAACTTCGTCTCATCGTGACTCAATTTGAGCCTTCGTACATGCTTCTCGTCAACTTTCCATTTTCTACATACAAAGTACTCAGCAAATCTTCAATACAAAGCTTAGGTTGATCGCACATACCCAGTTTCTTTGGAGTGCACAATGTCCCATTCTACAATATAGCCATCCTCTGCAACCGAATAACCTTTGGTACCTGCTCGATTAAGAACGAAATCCATGACAGGTGTAGTGTGTGCGTTCGCCAGTCTTTTTACAACAGATCCATGAGCCAAAGAGTAGAGGATGACAGATCCAGTGTGGGTACCGAGAGCAACAATCTGCAGCGTCCCTCGAGACCGTCGTTTGCCGTTTTCCTGTGAATCCTGCTTTTGCTTAGGACAAGACTTGCAAAAAAAAAAAAAACCCAGCGTTGTACATGCGAGTAGTGATACTTACTGTAGCGTGCTCCTTATCGTCGGCAATATTTCCCCAGGTAAGACTGGTGAACTTTTCCTTATTCTCCGAAGAATAGTCATTGTTGACAGCACCAGATCGAATGTTAAAAATACGTAAACGGTGTCGATCTATACCGTGGGTGACCAGAGCAAAATAAGCAGGTTTAGGGTTGTCATCGAAAGCCGAAAATAGAATGCCGGCAGTAGCAGTGGCGGTGGCAGAGGTTGTAAAAGCCGAAATGTTCGTTTTCTGCTGCTTAAACGTTTTGACCATTTTCCCTCGATCTTCTCCTCTGCAGAAAACCTGAACTTTTTTCGCCACTCACCTCTTTCAATCGCATTTACTGAAACCCGGTCACGGGGTGGCTGAGATTTAATACTGAATGCATTGGAGATCCATCAGAAGAGCCAATCCCACTAAGATTATCCATAGAGACAGAAACTATTTTATTATGAAAAAGATCATTGAAGGTTCAGTAAATCAAGCACTACAATCAAGGAATCCAAGCTTTCATACTTTCAGGCATATTGGCCTATGATCGGTTTCTGAAAATTTCCTGATTTCCATCCATTATCTATGAATAAGGTATGTCTATTTTATAAAAAGAGCTTCTCGCACAGCTCTCAATTCTTTTTCTTTGCTGGGAAGTAGCCTCTGTCTTGAATGCTAGCCTGTAAGTATCGGATTAAACGTCTTCATCAGTACACATTTTAACCTTTGCTTTAAAGCTCTTATTTGCAGCGTTTCACTCCAATCGCAGCCAGCACCACCACAGGACCTTTCAGCGTAAGCCCTGCACAATTTTTCTTCTGTACTATGGCCACGGTATCAACGTAAGTTTTCGCCTGTGTATATACATGTAATTTAGGTATTGGTAAATGCATCATGGCTGCTCCATTGGTTTCCCTGAAGTCGGTAAATGCTTTCGCCTAAGTGACATCAATGATTGTTCGGTTGATATCAGGATTCTACGCTTCTTCGATATGTCCCTTCCTTATTGTTTCTTTTCCGTGCATCTTATTTGCTCTCGATTGTCTTGCTACCTTTGTAATTTTATTTTTTCGATTTTTTTATACAATAAAGATTCTCTGATACGTAACTTGAAAGAATGTTCCTTCCATTCGAAAGTGATGGTGCTATATGCATACATGCTTCTGAAATCAAATTGGCGCTTAGATAAGAATCATAATTATGGACATTGCTTTATTATATTTTGGCAGATTCAATGACAAATGGGAGGTACTGCGAAGCATACTTCCCGTTAACAGCCCATTCCCTATGTACCGGTTTTGTTTGACATATGTCGCTAACAATTCACTGACATTGGAAATATAAACTTTTTAAATGATGATAGTATTGACAATAAAAATACTTGCATTCTTAAGCAAAAAGCTGTCAAGATTTCTGTTTGGTTCTGATCGAAGGCATTTAGCCTTTTTCAAACGACTCCTGTCTCCTAGCCCTTAAACTGTAAAATGTAGGAATATTACTGGGATCGGAAACGATGCCTCATAAGAAATTTCGACGTAAACTTCTCACTCCAAGGATAGAGCTACCAGAGTCCTTTCCTCGAGGTTCTGCTGCAGACTAGAAGGATTCTGGCTTATCTATTCCTCATTACGCTCGCACCATATTCTAGTACAGAGACCTTCAGAACGCGTTTCTGTGCAGAGAAGATCTCCATTAACTTATCCTTTACGTTTAACGTCATCTCTTTGTCCATTCTATCATCAACGCTTGGTCTCCAATTTGCAGCCAATTCCACCTCCGTCAGTGCTCCCTCATTCCTTGTGATATCCCTCTTGTTCACGTAACCCGTTACAAGGTTCCCGCCGAATATGGGACATTGATTGGGGTCATATATACGCCCCACGCTTGTGTCTAAGTGAGCCGAACGAAAAGATTAGACGAAATGTGCAGGTCCCAAGGAAAAGCCGAGAGGGATCCTAGAGATATCAATTATTATCTTTGATCGTTCAGGATTCATTTTCCATAGCTACTTACTCGGCGACGTGAGAAAAAAAACAGCCGGAAAAAAACAAAGGAACACTGAAAAACCGGCGGGACGTGCTGTAAAGATCAACAGTCAGCAAAAGAAGACTCTTGAAAAGTAGTTCTTGCAAACATACATATACCAAAGTGACAATCGCAAGCAGTCCAAGATGCAATGGACAGGACAGGAACACCATCTTTATACAGTGACGTGATCCTGACAACAATCAGTAGTCAGGAGAAACTCTTTACCAACGTCAATCAGGCTTTTCCGGAAAAGAAGCAACGTTTCTGGACAACAGTCATTCTTTTTCGGACAACTATCTACTGGTTTTGAAGTTCATTATCATTTTGATCAAGACTGGAACAATACTTTACGATGATGCTTCTTGTTCCTCTATTGAGTTATTTCTTAACAATAGTTGGTGTTGATTTACCATGCTTAGCACGGTGATAATCACGTCAAGGCGCATTTGTAGAAGTATCCCGAATATATTATACTAACAATGTCAAGTTGACGACAAGTAATTTCTTGGATGTTGAAAAAAGTATAACGCGAAAAGGATATCAAAGCATTGAACAAGGAAACAGAGAAGAAATATCTATCCCTACCTCCCAGCAGGCTGCCAATCTTACTAGTACTTTCCCTTCGTAATTAAGTAATAGGAATCAAAGGTTTACATGCCTTCGCTAGAAGGAGCAACCTCTATTCACAACATACTTCGACGAACGAACTTCTTCGTGCACGGAGGATGTCGTTCTTTCTTGTCGACTTTCAAGATGGTAAGTGTAAGTTGTCCCTAAGTCGAAAAGAATATCTATTGATTTCTTTCCGAACGTCCAAACGCAAATAGTCTGGACACGATCCTATATCACATACCCTAAATTTGCTACCAAGAAAGCCACCCAGGAATCGACAACATCGCCGATTTTGGTCTAATGTCTAGCCAGAACTTGCAAACATTCTGTATAAGCTGGATCTGCTGAACCAAGGTGAGACTTATCAGCCGCGGCAAACACAGCCATCAGCACCGATGCCGCCATCCGTGGATTTTCTGCGTTCGATCGGATAAGCACCCTTCCTCCAACCCCCAGTACAAATCCCTTCCCCTTCCCTCTCTTTTGATTTTTTCGTTGAATATGCGACTTCATCTACTATTTTTTTCCAGACCATTTGTGCTGAAGAGTAAATTCATTAGGGCGTGAGCGCAGCCTTATTCCTGCTTTTTCGCTCTAGCTGGTTCTCAGGGAAAAAGAAACAAAACCTTTCCTAGCTAAAAGGTTAAAAGAAGAAGACGAAGGTATGCAGAACTATAATGAGGAGATTGGAAAAGAAAGGCAAGACGGGAGAAGCAACGAAAAGAAACTTATCGGACTTTTATGCCGTAACAACTGGTGTAATGCGTGGCTTATTTTGTTTAAGGAGTTTTGGTATATTGAAAAATGGTTAATAATAGAAAACTAAGCGAATACGTGAATGCTTCAAGAGATAAATTATATGAAACTGCAAAGGGAAGAAATGTGACGATAAAATAGGGAACTAGTTCAAAAAATGAAACTCCTAAAATCGCGTATTCCATTTGCGGACGTTGTGCTTCACTGGTCCGCTGTTCTGTTGCACCGACTAACGTGGCTTGACACGGTTTCCCGCTGCTTCCACACCATGGCATTGACATTGAGGGAGGAAAACTTTGTGGTTATAGATGTTGGATCGTCCGTAACAAAGGCAGGGATAGGGATGCAGGACACAAATAAACCGCCATCGGTTGTAGGTTGCATTTACGCCGGAAAGAGTGAGAAATGTCTAAGAGCGCGAATATTGTAGATTGTTGACATGGCCGACTTTGACTATCCTATAAGAAATAACGAGATTATATCCTGGGAAGGATTAGAAGCATGCTGGTACGACTAGCGCTGATGTACTATCACAAAATATGATGGAAATGCTCACACTGAGATAGGCACCGTATATTATTCAAGGAATTACGCATTAAAAAGACGCAGAATGAGAGCGCCGTGCTGTTGACAGTTCCGTTCAATTGGTCAAAGCTCGAGTATGAACGTATCACACAGATATTTTTCGAAAGCTTCAATGTTCCTGGAATGTATATTGCACCTCAGCCGCTGCTCGCCCTCTACGGATGTGGATCAGTATCCGGCATAATCGTTGACATTGGTTATGAAACTACAGGTGACTTCAGAAGATCATGACGATTTAAATACATGGTAATAATGATTGGATGTTTCTCTAGATGTAAATATTGTCATTGACAGCATCGTGCAAACGCAGTCGAGCTTCACATTATCCATCGGCGGCAAGCATTTTGACCAGCATCTTTTGAAACTCATGAAGAACGACGGAGCACTGGTGGAAGAGTTCGAAAAGCTAAAGAACGAGGGCATTGAACTGAACGACGAATTTGCATGTTTTGTTAAGCAGCAGCCTGATGTGTGCCACGTGCTAGTCGGTCATGAAACCAAACCGAACGCAGATGCTGGCACATCCTTGAGCGCATTGGACTCTGTTGCAGCCGTAGCGACAGAAGAATCTTTGGAAGAAGATACTGAAATGCCCGAGAAAGAAGAGGAAGAAACTGCGAAAGACGTACCTGAAACAATACAAGTCGAATACAAAGGCCACAAAGTACGTAAACATGGTTATTACAGCCAGATACATCATCGATATTGAACTTAAATGATATAGTTCACGATTGGACCGTATCGCCATAAAGTATATGATCCGCTTTTCATGCCCGAGCTTGCTGGACAAAGCGGGCTTGGACTTGTTGACACTATACGACTTGCAACTTCCAACTGCGAGCCACCGGAAATTCGACCTAAGTTGTGGGAAAATGTCGTACTATGTGGCGGCAGTAGTCTGATAAAAGGATTACATGCTCGCTTAAAGGCAGAGATCAACCGTGTATTACCATGCTCAGAGAATATCGGCGACGCACAGCCGCGGCAAGCGTCATTCTTACGGATACCAGACTACTTTACAGTTCTCAAAGAAAAACAGTATCAGCAGTACTGTACATGGTTAGGAGGAGAAATTGTTGCAAAGGTATATCGAGGAGATAAAACAGGTGAAATGTACAACTATTCAATCCTCATGCTTTTGCTTCCCTAGTTGGTATTCATCGACGCTAAGAACTATATCAGTAAAGTCGACTACAATGAGCACGGGCCATCCGTCGTACATACAAAAAGCTATTAAACGAGACTTAGTATAATAAACGGTATCAATTTTTCTCATAACCAACAATGCAAGGCGGCGAACGTCGCAAAGGCATTCCATTAAATAATGGTCAATTTAAGTGTCATGCAGTCCAGCAGTACAAACAGTAAAGTGGATACAGTGCATACAGTGTGCGCGCATACTAAGTTGTGATTCTCGGATATGAAAACTCTTCCCACTGTTTTCCTTGAAAACATAGTAATCTCATACTAACCATCATTCAGTTAAGTTACAAATTTTGCTACTTACCCGCGCGCACTGTATTAGGTACTGATTAATATTACAAATAAGCGCTTTCACGCTCACTTCGCTCGTTGCGCTTGGTGGGGAAACCCCACGTCTAAACCGAACTCAGTATAATAAACTCATTCGGCCTTCATAAACCTCCATTCTCCGGCGGTTTTGCATCCGTTTCGCTTCTGCACATAAGCACAACGCCATCGGCATTCGCATGAATCGATGTTTGGAAGAATAATACACTTAAGGTAGCTTCTTGCTGCTTCAAAACAAATCCTCAAACCGTGTTCTTATAACTTAGCAGTAGATTCCTAGTAAGACTTCTCCGGTCAACCTTCAAGTCTTGCTATTTTCAAGCAAAATCCTGTAATCGAGGCCTTGAAATTATCGGGAATCCACTGTAATAGTAGAAGGCTGTCCTGACCCGCCAACTCCAAGATCAACCGTTTCGCGCCTCTCCTCCTTCTTTTCTTCCGCTTCTACTTGCCATGCATCATTCTTATTTTAGTGACAAACTGACCTCACGGGTTACAAGTGCGTCTACTAGTTTAATTTGCTGCGGTGGACACAAACTGATACAGAAACACTGGGAGCGCGGTCTGGTCCCTCAAGCAGTTTGAGGACTACCCTTCGGGGTGTAAGTATCAATTATGATTACACGGCAGTAGCACAAGATACTAACGTAATGCTCTTATGAAATTCCCTTTTCTCAATCAACTACATTTGCTACTCGCTCTTGACTTCTTCATATGCATTTCTGTATTCCTTTGTAATTTAACTTCTTAACTAATAATTTTACAACTATTCTTGCAAAGGGCCAGAAAAGTTCTGGCCCTCAGCGTGCGCGTGTCAGGAAGGATGATGGTCATAAGGCATATTAGATGCTCAAGTAGTATCTCAAAGGCGAGGCTATCCGGTGGACGAGTAGCAGCTGACAACTAATACTGGATGTTTCTAAGCCTTGGCATCTTCCTCAGTTGAAACAAACATGAAGATGAGTATTGCGTTGGGAGCTTGTTACTTGACGTATTGGATACCTAAATACATGTCGATTATGGTGCATTTAGTCTCCTGATCGAGCATGTCTGTAAATAGACCAGGTTCTAGATCCTGAAGTCGAGAGACGAGTTTGCCGGGAGGGATCCAGTCATAATGTGGACATGTTGGAAGAGAGTGAGGAGAAGATCCGGCCAAGGGAGGTCGAAAGTCATCACCAGCAGGTTGCTGATTTCGCAACGGTACAGAAGTTACACCGATGAATACAGGATCAAGGTGTACAGTGTACAATGTGCCATGTGCAACATCGAAATGAGCCATAAAAGGAACAATTGCCTCTCCGCGAGGTATGCGGAGCAAAACAAATCCCGACGAAAGCGACAGCCAGCTTATTCACAGAATATTGCAGTAACGTATACAAATTTAGCAGCTGCGCAATGCCAACCTAAGCTAATCGGTAGTCTTATTCTATAATGTAGTTGAGAGCCCTGCTGGAGATATGTTTGTACGCATGAACTTGAAATAAGAAAAGGATAGCCAAGAAGATAGATTTGCTTTCAATCCCACCGCATTTACGCGTGTGTTACCTAGCAAACTTTCCTCAGAAACTCATACATCTCTTCGTTTTCTTTGAACAATAACTCGCAAAGCAGGGAACAATGGTATTTTAGGTGCCACCACTGGATTGTTATCACATCCTTTATTTTTTGTTGCCAGACCAGTCTGCAATATTTACTGCTGCCCTCCTTAACTTCTCCGTTCCTTCATTCGCTTAATGTTGTCTGCAACTAATCTTGGCTCTTCGCAACGATTCACAACATCGCAACCATCGGCATCTTCAATGACAATGCAAAAAACAGCCACAAACAATCCATTGACCGACCTAATACGTACCGAAAAAGCATACCTGGAGAAACTCAAAATTATCGACTCGGTATGCTGTTCCTCTCTCGGTGTGACAAAGGAGCAAACGGATATTAAATAGATCACAGCAAATCGCTCCTATTTGGATGAAACAGACCGTTTCTGCCGCGCCTGACTTCTCTGTAGCGCTGAAATGCGTGCATGACATCCTTGTAGTCAACAAACGATTCTGCTCTGTAAGTATACTAATTACACTATGCAACGTTTCCTATTTACCAAAAATAACTCTTCGCAAGAAATTAATTAGGGTTGCTAGCGACTCCCGGGCCATGCGAGCGCTTGGCGACATTTTGATGCAATGGGTACTATTTTATATTTTCAATGGAGATCTATGATTACTTACCTCTTGCACTCTGTAAAAGATCGATGATATGGAGACACCATATGCGAACTATGCAAAGGCGTATATACCAGACTTGGATCGTCGACGGGACATTACATCAAATGCATCGATACAGCAGCTGCTTCAAGTAAGTGTGATCTACTGTTTGACAACTTGCAAAGTATCTAAACTTTCCGTAGAATTTGTCTGCGAATATTTCCACGGTAATAACATTACATTCCCTATTTTCGGTACCTATAGAACGGATCAGCTACTACAAGGCATTGTATAGTGTGCGTATGCCTTAAGAGAGGTGTTTCCATGAACCAACTGATAAAATACGTAGAGACTGTTAGAAAGCACCAATCCCGGTCGCGCTGATTACAAGATTTTGTACGGTGTAAATCAGCGTATAGACGGACTACTTCAGCTCACTAGCAGATGTATCCCTACCAAGCATAGAATTGACAGCTCTGATGACAACTTCACCGGTTACACAAAGCCACTAAGCAATGCACAGCTACTCAAAGATTTTCTGGGTCGCGTTAATTGCTCTAACGTCGTTGACTTTTTCAGCAGAATGCCGATCGTGAGTAGTCCCGAACGGTTGTCATATATGCATAAGGTTGACAAATGTGATGTTTTAAAGACGTATCAATTCAGTTGGGATGCAGGCAATACGTACTTGCTATTGCAAGATAGCTTTATCCTGGTGTCGGAACGCAATAACGCATCAATTGTCCCTATAACCTTGGCACTCACACAGCATGAACTTGTGGCTTGTCGAGAAGACCGTTCGGCTCTGTCACTAATGTATCCTCCGTTCGCTGTCAGCGATATCTCGGTTAAGGCTGTCTCTCTCGATCGAGAATTGGTTGGAGAGTATATGTTGCATTTTTCAATAAGCAAAACTAGGCAGCTGGTGGCACGCGCTCGTACAAAGCTACTGCGAAATACTTGGCTTGGCTTGAGCGAAAAGGCTCCCAATGCTATAGCAGCAAAACCAAAAGCTTTAGCCCAGATTGTCAATCTCAAATTGAAGCAACTGCAGGAAAACCAGCAAAATCGTGATGAAATCACACCTGTCTCGACAGCAACCGAGTCAATTACGAAATGCAGGAAAGAACACCGCGATGTCGCCCGCGACACTATCATGGATTTCTACAATCGGCGTTTCTCTTTCAGCGATGATGATGAACAAGATATATCCGAAGTGTCCACCTTGCCATCATCCAAAGACACTGCTGTTGCAAGTGATATCGTCGATGAAGATGGCCAGATATTGCATAATTTAGTACCGCGTTCAGTTATCATGGACCAATTGCCTAAAGCTCAGCAAGTCAAGCCTTTAGAAGCCCTCAGCCCAATGCCAAATGAATCATCTCTCGCCGAACGGGGGGATGTGTCCAAAAATATCCAGAAAGAGCTGGATTCAGCGCCACTACAGTTGACATTTATTGAACCGGTAACTGCGCACAAAATGAAAATTACAAACGAAGAAGAGGAAGAAGAGCCAATTGCTCCAAGATGCATACCTCGTGCAAAGGACCTTACAAGGAATGCAGGTACCACGGCAGAGATATCACCAAGGACGACATCTCGAAAAGATAGCAACAATAACAAGGACATGAAACCCGGGATGCTTCAATCCGTTCGAGCGGTACTTGCAACCTCGATAGCTACCTCTGTTGACTCGTCTCCAAAGCCTGCTGTCTCTACATTATCATCTTCGCCAACCATCTCAATGAATTCCATAGCAAAAGCGTCAGGAACTGCCTCCCAAGAGGCTACTGTATCTTTAATATCATCTCTTCCCCGCACCAGTTCTCCAAGTCGGAATTATGGTTCTGATACCAACGATCCAAACCATCTATTATCTAATCCGCAGCATCACACCCCTGAGCAACGGACTGAACGACCTCCTCGAGCGGATTCGCAACCTGGAATAACACATCAGGGTACAGCTGTACAGCAACAACAATACCCTCCTGCTCGCTCCATGAGTACCCCTATTGATACAGCACCACGCTCCTATGTCACAGACGAGTTGAGCTCGCCTCCACTAAGCGTAAGTATCTCGTTACATTTGTTACCTAGAACAGCCATTGATAAGCTTGCTTTAGCCTGGCGCATATGCGAATGCAACGCGAAGGATTCTTTACATACACGGCGAGTGTGAAGTGTTTCATTGGAAAGATAACACTTGGTACTCTGCAGAGAGTCGATGTTCCGTCCAGGTTCGACAAACTAATGCTAATCGAACATGTGTCTCTATTGAGCTGTTGAATAGCGGACAACTATACCTCAATGCTTGGATTCTTCCCAATACAAAGATACAACAATTAGGGGAATCTGATTTGAGCTTATCCGTGTATCTCGGCTCCCAGCAGGAGAACTATCTGATTCACTTCCAACACAGACACGATGCTTTGGCACTTGCAGATGTATTATCGGCCGTCCATCAGGAAAGCATCCAGATCTGGGGACCTTTGCACCAGCTTTCGATACCATCTGCATCTGCGATAACGATGGGATCTCAGTCCATGCCCACTGCAAGCCATCCTTCCAATGCTGCCGCCGCCTCTATTACTGCCAAGACTGGTTTCCCTGGCGTCACACTATCTGATCCCGAGGAAAAGCCTTCCCGAGAAGAAGTTCAACAGACTTTAAAGCCTCTCTTCCAATGTCAGTGTAAACTGTTCGCACAGCAGGAGCACTCCCAATGGACAAGTATCGGCAGTGTAAATCTACGTATCTCACAGCAGATGCCTAGCGGCAAAATGCATGTGCAAATGGATAACTGTAAAGCGATGCTTGTGAGTGCGATAGTCCAGAGCTATAATGTTGAGCGCATCCAGCAAAAACGACTCAGCATGTTGCTACAAAATGCAAACGCTCGAACGAGCATGATTTACATGCTTCATTTTAAAAACGAGTCCACTGCTAGCAAGGTCTTTGATTATGTTAAAATCAAGAATGCACAAAATGGATGGTAGTCCGTACATATTCTCACACAGCATCCATTTGTAATGTACTGCGTTTTTTCTTTTTGGAATATAATACTCAGTTATATATTACTTTTCTGCTTTTCGTGTCGTCCTTCTGCGTCCACCAACTTTCGATCCCATTACTGCAGTAGTCTTGGACTTCGTGCTTGCTTTGGCACCATGTGTCTCGGAAAGATTTTGATCGTTGTCCGATTCTTCCGCGAGGACCGTCCCAGTCTCCTTTTTGAGTCCCAAAAGACCCATTGGCCAACTAATAAGGTATACATTGTTTGCTAAAGTAGGGCGTGGCACCCATTCAATGTTGAGATGGATAGGGTCATTGTCATCGTCGGGATATACAATCAGATACTCGTCGGATTTGACTTCACAGCGTAGAGTTCGCCCTCCAACTTCGATGAAGCTACGACCCAAAGTAGGCGCACCTTGCGACTTCGGAACCTTGTAAGTCATTGCAGTGCGGGCATCCCTAATAAAACCGGCGATACGTTTCCGTTCTTGGTGATAATTGATCCAGGCGACCATGTACTGCATGCATCCAGTAATTCCAAGTAGAAATATAACAACCATCAAGAGACCTGGCCTAAATCGAGAATAGTAGTAGCCTGTGCCACGCCAGCGAGGTACGCCATTCTTATAAAAGAAGTCGTAACGTTCACGTTTTGCAGGATTTCGGAGAATCGCAACAATTTTGCCCAGTCGCGCAAACTTCTCTTTGGCATTTTTATCATGAGCATTCTTATCAGGGCTGTATACAATGGTATATCTTCAATATATCTGTCCCTAGATCAAACGTATCAAACTTGCTTACTGGAGTCTTAACGACATTTTGCGATAAGCTCTGTTGATATCCGTGGCTGATGCGGATGGCTAACCTTTGTCAATGCTTCAGCCTGCAAAACAGATGTTGTAAATATTTCATGTCTTCACATACCGAAACGTTAAGCCAACTGTAAAAGTTGACGTCCTTTCCCTCAGACTTTTCGAGCTCATCCACGAGATCGAAGATTTCAAAATCGGCTGGATATTGATTTGTTACGTGCTCGTTTTCGAAATGCCTTGTCTGCTATCAAAATACCTTGAGTCCAGGCATGCACGCTGGATGCGATCGCAGCAAGCAATACTAGAACCGTTAAAACTTGAAACAGATGGGTCTTTCGCGCCATCTTTGCAGGAAGAGATTACTCGCTGCCTCTGGGACTCAGCAATCAGCGCATTTTCTAAAAAGCAGATTTGGAAGGTGTCACAGCTGTCATTCAGAAGTGGGTGGAGGTCCGGTTTTTTGATGGAAGACTGCAGTAAATTAATTTATACACCTTCCACACGCGTTGGATGGAAGAGTGCATAACACGAAATGAGCTACTAAATTAATGGTCACTGGAGTTTGGCAGACAGAACAGACACCGATCTGAGGATTGGGACTTGAATGTCTTTGGATATTCAGCAATTGACGCAAGGATGGCTCTACCACGGTCTGCAAATAAAGAGGAAAATTTACTCTTATGGACCAGGCATCTATATTCCATGATTATCGGTGTCTTTGCATACGCAGGGAGCGTCCAACAGCTGATTTGATACTACATTGAATTCTACGATATGGATTGACAGATCAATACTGTATTCCCAGAGTCGGTCCTTTTCATTGCACCAAGACGCGGTTCCGGATAATGATATGAATTTAGGGCAATGAATTGTGCCTGTATATTACGTGCATGCTAATCCTGTGGTGTGAAGCCCAACCCCATATTTGATTTCGCTTCCACATTTTTGGTATTCCATCTGAATTCGGTTTCCATTGATCTCGAAGATATACCTTTGTGTACCTGATGGAACGATCAATTCGTGAGGCTCAAATCGATTAAATACGGAATCTACATCATTGAAATTGATTATCAAAACATTCCATACTGTGAAACAGTTTTGTATGGGTAGGTGACATGGTGCGACAATTTTTCTCTGGGCATGCGACATTTGATTTCTAGGCAGGCGACAACATTTTTCAAAAATGCGGCAGGTACCTTTTGAAACAGCGACATTAAATTTTCATTGGCTGCGACATTACTTTTTGAAAATGCTGTATAGCAGAAGTGGGGTTATTCACTAAGCTACCAGTGATTGTACCGTGCTTGCGTTTTCATTTTTTGTATATTCGACCCGAGTGTCGCGGTCATCCGTATAGTTTCCCCCCATCACCCTTTTCCTTGTACGAAATCTAGTACCACTTCCGGGTTGAACTTTCACAAGCATACTAACTACCCAATATCCCTTTGCAATTTCGGGAAAGCAGCCTGTCAATACATTTATCTCCCAGGTAGAGCAGGATCCTTTATATTCTTCTTCCTTTTCGTCTTGGCTTACATGTTCGAGTATCCACTTCCCAGCCTTACATCTGTTTTTTACATACTGAAGAAAAGGAACTCCGCGAGGGGCATACGATGGCCGCTGCGATGATCCAAGTTTCTCCCCCTCTTTGACTCTAATCAAGTCTTGGTATATGTAAGTAGTTGAAGCGATGATAAAGACAAAGAAACCGAGCAGATGGATGGACGGATGAAAGGATACGATATGGATAGACGGAAGATCTCATATTTGTCATTTGCAGCAGATGGCTGATACTGCACCGGCCGATAGTAAGTCTGAAAATTAATTTTTGGTTCAATCCGGATCAGATCCTGACATTAATGTAGGACGTGGCGGATTCGGACGTGGACGTGGACGTGGTGGACGTGGCCGCGGTCGTGGCGGACGCCGTGGTGAAGAAAAGAATGAATGGTAACCGATTATGCAGATCGACACTGCGTGACATCAGTTTGCTCAATATGCTCGATGCAGGGTTCCGGTTACCAAGCTCGGACGTCTTGTTCAAGCCGGCAAGATCAAGAGCATGGAAGAGATCTACACCTTCTCGTTGCCCATTAAGGAATACCAGATCGTCGACCACTTCCTGCCCAACCTCAAAGATGAAGTCATGAAGATTATGCCAGTGCAGAAGCAAACGCGTGCTGGTCAACGCACTCGTTTCAAGGCTTTCGTGGTTATCGGTGACTCGAACGGACATGTTGGCTTGGGTGTTAAGTGCTCCAAGGAAGTTGCTACTGCTATCCGCGGTGCTATCATCCTTGCTAAGCTTTCTGTTATACCTGTTCGTCGCGGTTACTGGGGCTCTGCTCTCGGTGATCCCCACACTGTGCCTTGCAAGGTCACCGGCAAGTGTGGCAGTGCTATGTGCCGTTTGATCCCTGCTCCTCGCGGTGCAGGTTTGGTTGCAGCACCTACTCCCAAGAAGGTTTTGCAGCTGGCCGGTATCATCGACTGCTATACCACTTCTCGTGGTTCCACCCGTACTCTTGGCAACTTTGTCAAGGCTACCTTTGCCGCTATTGGCAACACCTATGGTTTCTTGACTCCTGGTAAGAATTTTATGAAAAGTCTAGTGGAGGTCTTGGATGAATATCTCAAACATCTCTGTTAGATTTGTGGCAAGAAACCACCTTCAACCCCAGTCCTTATCAGGCCCATACCGATTTTCTTGCTCAGAAAAAACGGAAGTAGTGCTCATCTTACGCATGTTTCATGCTAATAAATGCAAGAATCGGAAACGCTTGATTATCCGAGTGTACTATGACATACCAACTCTGGCGATAACGTGAGTATGGCAGACGACGGTTTTATATAACAAACACGATCAATAATGCTTGCAAATAAGTGCTTTGATGTTAAAACCTCATTGAGCGGATTAAGCAAAGAGGGGCAAGTTGAAACCGTAGCTGTCAGGGTCTACAAAAAAGATGATCGTCAGAATCAGATGTAAAGAATAATCCAATTTACAAAGCATACCGTTGAATCGGAGCCCTTGAGAAAGGCTATCGAGTTGATTGCGGTCTTGCTCATCCAAAGACCAGGAGAAAACATCCAAGTTCGACTTCATGCGTTCAGCATGTGCGCTTTTTGGAATGACAGCGATGTCTCGCTCAATAGCCCATCGCAAAAGGATCTGGCCAGCAGTCTTGTTATGCTTCTGTGCAACAGTTTTGACAAGATCATGTTCAAGTAATGGCTTGGCAGTTTTACCAGTCTCGTTCAGAGTTACATAGGAACCCGGGCCAAAGGAGGAATAAGCGGTGATGTGAATGCCCTGGGCCTGGACCCATTCGACAAGTCTCTTCTGCGGGAGGTATGGATGAACTTCCACTGTTGGAAGAAAGCGGGAATCAGAATGGGGATTCTCGGAAAACTAATACGTTACACGAACCTTGAAGAGTGGCAGGCTTGTACTTGCAATACGACAGGAGTTCCAAGAGGGACTGGACATTGAAGTTGGAGACTCCAATGTTTCGTACAAGTCCATCATCTACGAGCTTCTCCATTTCAGGCCATGTCTGATGGATAGGGGAACGCTCGAATTCAAGCTTATCGGCACCAGGTTGGTACCATCCGGGGGGATAGGCAGCCTCGAAAGGAACGAATTTCAAAGGGACAGGGACTAATGCTATGCGTTAGACGCGCAATCAACGGGTCCGTACTTTTATACTTACAATGAATAAGATATAGATCAATGTATTCGAGACCGAGATCCTGGAGTTGTTTTTCAAAGGCCTTGCGGACGTTATCCTTGCCATGGTAGGTGTTCCAAAGTTTAGTGACGACTTTGAAAATAAGATTATTAGTAAGCTGACTGATCTTGTGCAAAAACCTGTGGGAACTTC
The DNA here is from genome assembly GCF_041956525.1 of Rhizomucor pusillus. NCBI lineage: Eukaryota > Fungi > Mucoromycota > Mucoromycetes > Mucorales > Lichtheimiaceae > Rhizomucor > Rhizomucor pusillus. Next base: position 179,351 of record NW_027192145.1, on the reverse strand, counting down.
TGTTGCCTGACGCTTACTGAATAGTTCTTCGCGCTTGACCAGGCCTTCTTTGATTGCTCTGGCAATACCACGTCCAATTTCCTTTTCATTGCCGTAGTCGCAAGCACCGTCAAAAAGGCGCTGTAAAGCAAAGTAAATCAGCATGTGTCTGCATGTTTCATGACTGAAGGCCACTTGCATATCCAGCTTTGATAGCATCGTAAATGATTTGCTCGGCGTCGTTCTGCTCCACTTTCCAGCAGCCAAAACCGACTTTAGGCTTATTTCCAGACGTATCAGTTATAAAGCCTGATCTTTAAACTTTTACTGTAACTTAGTGAAGGTCTTACCATCTTATCACCGGAGCGGTTAAGAATGAAATATTCGTCGTTCATCATATTCAAGTAAGGAAATGAGAAGGAAGACAGAGGTATTTCGCACCCTTGGCATTTTATAGAGGTGGATTACATCAGCGGAGTGGTTTCCATGTTTTTTCCATGGGTCGGGTGGGGAAAATCGATGGTTTCCCTTCTTTGCGAGTAGAGTATAATGTGAACCTTTTGTGCGATATTATGTAGTACTATCTAATAAACTGGCACATAAACAATCATAGTTTTTTAACGAATGATCTTGCTAGTTTCTGCGTTTTGCTATAGGCAAATCAACAGATGGATGCTGCGGCTGCTTGAGCATATGCAACTCCAGCTCATGTTACACGAAATCTGCTACAGGCAGCTCATGAGAACAAAGGCAGAGAAACGGACGAAAGACAAAACTTGAGAATGAACTTGGTAAGAAAGTATGCCTTTCTTGTTTGAATGTATATTTCAAGGACAAGTTAGTTAAACTGATATCAAATATAACAAAACAATTAAGATACCGGATTTCTAATGAGCTTTAAAGGCAGCCATGTTAAATTTGCATGCTAGAGGATGCATATTTTGTGCAATATTCAGGAAGCTTGGCGACTTGCCGCAAAGTTTTGCAACTGTTTCGAAATTTGCGACTTCCAGGCAATGGATTGCGTTCCTTCCTGAAGAAACTTTATGCCAGAGCAAACTCATTCTCCCCCAACGGAAATGATAGAGTGTTCTGTTTCTAGCCGAAAATTGCTTAACATCGAGCAAGGATATGTTTTGCAGGTACATCTTTCATCATTGACTGAGCTATAAAGTTAGTACCAATTCGAAAGGATCCGTGTAACCATCGTATAAGCGAAGAAAGATAGGACAGCATGAAGCTGATATCCTGTATTCAACAAATGCTGATGAATCTAAGCAATGCAGACGAATATATATGCGTGCTGAATATTGGGAAAAAAAGAGAACCTCTTCGTAAATTGTAGTAAAGCATGAAGATTTTTGTTCCAGGCTCTGATATCATTCGTACACTGGGTGGGTAAGAGCATCGCAACAATATTTACTTTTCGCGACAATTTCGAGATGGAGATCCCGACCACACAGACAGACGTTTATCTGCATGGAATGTATTTGAAGCAATCAAGCAAACCTTCGAAATCGCTAGACTTACTGATGACTTGGCTCAAAAACTCCTGATTCAAAGGAGCATAGTTGACAACTTCCAGGAGCAACAGCAAGCACTATCGTAAAAAGGACACATGTACAAATATCTTGGGTCAAAGTAGCAGATTATCTTTGGATTATTCCAGTACGTGCGCCCAAAGAGTTCGTTCTCTTCAGAGTGTGCATGGATCGACATTCCCAGAAAGCAATATCGACTGGCTCAAGCTCGCGAAGAAATGGAACAGCGAGTCTGCGAACGGCGAAACCGTATTCGCGAAAATACCCAGATTATTTAAAGCTGCGGCAAACGATACCACAGAACCGAGGTTTTTGTGATGTGATGATTGGAACTCTTCAATAAAACGCTAGAGAAAAAGCTGCAGAACGAACGCAAACACCACACCCACAACCAAATGCCACCATCACATAAAACAACTCTGATGTACACCTCTCATCACCGATCACTTCCTTATACCAGCAACAGATAGCAAATTCGGTTCAAGTGTACACTCTTTTCCAAAAGCAAAGTCGTTCTCAGCAAATTTTGAAATCGGCATGTTCACAAAAATAATATTCGTAGTTACCCAAAAGTCTTTGCGTGCGCTGACAAAATCAGATGTCGTATGCCCAGAAAAGTTGTCGCACAGAAGCCTTGGCATGGTCATCATTATATAAACATGTTACCTTTTCAGGTCCCCAGCTTTCCTTCTTCCATACACAATACACAATTGAAATGAGCAATCAGTTTTTTTATGAAGACGGGCAGGGTCATGTTGTTGATGAGCATGGCTGGCCTGAGCCCATGGGCTATATCGTTGATGAGGAGGTGTACGCTTTTCAAACTGTGAGTTCTCACACACAGTATTTGCGTAATATAGCTTGCGAGCGCAACTGCGAGTCCTTTCCTATGCATATCGACGAGCCAAAGGATATAGACATTCGTATGAGAGAAGCGACTACCAAGCGAACTTCTACACGGGCCAGGTCAAAGTGAGATTCTTTAAACTGATGTTTGAGAAGGTTTTAAGTGCGTCAGCTGCTGCAAAGTAGTTAGGATTACATGTCCGTTCAGCACAAAGATGGGCGTCAAAGTATGAAGATGATCCTGACAGCATTTTTGAGAAGCGTGAAAACAGTGGTCGTCCGCGTATTCTCAATGAAGAGCATAAGAAGGTTATTTTAGAATACGTTGATGAGAATCCTTCAGTTGTCCTAGAACAGTTGATGGAGCGACTGCTTCAGAGATTTGAGGGACTCAAACTATCCAAAACGACTCTTTATCCGTTTGTGAAGACACAATGTAACTTGTCACTTAAAGCCCGGGTTGCGCAAATGGGACAAGACTGATATGGACTTTAGAAAAACCTGTGTCTTTCTTGATGAGTCTGCCTTCCATATTAACATGAAGCGCAGCATGGCATGGTCGAAAAAAGGGTCTTCTGCAGTGGTCACGGTGCCAAAAACACGAGCACGGACGACCACAATCTTGGGTGCAATCTCTGCATAATGTCTGATTAAGTGCAGCTTGAGACTTCCACAGCCACCAGTCAAGAAAAGAAAGCGTGGGGGTCATTCCGAGCTTACAAACACAGGAGCTGTAACTGGGCACTATCTTAGCTTCCTTAAGGCTACAATGGATGAGATGGATTAATATGAGCAGATGAAAGGCCATTACTTGGTAATGGATAATGCTCCTATTCATAAGGCTGACGATATTTCTAAGTATATTGAGTCTCGGGGATATCGTGTGCATATCTTCCATCATACGCGCCTGAGCTCAATCCCACTAAGCAGTTCTGGTCGGTTGTCACGAGCAAAGTTAAACGCAACAGGTTCTTGGAAAACGAGACTCTGATGAGCAGAATCAGCGAAGCATCCATTAACTTAAGGCTAAGTGATTTCGAAGGTATTGTCTCTCATTCTTATAAATGCTTAGACAAGTGTCGCAACAGAGAGCAACTCTGATGAGGTTCTCTGGGCATGCGACATCTGATTTGTCAACGCACGCAAAGACTTTTGGGTAACTGCGATTTTATTTTTGTGAACATGCCGATTTCAAAATTTGCTGAGAACGACTTTGCTTTTGGAAAAGAGTGTACAGCCGATGACACCCACAATAATACTCCGCCCTGGAATCTTGGCCGCATCGCCTTGCCACCGTTCATCAACCCCTCTGTTGAACTCGTTCCACAGCAGATATACCTAGGGAACGAACCAGAACTTGTAAAGTAGAAGGCTGCGAGGATCCATATCGCAAAGATGGTGTGCAACAGCATAGGTGCCGACATTTTAGACCACCACCTTCACCAGATCAAACCCCTTAATATCTTGAAACCCACGTTGTTTATCATACTTGTACCATTTTATACATTACATAATGCAAGGTCATCTTGCGTTTACTCGCGCCTTCCGGCGCTCGCAACCAAAACGCTTTCTGTCCCCAGACTCTTTACCCGGGCCGCGGACTGCGTTTCAACGTGCGCAAATATCACGACAAAAGCAGTATGATGAATGAAACGAAATGAAATGAAATATAACATCTGATTCAGAGAACTATTACTGAACAGCTAATAGCCTCACTTAGCCTTGGTTCGCGGCGTAATCTGCATAACAGCAGTGACAGACATTACATCGATCTCCCGAGCACGGGCCTTGACGCTCAAGTTACGATCACCGGTAACAAGACATACCGATGCCCTTTTGTCATTCGATTGCTTGGAGGACCACCAGAGACAAACGGATAAAACAAGATCGTCCAGGTTCTTGTCCATCTCTCCGAAAATGAACTGTTCATAGCGAATCGATATATCGTTTAGGAAATTATTATGCGACGTTTGAATGCGTAAACTCGAATTTCGGCGAGCTCGTTGATTCAACGCTGCGTCGATAAATTGCAAAGCATCATTTGCAATCGTTCCCAGTGGAGCTGCATTGCTGCTCAAACCATCTAATTCCGTGATAACTATTCGAGATATCATTAGTCATCCCTATGATCTTTCGCATTCCTGAAGAACGTACCAACGAGGGGTATCACGATCGGCCATTTGTCACTCTCAATCAGCTTCTTGACAAGTTCCAGTTGACCAATAAAACAGTTCGTGTCCAGAACCAGGACAGTATCACCAGGAATAACACGCTCTCTGAGACTTTTCATACGAGCCTCTCTTTCCTTTGCCCGGCCATAAGACCGTTTGTATTCACGTCCATGTTCTTCTTGGCCTGTTACAGTGAGCATCGTTTGCAGATGCTCACGACGCTTCTTGAGTTGCGTCACGATATCATCATCTTCCGGTTCCTCCAAACTATCCGTCTTCTCAGCAAGCAAAACATCGTCATCCATGGCCAGGAAAGTCGATCCTAAATGTCCCTGAATGTAGGTCTCATCATATTCACTTTCGGGTTCAGCGACCTCTCGGCTAATAGTATGTTCGTCTGCTGCAGCTGATTTCTTCCCAGTCTGGTCAGTGTTTATGGAAAATTGCTCCATTACAGGATCATAAGTGAAAATGTGTCGCATTTGCTTCAGAACAAAGAAGGTAACTTGCATTAATATAATCTGTTCCTTGCGATTGGTATAAGTTTACTTACCATCACGAGCGCGAATCCATAATCAAGAATCTTCAATTTCCGTCGCTCTAATAGATCCTCTTCTTTCGAAACTTCGGATCCTTTCTTCACTGCATTGTCCAATCCTTGTGACATCTTGCTGGTAATTTCATCGATCCAGCCTAAGCCTCTCAAGGGTAGCTCTTCTGGTAGGGTCGGGCCCTGAGACATCAAGTTCAGCCAGTATTCTGTAATCATTGATTCTGGCTGTGGCGTTCCAATCCTTTCCCAAAGGTCTTGCTCGGGTAAAAGGTGCTTGTTTATAATTTCATATCTCTTGTCTTCCGAGACTGACCATAAAAGTCGATTCAAAAAAGCTAAAAGCTCGTACCAAAATGCCGGAGATACAGTTGACGTGTCAGTTTCTTCATCTGCAGTGGCAAGTCCAAACAATTTCTCCCAAAGGCTGGACTCAGAGCTTGTCGGAGGGACGCATATACATGTACAGACCATCCATTGCAGTAACAGTTCAATAAAGACTAGCCAAGTTTCCCTGCGATCATTCCCGGGCATTTCGTCACCATCGGTTAGCTTGAGTTTTGACTTTGTGCTGTCCTTCTGACCGAAAATAAATCCAGAATGCTCAGTAAAGTTACTAGGCATTTTAGGTAGAGCGGAAGTACAAAAAGCAAGAGGTCGTTTGGACTTGAAGCTCGAGGAACCGCAATAACATTTGAAAAGTTCGGTTGCAATTTGGCACAAGAGCTCTGCACCGTGAGCAATCAAGATATTTTCACTCACTTCCTGGATCAGAGTATTGGCAGCATCTGCTTTTGATTCAGAATTCTTGCCATCACCATCGTTTCCTACTGCAGCATCCAACGGAAACAGCCTTCGATTATGCAGAGTTAACACTTTCGTCAGCGCTGCAGAGGCATAGTTGTAATTGTACAATGAAGATATGGAGAGTACTGCTACTTCCATCCAGAATGTCTCGGTTCTCGTCAGCTGTTCGCATCCCACTGACACCGTATCGTTTGGCTCCATCTCTCGGCTACTAGATTTTTCTGGGTGCTGCTGTTTCTCTTTAGTAGAGAACAGCATTTCAAATAGACGTCGTCTTATCTCAGCGAACTGATCTAAGCCGATCTTGGTAAAGAGCATTCCGTGTAAACGAATGAGCAAATCAACCGCTGTTTTCGTGGATCGAGACTGTTCGGATTGGCCATCAAAATCTTCATCGCATGCACCTTTGGCTCGGAGTGTCTGTAGGTATCTGTTGACCGCCTGCCGATTGCGTTCAAAGAGTACGATAATATCCTCCCTTGCGTTTACAAAACTGTTTCGACGGACCATCAAGCTTCGAATGCCAAAATACAGCTTGTGAAGATCTCGAGAGTAGTCGGCAGGCATTTCTGAAATCGGTTTGTTCAAAAGCAGCGATAAATTAAAGTATAGTCGTCCGGTCGTTGGCATAAAGAAAGTTCCAAGGGAATACCAATGCCATGCCACCTCCCAAAGATCTTGGGTATCCTGAGACGCAAAGCCATATCCAGTTGTAATGGCCCATCTATACCTAGCAATGTCACCTCTGAATGGTATACTCCTATACCATTTCAATCGCTTCGTACGTCGCCAGGCCAGCAAATGCTCGTCCATCCAGTCATTGAATCCATCATCGTTTTCGTTACACACTGTTTGCATCTTGTCCAAGTTGTAAAGAAACATCATTACATCTCGGTAAAAATAGTCTGCATGGCACAGAAACTCGTCGCATAATTCTATCAGCATGGCAATCACCCGTCTCTGTGGCATGTTCGATATTATTCTGATAGGTTTCTCCAGCTGCTCATCCGTGTCAATCTCTAAACTGGAAATGCCCGGAGACCAAAGCTTCAGGGCGCACCGAAACTGATCAAACATGGAATAGATAGCCCGTTTCCAGCAGAGCGTTTCCAGATTCTTTCTTTCAGAAAAATCGTAATCGACCCGCATTATATCCAAGTATTTGTAAGCAAGATCAAGATGAAGCTTCGTCTTATCACGAAGAAAACTAACTGCTGCAGTCAAGTCGCTGTCATCCAGCTGCAATTGTTGAATATCCACCATGGTGTTTCGAAACATATCCTGCCTTCGAAAACTTCCTTCATCCAATTCGCTTTCCGTAGCACTCCGAAATAATGCAAGTGTAGCTGATGTTTGATTGAGTTTTGCTATGTTCTTTTCGATTTGTTGAATATCGTTGAAGAAAGACTTGATCTTGCTCTTTCTAGGGTCTGTATCCGGTTTACAAGACTTGATTGCAGATGCATTGCATGAGCTGATTTTCAGCGGATGATCTTCTTTCTTTCCTTCATCTGTAATATCGACAGGTTTCTTCTCGTCGTTTGTGGACTGCATTCGGGTACGTGTTGATGTGATATTCGGAGCCACGGTACTGGCGTCAGCTTGCCACAAACGACCGGTACTAGGACCTCGAGGAACAAAATCCATTCCATCGTCGCTTATCGCCTCTACTTTGTAAGGTCTACGAACTTGAAAATCTGGCGAATTATCGGATACACCGGGAGACAGCAATGTATTCCGTGACTTGGATACCGTTAACTTGTTGAAATCTATAGGGTTATCCACAGCTGGATCGAAAAGCTGGCGCCTTCGGACCGACGCGTTGTTTCGTGGTTGAACATTGTGATCACTTTGACGAGAAGATTTAAAGCGCCCCGACTTTGCACTCGAGTGTTTGTTCATAGAATCTCACAGTGTGAGCGAAGACTACAAAGTCGTCAGTAGCTGCCCTGGAAACTAAGAGTGAAAGGAGCACTACCTTTGTATACGCTACTGTTATGAGTTACAGGCTCTTTTTTCAGATGATGCCAAGTGAATGTCAAGACTTGATTCAAGATGACATCGGTCAGAAAGGAAAAGAATAAGCAAAAATAGACGCGGAATTGAAAACACTCGGCCGTGTTCTTTTTCAGAATCCTGCAATGCAAGCCTTTACGAAGTGGTCCACCGCCAATGGCGTGGAGGCGACTTTTGCCAAGATACAACAGACGAAATACGCAGGAAAGGGCTTATTTGCCTCGCGATCTTTGGAATGCAATGAATCAGTAGTTAACGTACCAAGCGATTTGGTGATAACGCGTGAACGCGCACTGCAAACAAGCAGCAGTCTTCAAGAACTATTGCGTAATCTCGAGCAAGAAGGCGATTACGAGGAGATAGAGGCAGCAACTGGATCGGCTGAAAGCGAGCGAATGGTTTTGCGATTATTTTTGCTGGTTGAAGCTTTTGCTGCCGACAGCGACTCTTTTTGGAAACCTTACATTGACTGCCTGCCGACATTGGAAGAGCTTCGACAATATCACCTCTTGTTCAATTCAGGGGAGAAATGCTTGCATTACTCTGGAATTGGAAGGGCCGTGCTTGCAAAAAGGGCAGCCCTCGAAAGAGAGTTTAAACAGTTGCAACTTTATAACCGAGGAGATCGGTTTTCAGCGTTGTCGCTGGATATGTGGATTTGGGCCGATGTGACATTTTGGTCCCGAGTTGTCAGTCTTGAAAGTATTAAAGAAAGTTGCGATGACAATGACGATAAGCTCGATCAAAAGCTTGTAAACAATATGGTTCTCGTTCCGTTTTTCGATTTGGCCAACCATTCTTTGTCTCCAAACATACGATGGCAGTTGACGCCGAACGGCGCCATACAGTTCGTGACAACCCGGGATATAAATGAAAACGATGAATTATTTCTTTCCTATGGAGACAAATCGAACCAAGAGCTGCTCTTTTTACATGGATTCACGCTGGAGGATAATCCAGAACCTATACATTTCAAACTGCCTTTGCAAGCATTTATGAACGAGGACATGGCTGACGACATTAATAAATATCACTGGTTACTCGAACGAACGAAGCCAATATTGACCCTCTGCGGCAGACCTCAAGGCGATTTCCCAGGCGCATTCACCCCATTTGAGGCCACGGGCTGGAGCTTTGAATCTATTGCTATGATTTATTTATTGACAATGGACGAAGAGGACGGTCTGCAGATAAGCACAATACCAGACATTGGATCAATCTCCTTAGAATCGGACAAGACTGCAGAAAAGGACGGACACTTTGATGTACAGATAAAAATACTTGGAGAAGAAGTTACGAGTTTAGAAAGTTTACCTGCGTTAATTGCGAAATCTCCCAACTTGGCGGTCATACAGCTACGAACAGCAATACTTCTGTTGGGAGCCATCGAGCGTCACAGAGTCGAACTTTCACAAGCAGAAATGGAACCATCTCATCCGGGCACTGTCTATATGGCACATTTACGCCGATATATTCATGAAGAAATAACATTGCTTGATAGAGCTGTACAATCGCTTTCGGATATCAGAGATGCCTTTCTCGAACATAAGGCCGTACAAGCATACCTTTCTCAATGGGATTAAATTAATATGTACGTCAACTCCAAAATTTTCAGAAGGCTACCGTAGCATTACAATGTTGTAATATGAACAAGCACACCAATTGACTTGTGTAATAAGATAAATAGGAAGCAGATGTAGTCTAAAGAAGTTCTATGCATCATAGATAAGATCGATACGAGTGGCTGCAAAGATCATGGCATTTGTAAGGAGAACTTGCACTTTGCAATACTGGTTAAAACAGCCCAATAATCCTGTATCGAGAATGGATCAAGCATCGAATGTTGTTTCGCATTGCGGCATCGTTGGTGAACCGACTCAGTGATATCGAATCTATAATTGCAAAAAGACTACGTATCCTCTGTATGTATGGATCTTTCGATCTTCTGCAAGGAGCTTCCTCAGAGAGTGCATATCTTCTAAGCTAATTTCGCTTGAAAAGTATAGATGGCCCTTTATGCCAGAGTAGCACACCGGCGCTCGCATGCATCCGCAAGCACAGCGCCATCCAAGTCCCGGTTTATTCAGACCTGCGCTCGCTTAAATCGATGTGTATAAGGCAAGGCGTGAGATAAGAGTTCTTCCATCAGTATCTTTTCCGTTATCAATATCATTGATTTTTCTCCACGATGACACTTTTTCAGCAGCATTCCCATTGTCATTATCTAAAAGCACGATACCATTATGTTGCTATATGCTCACTGTCAAGCCTAATTCCCTTGGCGGAAGAAGTAGAACATAAGCAAGTGGACCGTAAAAGCATACATCTCATTACTACGTCGTAACTCGCTTCGTCTTCTTGTCGCACATAATACGTCTCGCTAAATGCATATGTTTTCTCATGATCATCCATCAGGAATAATTACATTACTGTACTTCAGCGGAGATGTGCGCGTTATATCGACGATATTCTCATTTTTTATGTAAGCAGAAGAAAGAGGAATTGTTTCAACAGTTTCAACACGCTTAAGCCTTCCTGGCCATTTCTGAGCTAGTATCGCTCAAACTGGCAATTTCTTGGGCTTCAGCACCACACCTGCCAATAGACAGTGTGAGATTTGTATATATAGAGAGTCTGTACTGGCCGCAGGCTACTCTACAGTGATATAAATAACTAGGTAAATGGAAGTCATTGTGGACATGCTTTATGCTCTTATTGTTCTCCTGCCGCAATTGCAGCTTCTGCTTCGTCGACTTCGTCCTGCATGATCTTTTTGCGGGTTAGCGCAGCTTTTGCTAAATCAAGACGATTATGTTTCTTAAAGATCAAAGCAAGCTGCTTTTCTCGGTCAATACGTCTCCGTACAGTCTGAAGATATGACTCCAAATCTAACAGTCCAGTCTGAGCCTGCACCACCAGCATATTCATCTTGATATCGAGCGCTTGTTTTCTGTCTGTGAGGTCTTCCCGATCCTGAGGAGACAGTTTGCCGTTACCCGACAATGCTGCTGAAACTCGTTTGATTTCATATTCTAGAACCATATTCGACACGATGTTATCGACGCTAATAAAAAATGTTATGCCTTAGATCTACAGAATTAATGCCCTGTATCATTGCATAAGCTTACTTGTTAAACTCTTGCTCTGCTTCCTCCAATTCGGCAAGTTGCTCCTGTTGCGGTGGGCCTCGGTCTCTCTTCGACTCACGCTGTACCGGGTCTGTAGCCGACAAATCAAGATCAGACTTGGCGGATGAGGATGCAACGGAAGCATTCGCGCTTCCGGAGGTGAGCCCTGCTCTTAACAGGAGTTGAGATGTATTTTCACTGGATTCGTCAACAATAACCCATTTTTCAGTGCGCTTAACAATATCCTCCCCCGCTATTGGTTCGTGTAGGTTAATTTGGATCTCCAGCTTGGCACCCGTCTTTTTGCGGTTAGCATCTACGAGCTAGAATTGCTAACTATGAGGTTTTTGATGCACATACATACATGTTATGAAGAGTAGAACCCTGTCTCGACCATACCTCAAACATGCCTCCAATTGAAGATTTCGTGAGCAGCTGCTCCAAAGGCAGAACAAGTCGGCCGAGAAACAACGGTCGGCGGAAAAGTCCGTAGCTGTAGCGGTTGTGGAATACTTCAAGTGTGAGTTTCTTTCTCTGGACATAGCGTAGAAACGTTCGATTGGAACGAGTAATTGGTATACGCGTGGTAAAGTCAAAAACTACAGTCGGATATCCATGAAGAAATCGTTCCAGCAGTCATCGTGAAGTTATATGGCGTACCTGGATCGTTTCCCTTTTTCACAGGAGTTTCACCCCTATTCATATGTGCCTGGGCTGTGTTTTCGGGTGGCCAACCACCGAAATTCCAAGTAATAAAAGGTTCAAGTGTTGATGACACCTCCATCGATTGAAGACCAGTCGCCCGTAGAATTCTCAGCTCCATTTGGTTGGCGGGAATATGTTGCAGAATGTTTTTGTAGCGGTATTCTACTTGTTCGAAATGTAATCGAGGCATGCTATCATGTTTCTGATCGCGCTTTGACCGAAGATAAACTGCATCGGCTGCAAAGGTCTGTTCCAATTGTAGCAAGCATTCTCGACTAGTGGATGATTTTGGATTGGTCTTCGGCAGCTTTGCTGCCTGAACTGCTAAATTGTGGCAAACATTCACTTGATACGCTAGCTGCGACTCAAGATGTTCCATGGCATTCGCAGAAGCTAGGCTAGGTTCTACTTGCTGCACTTGTCTGATTCTACCGTCACCGAGATTCATATCGGGTTCGCCTGGTAAACTTTTTTGCAGAGAAGCAATGTTTTGTATCTCTCCATTTTTTAACTGCACAGCCTGTCGCAACAAATCTTTAGAGACCCTTAGCATTTCTTTTGCTTGGTGTATGTTTCCAATGTTTTTGTAATGCAACGCGGCTTCCTTATATTGCTTTTGCAGTTGAATGACAGATTGCAAGTGCTGTTGCATCTGATCTCTGTCTGATTCGGTCGTAGAAGTTGATGTCTGCTTGAGCTTCGCCTCAACATGGTGCAAATTTGTTGTATCTTGATTTATCGCGTCGTCTTCTGCATTTGACATTGTCAGGGATGGTCCGCTTTGTAATTCCTGCTGCATTCTCTCCACAATCATTCCAGAACCTCGAATAGCAAGCTTCTCCTTCAAAGCCTTTGACTGACGCAAAAGCTGGATAGTTTTCTTCTTATCACCTTGCTTCTTCGCGGCAAGTGCTTCCTTCTGTAGTTTTATAATCTGTTCCAGCAGCTCAGGCTGCGATTTGTACGATTCATTATTTTGCTTTTCGAGTTTCATATCTGCATCCTGGCTCGAAACAGCTTGGGGTATATACGTTGACTCTGCATTATCGTCGTTGGATATAGAATTGTCAAAAGTACCCGTAGGTCGCGATGCATCCTCGTTGATACCATCCAAGGCACCTTCGACTTGACATTGAGAAAGTTCTGTGTGCATAACGTCCTCAGTATATGTATACATAGCATGTATAGCATTCGTTTCAGAAACTGGCATTTCGCGTTCGTTTGAAAAATCACTGGCTTCCTGGTCTGTGGATTGTTGCGCATGGTCCGCCTGATCTACAGCTGGCTTATCCGTAGCCAATGTTGATAGTTCGCTCTGATATATAGAATCAGTCGCTGTTTATCATGAATCGATTATCAACTCACCAAAAGATCAGGGTCTGCCAAGTCCTTATCCTCGAGCTCAAGCTCATCAGCGTCATAATTATACTGTGCAAGGCTCGTGAAATTGTCGACATCGAAGTTATCGTCCAGGATAGGTGTCTTTCTTGTGTCAGTTTTGAATGCTCTTGTAGCCTCGGCTTTTCCTGGATCGCTGTTCCCCTGCGCAGAAGTAAACTCCTGCAATTGTTTCTACAAAGTATATTGTATTGAGAACTTCGTTCGTGCCATCGCTTATACCGAAATGTCAGCATACCAGTAGTTCCGGGTCATCCAGATCTGCTTCATCGGCATCGATGTCAGGTTCGTCTGGCAGAGTCAAGTTCAAAACTTCGTCGAGATCCCCAATTTCGATAGATTTTGTGTTACGCCGACCAAACATGGCTTCATACAAGTACAATAAGTTCCTTTGATTTTAGATGTGATACAGTCTAGCAAATCCTGAGTGACGTGTTTTTGAGCATTTTGCAGGACACTCAAAATTCCCATTGACCAGCATTTCATCGATTATAAAAACCTCGTGACACCCATCTTTCTTTTTTCCCTTCTTTCCAAGTTTTTGATCCAACCCCATATTTTTTTCCTCAAAGAAGTAAGCGTAACCCTACTTCTAATATAATCTTTTCCTTGGTTTAACCTATATTACAATAAATCACAGCTCAGAAAACTAAAAGGCACGCCATTTATATCAGATGTAAGATGTCCTGAATGTCCGGGAGGAAAGTCAGGATAAATATATAACCGATATCATAAGCTCTACGTCTTTTACTTCTCTGACCTGGAAAAGGCATGAGTAGAAGAGAAGTAATATCATGAGTTAATAAAGATCTGTACATTTATATGCTTATATGAATTGATAATAACAAAAGCACTAAGAAATAGATGCAAATAAAACACAATGGCCCACTTTGCATGAGCCTCTTCTCGCATCCTGGATAGCTGTGATTTGGGCCTGATCTTTGTCCGTAAACATGAAATCAAGATTCATCCCCATTTCATATAACTTACGGAAGAAGGCAACAGGGACAGTGATCTTTGGTGGTTCGGATACTGTTTGGCGAGTATCAAACAAAACATATACGATAGGAAAAGGACTGCCATTTACGTTGACATTGATTCCAAAGGGTTCGCTGATTACAGGCTCAATGAGGTCTGCGCTCTCCGGAGATTCCACCAAGCCGTCGTTCATGCAGATATAGCCATCAAACCAAAGAGCATAAGCTGCATCCACGTTGTCTGCATTGTCGTTTGATCTAGGATAAACCTCATCCAATACATCAAGGAAAGTCATTGCTGCTGAAGTTATGGTTTCCAGGGGCGTAAGCCTTTCCAAACAGGAATGGCAGTTTTTCCCAAAAGCCATTTCGTCGACGAGATAATTCTGCAGTTTTATGCCTTTTGTAGAACGAGCAATAAAGCACCATTGAGGCTGTTCATGTTGATTTTGATCGTTGTTCGCAAGTAGACACAAAAAACCAGGCAAAAAGGCAAAAAAAAGAATCAGTTCTCGATAGACACTATGGAGGCTGCTATTGCTGGTTATACTGGACCAAACTTCCCAGCCACAAAAAATTTTCGTGCTCCTTATATTCAGTCAAAACTCGTCCCTGTCAAACACAACTTGTTTTAGTTTCAGACATGGAGCGCACTTACATCATGGTCAAGCCCGACGGTATGTAGATACAGCTTGAAAAATAAGCTTATTTAGAATGAGCTTGCTAATGTGTGGGATGCGTCACATAGGTGTCCAGCGTGGACTCGTTGGTGAAATCATCAAGCGTTTCGAACAACGCGGTTACCAGCTCTTGGCTCTCGAGCTCTTGACCCCCTCCAAGGAGCTTCTTGAAGAACATGCAAGTATCGCATTTTTTATCATCTTATTTATGCATGTGGCTGATACGGTTATCGTTATTCCCGAAAATTTAGTACAAGGACTTGGCTGGTAAGCCCTTCTTCCCGGGCTTGATCAACTACATGCTTTCTGGTCCTGTTGTCGGTATGGTCTGGGCTGGCAAGGACGTCGTCAAGACCGGTCGTGTCATGTTGGGTGCTACCAACCCCTTGGCAAGCGCTCCCGGCACTATCCGTGGCGACTATGCCATCGACGTCGGTAAGTTGGAACAACGACTTAGAATAGCGGAACGTAGAGATAGTAACGTTGGAATTCATGTAGGACGTAATATCTGTCACGGTTCTGACTCTGTTGAATCTGCTGAACGCGAGATTGCCTTGTGGTTCCCCCGTGGCGTTGCCTCGTACGAGCGCGGTCTTTCTCTCCAGACTTTGATCTACGAATAAGCGATATCCATTCATCTTTTTCGAGTGACCTGTAACAATAAACCTCGAATTTGAGACATTGTGTATCATATTTGATTATCGTGGCAACGTATTGCATGGCCATTCGAGAACGAGGAACCTCGATAACATCGATAGAATGGTTGCGTGGATAGTTTGATGGGAACATGTTTGGTTGGTATAAAACAGTGATTAATAGTAAAATGGCAAGTCTACTGTATTAATGCAAGCAAGAGATGGAATAAGTTAGAAAGAGACGTGTGATATGAAAATGTGAAAGATGTAAAGTGCAAATTTTTCTTTTCAGTGTTGCGTCTTGACAGCAGTAAGCTCCAAATTGTCTGCGGCTTTCATTTGTGCCGACTTCAGCAATGTTTCATCGGACGTGAAGGTTTTGCTCTTGTTCTTTTCTACCATCTCAACATGACTGTAGCATAAATGTCAATATATAGAAATGTGTGCCAAATTTCAATTCTAGCATTCACACTCACGTGTACCAAGCGCCACCAGCAAGCGTCAGAATAATACCCAGTGCATTCATCCACGTAATTGGAAGCTGGAAGATAATGACAGCCAACACGATCGACAATACTTGTTTAACATTGCCTAACAGCACAATATTTCTTATTAGTCCTTTCCATTTGTATCAAAACAAATGTATCCGCGCATATTACCAGCTACTGTCATGGTCAATGCACTGGTTTTTTTGTTGGCAGTAAAGCTGACGACGTTCAAGAAAAATGCAATGATACCGTTCATGAGAAGAGCAAAGAAGAGGCCCCAGGTGAACTCGGTGTGGTAAAACTCCCGAACACGACTCATTTCACCGGTGGCATACGAATACATTATAGTTTGAAAGAATGCGAGCGGCGACATACGCAGTAAAAGATCCAGCGGATGAAGCTTGAGACGGCCCACCTGCACACGGTTCGTTACCACTGTCTTCAACGCCGCAAGCACGGTGCCCAAAACGGTCAAGAAAAATCCAATGGCTGAATAGCTGTAGTCACCGAACGTGGCAAATGCAACACCAGCTACGACCTATTAATGCATACACAAGAGACAAATCGGATAAATAACGAAATATTCGCCTAGTTATCAAAGACAATGAACTGTACCGGGATTAATGATATATATGTCATACTGGAATATGATTTACTCAGGAACATGACAGATAGCATGATGGTAAAAACTGGTGTCATTGCTCGGACAACCTGATGGAACTGCACACCATTGTCAATATACATTGAACAATCGTGGATATGCAACTCGACCTTACCGGGATGGTGACAAGGTTGCTATGTGGATCAAAATACTTAGCATACACTGAACCAGGGGCTATATACGAGACATGAGGGGCACTTACAGGGAGACGTTACTGATAGCAATATTGATGGTGTACAACACCGAGAACAGCAGCATAATAATGTTTTCTCGTTCCCCGAGTTTGGCTGGAGTGAAGATGTTGCATTTCCAAAAGATGTACGAGCCGATTGCGCCGCATAAGGTATGAATCGCAGTTAGTGCCCATGGAAACGGAAACTGGAAGAGCGACAAAATGACTTTGTTGTAAAGGGTAAGGGCGAGATTGAAGAAGAAGTAAAGAGCAAGCCAGACCATGGATGAGTCCAGAATAGCTTTGCTTCCTCTAGATTGCGATAATGCTGTCGAAAAGGGATCTAGGGCCATTGTCAGTATACGGAGCAAGACGGGTCTAGAGACAAACGCTGTGAGAGAACAAGTGTTCGAGGGAGCGGAGAGGGTTGGCAGTGCTGTATGTGATTTAGAAAAGAGTAGAGAAAAGTTCACCTTTTTACAGTTCGGGATCTACGACGTCCAGCAAAGTGCCACCGCTCCAATCATAATGAATAGATGGTGATCGTTTCCTGAACAGTAACTGGATCCACATAGTTCGAGACCGCCAGGAATCTCGCATACTGTAAAAAAAAAAAAAAAAATTCGAGATAGGTACCAGTATTTTTAATGATCATATTGTTTGCGCTTTTAAGCGATACCGTTAGCTGAAAACTAGCTTTATTGCAATGTCCCCTACGCTACTGGAGCCGTTAACAGTCCCTGCGTCGGGGGTTGAGGACGAAAGTGCTGATCGTAAGGTGATCGCACGTTGCGGTGGAGTAGAGTGGAGTAGCGCCGATTTGCTTCTTTTTTATTTTTTTGGAATCATTACACCAGAGACCGGAATGAAAGGAAGTCTCAACTATAACCGAGAGAGAGAGCAATTGGATGTCCATCAGCACCAGAGGAGACAATGAAAGGAAGACTCGACTTGATAAGAGCGATGCAGATATTCACGGATGCCGGAAACGATGTCGAAAGCAAGGTGCAACTTGATCTGCAAAAGCAAATGGAGAGATGTTCATAGATACCAGAGCACGTGACCAGATCAAGGTTCCAATTGATAAGACGAAGAGAGCAACGATATTTATAGGCATACTTTATCCTACGTCAAGTAAGCAATCCTTTGTATATTAAAATAGCAGCATTCTAGGGTACTTCCTCAATTATGTTCATTGATTTCGTAGGAGAAAGAGAAAGAGAGAAAAAAGGAGACATGGCAATAGAATTTTAGTCAAGACGCTGCCATCAGAAATGATATTCCAAACTGCTGTATGCAGATATTCATAAATATTTTCGAGTACTAGCAGAGCATGTAAAACTGTTTAATGGCATTATATCGTTAATGAATTGATTTCAAGGACATAGAGGCTATATTCAATTCATTGAAGCCAGGAAGTCCATCGTCTTTCATGGTTAGAAAGGATATCTTCAAGTTAATCAACGGCTCAGTTGGATTTCATACATAATGTTTGTCGAAGTTCTCCGAGAAACTCAGGCGAAGCACGCGGCAGAGACCCCCATTATCCGTAACATGCTTATTCGAATTTGACATGTATGCTATGATTCCCATCAAGTTCCAAGAGCAAATTTTCTCCTCTGAGTCTGTTGCCCATTCTGTGGTATTCGGACATATTCAAAAGACGTGATTGAAACAGACACTTATAGATCTATTGTCAACGACTTCTGTATCTGCTGTTTCAGCATGCGTGAGGCGACGAGGCCTGTTCAATCAATTCAACAATATACAGTACTATTAGATGCATTTTCTCAAATTCTCCTCAATGAAGCTACATACGGATTGAGTGTCGTATCTAACAAAATTGTGGTTGCTTCCTCCTCCGAATATTACTGTTTATTGGAAATGATCTTGCGTGGAAAGCAGACAAAATAGGGTTATGAAGGATAATATCTGTATTGAGGGATGAATGACAACACGAATGCGTGTAGTCGGTATCCAAATCCTCTTCGGAACACATGAATAACTTAACCAAAGGTATTCTGGTGTCCCGCCATGGACCGCAACTCACCCCGGCGTCTACGCTGATGGACAGTGTAATATCCGTTTTTAGATGGTAGTTGAAGCGCCAGAAAGAAAGAAAAGGAAAAAGAGAAAACTCGCAGATAAGCAAGCAACAAAACGGGGCTTGGGGAGAGGACAGAAACCAGGAAAAGCGCCAATAACCGAGCGAATAGTCTGGTGGACACACTGAAATAACCAGATATTGATGAGCGGACGCTACTTCTCGATCCATCATTTTTCTAAACAGCACCTTCGTTTTGAGAGTACTAAAATACAGAATTTATGCCAAATCTAGCCAAATAGAACTCTAAATATGTGCTCATCACCAAAAGAGGTAGAAATCTTTCATCCAGTTAAAGGGCGGCTAGATAGCCTTTGGAGAAGTCCAATCATATGTATATTTCTTTCATTCCTGCCGTAAACGAAACTGGTATCTCATATGACAATATTCGCCTATTCTTGACTATGACGCATTGCCGTATTCTTTTAAGTTCATTTTAAGATTTCTGCTCAAGACCAACGTACCTTGTCTACTGATTGTTCACGCTTTTATATGGATATTACCTAGAAAAATCCCACACAACGCAAAAAAAAGGGCACCCATCGAAAAGTTCACCAGTAAGAACCAGTTCATTATCAGGAGTATGGCAACAAACAGATCGACTATATGAGAAACTGCATCATGCTTACAACCACCATGATTCTTTCTCTTGACTATGAATGAACATATCGGTATCGTCCTCTTCTTCAGGTATCGCTGAAGATAATAGAGGAGCATTGTGTTCAAACGCTAGAGAATCTGTATTCTTGTCCTGTTCAACAATACCCGACCATGACTCTCCTGATAAACCACGATATGTGCCGCTGAAAATAGCAGAATCGAAACTAGCTTTGTCGCTTCTGACGTGTTGGTTTGGAATAGTGACAGGCCAGCAATAATCGTTATCCATAGACATAGTGTCGCTGTCGCTTTCGTCGTCTGTCTCGGGATCGATGGTAAGGTGATCCATGGCTAAGAACTGGTGCTTCATTTCAGTCAAGCTGGGACGATCGGCAGGATTCGGTGAAAGAACGTGAGTGAGGAAACGGAAGCATCGCATCGACAACGTAGGAAATAGGACACGTTTTAGCATACTCGGATTGCGACAATACTCAGCAAAAGATGGATCAAGGGCATTGGCTTCTTCCCACGGACTTCGACCAAAAAGTAAAGCAAGCAGCAAAATGCCAAGACTCCATACATCGGACGCAGCTGCATCGTAGACTAGCAGACACTCATCATCTTGATTCTCGTCGTCAGCATCTGCAAAATGCTCAGGTGCCAAATATGATGTTGAACCACAACCAAAGTCCATGCTAAACCGTTCACGCGTTGCGAGACCGAAGTCAGCGACTTTGCATTCGAGAGAGTCGTGCTCTCCTGTCTTGAGAAGGATGTTCTCAAGCTTGATATCCCGGTGATATGCTTTATGGACGTGCATGTATTCGACAGCTTCGAGAATCTGTCTGAAGGCATTCATGACAAAATCGTCGCCAACTTCGCAACGAACGACATAATCGAATAGATCGCCTTGATCGCAAAGTTCCATGACCATGTAGATAAAATCTTGGTCTTCCGTAGTACCATATAAAGCAAGCAGATGGGAATGCTTGAGAGAAGACTGGATGTCTATCTCCATCTGTTGTATTTCTTTTTGTTCGTGATTTAGACCAGTTTTGCTGAGCACCTTGACAGCAACGTATGAGTTGTTCGAAAGCGACTGTCCCAGGAAGAGGCATCCATAAGATCCGCGTCCCAATTCTTCGAGTAGTTGATACCGCTCTCCGAGATCAATCACCTTATCCACGAGTGATGAGGCGACCTGGGACCAATAGTCATGCTCTTGTGTAACGGACATGGTTAACGATGTGAGTAATCTGGGAGAAGACAAAGTACGCAAGGATGGGCGGTTTGAGGTTCACTTGGTGAGTGTGCGTAAAGTAATCTGTTGTTGGTCTGAATAACTTTGGATTCTCGCTGATTGTTTTGTACGCTTTGATAGGAGAATCAGATAGCAATGGCGTTGTTGATATATACGGGAGTTTGATAAAGTTTCTGTTGGTATACGGGCATGCTTCAATGGTTTAAACTGTTTCAGAAGAGAAAAGTTTTGGAGGCAAGCGGCAAATGGTATGGCGCTTATTATAATATATATAGAGCGATGGCGCGATGGAAGGATTTGAACTGGGTGTGCATAGAGGATTGGAGGAATTCAGAGGTTGATGGCGAACATGGTTTCAAGTATCACCGTGCTGAAGGATGATGTACAAGAGAAGACGGGAAATAAGGAGGTAAATATATAGAGAAAGAGTGACAGTAAAGAGAACCGAAGAAAGAGGGAGAACCCCAACGAGGGGAGCAAAGGCCTCTTTCATTTTTCTCCTCTTAAAATGTGCTCCTTCCACTCAGTCACGTGAGAAACTTCGTCGAACGAATCCTCCAAGGGAATTACTGAGGACACTCCAGTCCTGTGAGCAAATTAACCGGTTATCCAGTTCCCGCTATTCATGGGTGGAGTGTCCCTAACTCAAACACTACCAAGGGTAGTGTCCTGAAGTCGAAGAAAATATAATTTTATATAACAAGCGCTTCACGCTTCGCTTCCCTCGCTGCGCTTGGTTCGCTGAAGCTCATGGCTGATCCAAGTCTGTAGGATAAACTCATAAACCTCCATTCTCCGGCGGTTTTGCATCCGCTGCGCTTATCCGTCGAATTCCGATTTATTCAGACCTGCGGTCACCTAAATTCAAGTGTACGAGGCAAGGCGTGAAATAAGTGTTCAGCCATCAGCACCTTTCCCGTTGTCAATATCATTGATCTTTCTCTATGATGACGCCGTTTTGGGCATAATTGCCATTGTCATGATTTGAAGGCTCGATATCATTATGTTGCTTGCTATATGTCCACCTTCAATCTAATTACCTACGCGGAAAGAGTAGAAGAACGTAATGTAGTGGATCGTTATATGCATATGTCTCATTGAGACGACTTAATACGGCTTAATTGCTGCCTGCTGTTGCAAATAATACGTCTCGAATAGCGCGTCTGCGTTTTCAACAACATCATCATTCATGTGAAACTATCACGGCAACTTCAGAACAGACAGGAGCACATTACTGACGATTTGTCGAGCTCTATCGCCTGATATTCTTATACTTAGATTCATGATGGAATTTCCATCTAGTCTTTCTGCAGCATTTTGTATCGTGCTGGCGAATGGATTAATGCTCGAAATCAAGTCTTGTTTTAGTAAAGAATGTGCTTTTTGGATAATATATAGATATATTTAATATATACACCAATGGACACTGCTTTTGCTTCAAATCTCAATAAATTACCTTCCCTTCAACATTCTTTGAGCGTGACTTGGTAACAGCATCATGCGGCAAAGTTGTTTCTTCGATGCTAACTACGTTATGCATATCGATGATTTCTTCGATTTTAAAGAGCTAGTCGATCTTTTGCTAATCAATTTTTATATTATCTAAAGTATCTAGAAACTTCTGCTGAAGGTTCCGGCTACGCTTCTCCACAAGCTCGTTGGAGGCAAAGAAACCTTCCTAGTCTACATCGCAGCAGCTACAAGAAGGCACAGCTAATGTTTTATAACCTGATGATATTTCTGATGTCTTTGTTTACATACTAACTTGATGTGCAAACGCCATCTTAGTTTTATATCGTCAGTTTCATGTAGAAGCCATTCTTGATAAATGTATGCTGGCATGGAAGGCCATACAGTAATCTAACCTCATCATACAGGAGTATTCAGTGTGATTGATCTTGCTCTTGTCGGTATTGCTCCAGGCTTTCTTGAGTTTGTCTCTAACGTGATTTAGAGCGAAGAAGCAGTAACATGGCTAACAAGCTCTTGCAAAGCTTCCGATTCCACACTTATCAAACAATGGACGTTGATGCTTTTTTTAATGAAATCTTGTTGTTCGATCTCCATCTATTAACCCATGAAGTGGGACGAAGCGTACGAAGTCTCTCTATATATAAAGGTTCAAGTTAAATTAAGAAGATGGTAAGCATTTAGAATACAAATTATACAAGTATAAAGCAACAGCGAAAGAAGAAGGAAAGGAGAAGAATATCGCGGAAGAGAACATTCAGTACGCTGTAGGTATCAAGTAAAAATTATTAATGTACATACACCCATAAGGCTATTCCCGGAATTCACTGAGGACCGTGAGCGCACGACTGGTGAATGCATTGTAACGCATGCATGCTACGAAAAATACTTGCTTTTGATCCGTGACCAGGGATGAAAGTAAAGGTAGGGCTTACTCCCGAAGGCTGTCCATCTGAATGATACTGCCTTTCGTGTGAAGTGATGCATCTAGGCCTAATTTTACCCAAAACATCAGAAATATGACATGACATGCTTTGATCTCGGAGTACAAACCATGAGTTGTAAGTAAAAGGTGAATAATGAGCAAAAGACGACAAGCAAAGGTACCAGGGTCAGCGCAGAGACTACTAGATCAGCTGAAGAGAAGAAGTCATTGTAAACGAATTCAACGATTACAGTGCAGAAGGAGCTTACCGGGAACGTCCATGGAAGAAACAGAGCCACAGTGTCGAAAAATAGCAAACGGATCCTTTTTATTCACGGAGTCATTGATGACTTCATTCCTATATCCTGAAACCGAGTCATGCATAATGTTGTTGAAAGATTGTGTTGTTGAAAAGCGGTCTGGAAGATTTCATTCCGTTAGATCTTTATAAGTTTCTACAGAACTAATAAACCATATGTGCTTATCGACAGACGAACAAGCTACTTCATTTGCCTCTATTCTAAAGCATTTCCTTCGTACAATATATTACTTTGATGATCACCGTTTAAAAGCGCATTTCTAAAGAAGAATACATGGAGCATTTTTCATAGCTATCTAGAAGCTACCATTATATTGAAACACACTATTGGTGTATCCAAAACATACGATCGATGTCAACGTGTGAGAACGTCGCATATTTCACATGAATTCGTGTTGCATATAAGTAACAAAGAACTCACCATATCGTCTCCGATGTCCCTAAGACATTATACTTTATCTGTTGAAGGTTTAACGCCGAGTAAATCATGGCATTATTGTAAACATTCAGCTAGCCGCAAATCATATGGAAGTCATTTTAAACTTGCTGATAGAGCACAACGTACATTGTATGCAGGGTTCAGTACAATCAATGACAATATTATGCAAGCTTCTGCTGAGGTCATCTGCTCGATGTCGCATACACGAGATAGAAAAGGTTTCACTCTATTTCTTTCTTCAATCGAATCCATGCCTAACGCAAAAGACCAAGTCAACCTGTAGAACCGAATCAGGTAGGGAACAAAGATAATTTTAGTGTGATACGTAAATATAGCTACTAATCAAGGTATATTGAAAAGACAACCTCAGTGCCACTGCAGAAATGCCAGGATACCGAGACTAAACAGAGAAAACGAAATCGAAAGCAGCAATCCTACGGCGAGAAAATGGAGCGATATTTCATCCAAAGTTGTGAAGAGCGGCTTCTCTCGGCAATCAACAGTGTTATAAGCAAGCACAATATTTTATTTATGATCTCGTTGCTCTATCCACGACAATAAGGAATCAACATTTACTTACGATTCAAAAATAACTATCGCTAAGCAGTGGTATTTGTCTAAACGCTAATGGTTTCTCAGGTCATATTCAACATATATATTGTCCGTGTCTTTCGCCAACGTACTAGGAGGAGCAGAGCAAGGATAAGAAATACCAAAAGTTTGATGATCAATTGTTGAACGTGGTTAAACAAAGCACTTTCTATCAAGTTACTGAAGGTCTTTTGAGAACGATGATAACTGCTGTCCAAGAGTACGCTCGCAAACCTCAAAACGTGTGGAGTGACAAGCGAATTTCAGATACTGCGTCAACAAAATAATTCTATCGTTTTTACGTTGCAACATGACACCAAAAATGGAGTCGAGGTATTTCGATTTGCGAAATAACATGGCGAAAATTAAAGCAGATAAGAAAGAGAAAATGGTCTTTATGAAACCACGAACCAACAGGCGTGGTATTATCTATCACTACGTGGAACCGTATATCATCATATCGGCTCTATTTTCCCCTACAGCTGATATTATCACCGTGAATGACAGTAGCTTTTCTATCTGAAAATAGAAGTTTAGGATTGGCGAGCTAGCGAAACGAGTATTTTTTGTTTTTCATCGCTGCGCTGGGAACAAGCAAGCAAGGTTTCCTGATCGAGCGAAGCGAGAGCCTGATGTGTGACATTGGATGAATGGACAATTATGTAGGCGTATATGGATACTGTATGTATACATATTCACAACTCAAAGCGCTTGCAAATATCTAAAGATACGGTTGCCACTTTACTAATCGTGAAAAGCGTGAATTGACGTTATATTCACGAATACATGTACATGTTTAACATACACTCTTTCCAGAAAGTAATGTCGCATTTTGTGACAAATTGCAGCGACATTTAAGTTTTTTAAAAAGTGTAACTGCAATATGTCACCATCATACATTTCAGAAACAGATACAAAGTTTGCTCAGAAAGGACAATAGCTACAACTAAAGAGACCGTACCCATACGCTTTAATGATAAGAATTCCTGCTGGATTCCGTGGGCAAAGTGAGCTGGAGGTGATCCTGATCACCTTTAAAGTGCAGAGCTCATAATTTCAGCTCAAGGTATGATCCAATCTCAAGATCTTTGTAAATGACAGTCGCAAAGCCAAAATGCAAGATCGTTTAATGTCTAATGTCTGAAGGAAATGGACTTTGAAATGGAGGTGAGATTAGGTTAACGCTTCTTTTCATTGTGCCTGTAGGTAAACACAGATGACAACGACGCATAATGTTTGTGTCCCTTTCTACGGAAAAACGAAATTCCGAATTGGAAGGTACCTGTGAAGAAACTTTTCCTATATGATAACAGGATGGGCCCCTTAGACCAGCAGGGGACCGGGGTGGTAGAAGGCTAGTCGTACCTCTCACAAGCGCGAAGTTCCACTACGAGACATTGGGTACCATGGGCTCAACAGTTCGAGGGACGGTTCTTCCTGCGCGATGCGGGCCCAAACCGGAACCACCCCCATATTTTTCTTCTCGTTATCGTAATTGTCGTGTTCTACGCAAAAGAAAACGTTTTTCGTTAGAAAAGAGCATCTTGTTTATGCTCAAGTTTGTAGCATACCTTTGAAGCAAGACGCGATTTGCATGAATTTCAGAGGATTCGGTGGTACCCACAATGGGTACTTGCAAAATCTACTTGTACCGTGTTTCGCTACAGAGCTACGAGCTCTTCAAAGGTCCTCTAGTAGATATACCTGGGAACGAAGCACGCAGCAGGCAATGACCTTGGTGATCGGGACACGTCGCTGATCCTGCACGTCGCGCAGTGGTGGGCAGTTAACTCAAGACTGTTAGATCACAAAGACGCAGTTGAAGTGATCGTAGCAAAGACTTGCTGGTTTGTGATCGAGAGCTACGCAAAGTGCTGCTCTAAAGATTCGGGGGAAGTTGTAGTTCTCCTTCCCTGCGCTCTCAGCAACTCAGTTTGCATATTTCGTCTAGATCACAGACCACTCTACAAACTCTCATCGACCGTAAGGTTCCGATTAAAACTGTGACATACGAGATATCTTTGACGCACTATCAGTCGCAGTCCACCAGCAATGAAATATCGCCAAAGATTGCACAAAGCGTACGCAGGCTACAAAGACAACATGAACACCACGACAAGTCACTCTTAACTGCAGGATTTATGTTATTGAAGAAATATACCATATTTATTAACTGGCTTGGCAAGCTCTTTCTTAATAGCTTCAATTGCAAAAACGAGAAACTTCGCCGACCAAACTTTTTATCCTCTCTTCATGATATTTTGCAACAAAATATTCACGGCCGAGCTTGTCTTCTCATCATACAAGTTAATCGAATCTTGCTATTTTTATTTCGTTTCAATCTTTACCAGATATTCATATTCTCCGTAGTCCCACTTTTGTCGTGCTGATCACGCCACATATGTATCTAAGGTCCCATATATCTACAACATCTCCGCATACCTGAAAACGTATATATCTGTCTATAGATTCCATTGTATTTGAGATAGTTCCTGGAGAAGTCAAATTATCCTTGATTACAGCCTACGCCCCTTCGATATGGTCTGTTGTTGTCGTCCCAAAATGCAGCAACTGTGAGTTGTAAGCACAAACGCAGTGTTCTTTTTTGCTCAGCATTCTGCATATTGTTAAAACATATTCTCTTAATCCCAGGTAAGACACACTTATTCAGCTAAGTGCCAACATAGGCCTCCTTTCCCCTGAACTTTGCATTCTTTGTGCGCCTTTCCACGACCGTCTCCAACAGGAAGAGCCTTGATGATAAAAGGATAATTCTGTCGTAGCGAATCGCGCTTAACCTTGACTTGGCAGCGGTCAGGTTATGGCTGTTGCGGAAAGTTTCTCCCCAACGACACGGCACGTACAAATGACGAACGCTGCTGAACTTCGTCGTCGTAAACAGCATAGCCATCCCGATGCGCAATAACCTGGGCAGCTTGTTTCTGTTCTTCACGGTTTTCAAATTGACGATTCAACAAGTTGAACGTTGTATTGTTCGAGACAACTTTCAGAAGGGTACGTTGCTGAGTCCGAGAGAGAAATGTTGTGTCCGAAGAAAATACCTATTGATCTGTTCTTCGTTAGGCGAACGTTGAAATCAGAACGTTTTATGAGGAATAAATACACAAAAGACACGACGTGAAGCTGTGGAAAATCACATATATCGTGAATAATACGCTGGAAACATACTATGTTGAAAATGAAATGAGCTGCATCGGCTATTTTAAGCATACGTTTCTTCGATTTGAAAAAGTCTACAAATCCGAGAAACAGGACAAACAGCTCCAGATGATGATGAAAAGACTTGAAGAGAGATGTTTTACGGTGATGTAGTCAGACGCAGTCAAGCTACTGATTCAAAACAAACTGATAAAGGTGAGTGACTATAATGTAATATGTCTACATGCTCTTGCTTATTGATCCATATATAGCAACAAAAGGCACCGTATAAGAAGATGCTCTGCAATACCATACAGTATAAAAGGATAAGCAGGCCGTGATTCTACGGAATCGTCCAGTGCACCTGCGGCCCGAGTAGCGACAGAAATCTTCAAAAGAGGCAGGGAAGAGGATGAGGCCGGCAAGAAAACGATCAAGAAGGTCAAGAAGCTGATGCCGAACGATATATCAAGAACTTGGCGCTTCCGCAGAAAGTGTGCCAGCTATTCATGGCATTGTAAGTAGTGTCAATTTTTTGCTTCGTCGTCCATTTCAACTGTGCTACCTGTCATATGTCAACTCATATACTCATTTATCATTAGTGGGTACCAATAAGATTGGATTTGTCTCATGCCGACATCTTCCCAAAAAGATTCCAGCCAAGTATCGAAAAGCTGGCGCAAGAATTAGAAGTTCCTTTGGCAATATGATCAAAAGAGATGAGCGATCGTTTCTTTTGAAGCTGGCTGGAGTCAAGTCTCTCGCCGAGATAGAACTTCTGATAAAATCAATTCCTTCGGTGTCGCTCTTATTGCGCTATCGAAGCTGTAAGTCGATTTCTGTCATGGAAATCCAGTTTTTGACTCGCAACACAGGATTGTTCTTTGGCAAAATGGTCGATTGCAAGATACATCCCACGATGCGGGGTGGTATCAGACCCACCTTATGCAGATGTTCTCGACTCTGTATCTTTATCGTATGATCGCTACAGAACAAAGAGGTAGCACCTACTGCGAAGTTTGAGTGGGGTACGTTGGAACTAAAATTATTCCTATTACATTTTAGAACAGAGCGCCATACAACGCCATCAGACACCTGAAATAAAAAAAATCAAGAAAATCGAAGAGAAGGAGAAGGAAGTGAAGGTGGATCTACTGCTCTTCACCAAAGTGTATGGCGACATCTTCGCGTACGAATATAAACCCACGGATGCCTCGGAAAACGACATCCAGTCTGACGTCCGAAAGCGACAACAACGTTTAATTTAGCTCTGCAATGACTGAATAAACTCTTCATACAAAAAAAACGTTCTAATGCAAATGTGTTTTACAATTATACACGCTATCATGATAATTACTAAGAAACAATTGTTTGTGAATTGAAATTAATGTATACGCAAAGCAAAAGCTTGACACAGCATTTCCGGTGCGCTCAATAAGGGCGATACTCCTACAAAGACTGCCATCCATGCATCTCACGATGGAGGTCGCTAAAGTTTCCGACTGGTCGCTGCGCCGTCAATTCTATCACCTGACCTCCCTGTTTTTGATGCTTCATGAGGGCGTCGATAAGGAACCAATGTGATGGCTGATCTAAAGTGCATGGTGGCAAAGTGAATGCATGAGCGGAATTTTTCATCCACGTAGACGGCATTTGTTTACGGTGCTAACCCCTGAAAATTGCCAGAAAGTAAAAAGTCTCGAGCGAGCCGCAGCTTTGTTAGCAAGAGATCTCCCGATATGATAGCCGACGCACGCACGCAGCATGCATTGCGGCTCACTGGAACGAGCTTTCCTCTTTCGTCAGCTTCGTCATCCGCTTTTCCTTATTGATATGCCTTTTGGAGCCCAGACGCGCAGATGCGCACTCGAAGAACCATCATTGGGGAAAACCCTTGCCGCTAAAAGAACCCACTTCTTCCTCGCGTCTCTGTAAGGCAACATGGGTAAGTTACGATCTAGTTGTAATTCCATCCATCCAACCTGGAGGAAAATGGATGGATGGATGGACGAACAGTAGCTGGATGGATGCAATTTGTTAACTTTGAGATTTTCCTTTAATTTTTTCCCTCCACTGATACCTTATCTCGCTCAATGTAGTGGTATGTGATGGAAATGACTATGAACATGCTCGGTGCAAACGTTCAGTGAAGCTCACAATATGTTGCTTTTCAATAGAATTTTACTATTGAGGAGATTCGCGGTCTGATGGTACGAGCTATTTGTTAAATCGCATATACATATGCAGCGATTAACGGCGTTGCTGTTTAGGACCGTGTTACGAACGTCCGTAATATGTCCGTCATTGCCCACGTCGATCACGGTAAATCCACCTTGACCGACTCCTTGGTCTCCAAGGCCGGTATTATCTCTGCTGGTCGTGCTGGTGAGACCCGTTTCATGGACACCCGTAAGGACGAACAAGAGCGTGGTATCACTATCAAGTCCACTGCTATCTCCATGTACTTCGCTTTGGAGCACGAAGAGGACATCAAGGAAATCAAGGGCCAGAAGACCGAAGGTACGAATCAACTGTAGATAACAGCAATGCTTGTTGCTATGTTACTAATGATATGATGCGACGATTAGGTTCTTCTTTCTTGATCAACTTGATTGACTCTCCCGGTCACGTTGACTTCTCTTCCGAAGTCACTGCTGCCCTCCGTGTCACTGACGGTGCCCTCGTCGTTGTCGACTGTATTGAAGGTGTCTGTGTCCAGACTGAAACTGTCTTGCGTCAGGCCCTTGGTGAACGTATCAAGCCTGTTGTCTGTATCAACAAGGTTGATCGTGCCCTTCTCGAACTTCAATTGGACAAGGAGGAATTGTACAACGTAAGATAAGATATCTTGTTACTTATTGGAGCATGTGCTTAAATGGATATCCCTACCTGTAGGCTTTCTCCCGTACCATTGAATCCGTTAACGTCATCATCGCCACCTACTTCGACGAGGCCCTCGGTGATGTCCAGGTCTACCCCGAAAAGGGTACCGTTGCCTTCGCCTCCGGTCTTCACGGCTGGGGTTTCACTCTCCGTCAGTTTGCCGTCCGTTACTCCAAGAAGTTCGGTGTTGACAAGGAGAAGATGATGCAGCGTCTCTGGGGTGAGAATTACTTCAACCCCAAGACCAAGAAGTGGACCAACAAGAGCACTGATGCTGATGGCAAGCCTCTTGAGCGTGCATTCAACATGTTCGTCTTGGACCCCATCTACAAGATCTTCGACTCTATCATGAACTTCAAGAAGGATGTCATCCCCACTCTGTTGGA
The DNA here is from genome assembly GCF_041956525.1 of Rhizomucor pusillus. Classification (NCBI taxonomy): domain Eukaryota; kingdom Fungi; phylum Mucoromycota; class Mucoromycetes; order Mucorales; family Lichtheimiaceae; genus Rhizomucor; species Rhizomucor pusillus. Next base: position 148,460 of record NW_027192145.1, on the reverse strand, counting down.
GAAGTTGGAGATCAATCTCAAGAACGAAGAGAAGGACCTCGAGGGCAAGCAATTGCTCAAGGTTGTCATGCGCAAGTTCTTGCCTGCTGGTGATGCCCTTTTGGAAATGATTTGTATCCACTTGCCTTCTCCCGTCACTGCCCAGCGCTACCGTGTTGTCAACTTGTACGAAGGTCCCA